>NC_041059.1:14930196-15254363 GCF_900634775.1 Gouania willdenowi
TTTACTGTTTGTGTCAAAGCATCTAAATGTATCATTAGCTCTGTCCAGCTGACCGTCTAATTTAAAGTTATGAATGGCTGTGCACTGCCAGTAACTGTGTTTTCTTCTTCTTTGTTTTCTAGGCCAGGGTTTGCTGCTTGTTCAAAGAAAAAAACAATGAGACGTTCAGGAGCTCCAAGTATGCTGGGGAATGCTGTGAAAAAGGCTCGGTTCATGCCTCCTGGAGCTTCCACCTCTGTTGTCACTACTGAATCTAATCCCCTTGTACCTAAACGTCATGTGAGCAACGTACTGGATAAGGTGAGCACTTCTGAGATTTTGTGTTCCACTAATGTTGAGCATTAGCTAAGATCGTTTATGCTATAAATATATTTCATATATGAGAAGAAGTAAAATTATCAGGTGCATCATTTATCATATATTTTATTTTCGTGTTAGGATTCTAGTTTAATTCATAATTTTTCTTTATAATTTTCTTAATTCACTTTATTTTTTTATTTTCATTTTTTTTTTCTAGGTCCAGAAAAGTATTTCAGCCCCGGCTGTTGAGTCAACATGTAATGTTGCAGTACCCAAACCTGGTCAGATGGCTCCTGGCTTGTCCAAAGCATTGGCTCGTGTTCTTAGTGCAACAGAGAGTAAAGAAAATGAGAATGAGACGCTGGATGAGATCTCTGCAACAGGAGGCGACACTACAGTCAAACAGTATAAAGGTGAGACTCCGCTTGTTGTCACTGGTCGTGTGTGTGTGCGTGTGCGCGCACACAGCACTGCACAGGCTGCTGTATGAGAGGAACGGTGTGCGCACCTCACATCTGCACAAAGTTAAGTGCGGGATGATGAGCGGTAAGATAATTACTTACTAAGATGGAAGTGGCATTTTATAACAACAAAATACTTTTTAAAATGTATTACTTCATTCTCTCTTTACAACTTGGAAAGAAATAGTCAATGCACTTTTGGGGACCTCTATGTTACAGAACCAGAATGTTTGCTATTCAAACCAATTGTAGAAGGAGCCAGAATATGTGCAAAATATTCCACATTGCACAATATAAATGTAAATTTACTAAAGTCGTTAAATTCCGACAAACTTGTGCTTCTTCCATGGAGAATATGTCCAGCGTCAAATGAGAAAAACGTAAAACCAGTCAGACCTTTGCTTTAGCCGCTCGGCCAGCGATCCAGCGACCAACATGCTGTCCTAACTCTACTTATCTGATAAAACATTTTTAAAACACTGTGTTGAGGTTAAGTTTTGTGTGCTGCCTCTATAGTCAGCAAAGACACATTTGTTTCTATCAAAATGTTGTATTCATGCATTATAATCATATTGACATTTTTTTTCCTGCTGAAAACAAATGTATTTGGTATTAAGTAGTGTTGTTGAATGATCCTTCTCCAACTCTCAACATTTTAGTAAAAGTATTTTAATTTGGCTTATTTAATTGTAAAATGTCTGAGTTACTGCCCTCTATGGGTTAAAACCCGGCTATTACTGTTGAAATTTGCTATTGGCTGAGAACAAGATTTTGTGAACAAACAAATACTGTTGGCTCCGCCCATCCTTTAAAAAGTACCCGTGGACTCTGCACTCTATGGTGAGTAGGTTGGACTGAGAATTGTGCACAGAGGTACTTAAGTGAGTATTTTGTAGCTTGTTAGCATAGCATAAATTGCTCTTTGGAGAATTTATACTATAGCATAGACTGGGCGTGTCTTAATTGCTCCAGAAGCCCCGCCCCTAATCAAGGTATTTTTTAATTTCCCCCTGGTGGTAGGTCAGCTACAACCTGGGAGTTTAGTTACTCTTTAACCAGATTTCATGCAAGTACACTAAGATTATCATCTCTGCTATTGTTTTGTTGGACTTTTGTTGTTTTTAGAGAGGGGTTGTATCATTTTATTTATTTTCAAAAAGGGTTCAAACCGATGAGTCATGTTTTGCTCAACATTGATGTTTTTGTAGTGAAAGAAAATATTGTTCAATCAAAACAGTTAAGTTAAAATAAACACTGCACTGTTTGTGCTTGACAAGCAGTTATTGGTGTCAGTGATGATGGTCTTTGGACTGAGATTTTGTTATTTTTTTTAAAAAAAATCCTATTTTTGATATTTAATGCAAGGCAAATGTATTTGTATACCACATTTGTACACAAGGCATGAATTCAATGTGCTTTACATAATTAAAAAGTGCAACAAAAACCATTTAACAACAGTTTAAAAAGCAATAAGAACATTAAAACTAGCAGTATAACATTTAATATCAGTAAAAACTTTAAATCAACAATAATATGGATTCAAAATCTCCCTCTCAGTCATAAAAAGAAGTGCCTTTAAGTTAGGTTTAAAAATGTTCACATTGGATTAAGATCATTTTACTTTCTGCAAATCCGAAAAAACATGCTTACAAAACTTTAATAATTAAGTAAAAAAGTAAAGTTCGACTTGCAAATCTGTTGAAACTTAGGTTTTTCATTGAATTTTATTTTGCATGAATGCTAATATTTGTATATCATATTTATTTAAAATTACTCCTATTTTCTAGTTGATTCCAATAAATAATTCCCACAAAAGTTTCTCTTTTTGAATATTCCCAAGGATACTTAATTTATGTCTTGATCTTACCTATTAACTCGATTAATATTAGTCTCACACTGACATGGAGAAGAAAAAAAAAATCTCTTTTTAATTTCACCATGAGAATAAAAGAAGCCATGTCTTGAATTTAAAATCAAATTTGTGACGCAATGATGCTTCACTCGGGGAATGAGGTGATTTTATTTATAGCGATACGAGTGATCATAGATCCTGTCGCAACATTTGGTGCTTCAAAAGATCGATAATGTATCGATTGTGTGTTAGAGGATAGGAACCATAATTATGAATGTGTTTTTATTTAGTGCTGGTGCACTTGTTTTTGGTTTCTGCTCTCGTGCTTCTGTGGTGGAGCGCAGGGGGGCGGGGCGAGGATGGCAGCGGGTTCAGCTTTATGCTAATGTTCCGACTAACGGTCGGAATAAGACCGTGCACGAGCTCAGTGACCTCAGCGGCTCCGAGTTTACTTAATTTCACCTCGCGGTGGACGCGTGGTTTTGATGGTCAGAACGTGCGTGTTCACTGGTGAAGTCCGCGCCGTGATTTAATGTTGGTCTAAAACAGCACGAGCTGAACAGAGTCTGAGGACGAGGAGGCGTTTACAGCGCATGCGCTGCGCCTTCACCCCCCCCCCTCCCCCACAGCAAAATAAAACACAGAACTAGTTAAACCTGTGTTGTTTCTAATCCTCAGTTAAACACAGCCATGGCTGTTAATGAACCGTTGATGCTGTGCTTGGACACAGTGCTCCAGTCCAGTGGTGCACAGCTGCCTCCATTCTGCTGTGCTGCGCTCAGTTTGAGGTTTACACAGACCCAGCTGTATGTAGGTCGGCCTGGGTTTAAGCGGCTTAGCTACGTCAGCCTAAGCTGCCAGGAATTCATCCAAAGCCCCGCGGTAGGCGGGGGCCTAAACGAGGCTGGCCTAGTTAAGCCTGATTCTTATTGTGAGCTGCACAGCCTGTTTTTGTTGAGCAACGCAGATGAGAGGCAACATAGGAGCAGTGTGAGGATCCTTGGATGTAAAAGAAGGAATTGCTCATGTTTGATCGAGACTAAGAGACATGTGTGGGAGTTAAGTGAGGTCCAACAATAGAGAGCTGCAGGGACAGAAGAGGACAGGTGGGGGGGGGGACTGGCTCTAGGCCTGAGCTGGTCTGTGTGACCCAGTAATTCTTTAGGATGGATTCCAGCTCTGTTTTTCTATCCAGCATGGTGGGGAAAGCTCGCTCTTCTAACTTCACCCTCTCTGAGAAGCTGGACCTGTTGAAGCTGGCTCGGCCTTACATCCGCATCCTAGAGGAGCACACCAACAAGCACGCAGTCATCGTGGACAAGAACAAGTGTTGGGACACAGTGTCGGAACAGTACAACGCCCTAGGAGGGGACAGGCCCCACCGTACCGCTCAGGGCCTCAGAACCCTCTACAAGAGATTGAAGGAGTCAGCCAAGCAGGAAGTGATGCAGAGAAGACACGCCCAGCCAGAGTACAGAGCGAGCATCTCCGAGCCAACCAGGAGAATCATGGAGATGATCCCTCACCTGTTCAACCACATGCCCATCCACGAGAAGGACCAGGCTCTGCACAGGTACAAATGTGACAAACATAGACACTCATTTTAACACAGGACACGCAAGCTACTGGTTTTACTCAAACAGCATGTTGTCACGACTCAAGTCTGAGAGGAAGGAGAAGTAGACGAGCAGTTTCTACTGATCCTGAGCTCAATCCCATTACACTCGACACAAAGCTGACTGTGTTTTCAATTTGCTGCTTGGATGCATCTTTTAGGGAGTGTATGGCTCAGTCTGTTGATTTAATGTATTTGTTTTACATTTGTGAGTGGAATTTAATTCACTCTTTTTTTGTTTGTCAGATTTATGTTTGGACTAAGTTATTGCTTAAGAAAAAGTACATTTTAGAGGTGTCCACTGTAAATCTAAAGGTTGGCTATTTATTCCTCACACATTGGTAATTTATTGATCATTATCGTCAACTAAATTCTCCACCACGCATTAATATGCAACAGCTTGTTAATGCTTTGGAAGTGTTTGACTCAGATCTTATTTCGTCCCTCTCTCCAACTGTAGATTAACATACAACAAGCACAACTCTTCCGCTGAGCACCCTGGCAGCAGCTCCACTCTGGCAGGACTCCAGGTCTACTCTGCTGCGCCTGTCCCAGCTATTCCTACTGAGGTGGTCCAGCTGGATCCTGAAGAGGATGTAAAGCCGCCGCCTGACCTCTCCGCCCTCCCGTCACACTCTGAGCCCGAGCTGGAAAGCGTCCAGGAGCAGGAAGGGGACCAGGAATCCAGCAGCTTCCACGATTACGATGCATCGCTGTCTCCAGTGCTGTCCTCTGTCAACATTCCTCTCTCCACCCCTCCTCTGCACATGCGTCACAGCCTTTATCCCAATGACATCTATGCTCAAAACGAGCCGGACAAGTTTCGTCCTCTGCATTTGGCCAAAGAGGAGCACGAGATGGTGTTGGCTAATCACAGGAAGGTTGCTCAGTACTGGGAGGAGAAGAGGGAGGGCTTGAAGAGGAGGCAAGCGCTTGAGGAAGAACTCCTGAGAGCCAAGATTAAAGTGGAGAAACTAAAGGCTGCTCGAATGAGGCACGGCCTGCCTTTATAAAAAGCACGTTCACTAACAGTGCTGGAAAAGGAGAATAAACACTGTGTTGCATCAATTTAATGTTTAGAGAATATGTCGGAACTTTATTTTTTTATACATATGTAGTGCCTTGGTAATACATGGTGTGTTTTGTTGTTCAGAGGGAATGATGCATTGTTATTGTCAGGATTCTTAGCAGATGTGACAAAGTTCATCAAGATGTATTTTGGTAGCACTGTGATAAAAAATGTCTAAATTTAGGTTGAGATATGATTATTCGTGTTAGGAAAGTGTTGTAATTGACAAAGATAACAATAATTGCTGTAAGGCTTTTTTTTTTTTTAACCATTTGGGTCTGCTCAGGTTTTCTATTATCTTTCATGAAAAAGCCAACCAGAGTTGACGTGTTAATCATTCATGACGCATAACTTCCTTTAAAGCTGCTTTTGACCCAACCTGTTCATTATCCTTAACCTAGTTTCATAAACTGTTTAATGGTTTACATATTTTAATATTTTCACAAATGTAAACCATTAAAGAAAACACAAAATGGGCCAAAACAATACTCAGGCATTTATGAAATGGAGCTAACAAAAGCTCTACTTTGAAAGCCTTAATTTTAACGAGAAAGTCCTTGAGGAAATATTGTGAAAAATGTTCCCGACAAAGCCTGATTGTTGAGCTATTGATTGGTTGAACAAACACCAGACGACGACAGCTGGTGTTCATTTTTCTTAGATCAGTTAGATTGATTAACTTATAAGTTAATCAGTATAGTTGCTGTTTATGTGGGTACAACATGTATTGTCTCGTAAAGTCTGTCTTAAACTGTTGGCATCTTTCACAGTTTGTCAAGATGTCTGTAAATTTTAAATGAAAAAGAATAAAAATGATCTATCAGCTCATCATGTTTATTACAAACTAACTGATGTTGTGTTTTCTTCTGCCTGTAGACCACAAAAAAGTTATATTTTTTTCCACTTATTCTTTTTGTTTTTCATTCAATTAAGATAGGAAAAATCAGATGTTGATCTTTTTGTATAATTAGTGTAACGGTGACCTCTGCTGGTTTGTTTTTTTTTTTTTTTTTAATCCATGTTGCTTCAACTTCTTCACTTTACATCTTTGTGTTACAGGAGTGAATGGCAGCTCTCAGTTCAATGACAGCTCTGTGCCTCAGGCTGGCACTGATGGAGTGCGATACCTCAGCGTGGTTTGGTGCAAAGCCAGCAAGAAGAAGCACAAACGCTGGGAGGGGGATGCAGTGTTGGTGACCCGAGGGCGTTCTGTCACATTGAAGGATATGGAGGGGAAAGATATTGGGAAGGGTGAGACAAAGCCAACTACGCCATTGTTTTAAACCTGCAGAATAGCAACATGTAACTATATTATGTGGACTATATAATAGGAAATATTTAAAATGAAGAACTGAATACTATTCAGTGTTGGACAAAGTACGGGTGTAAGAAGAAAATCGACATTAGCGATATATCGCAATATTTCACAGTGTGGTTATCGTATCGACCCATGTTTTCCGACATAAAAACCATTTAATTGCGGTAACATATGCATAGCACGTAAACGTGAACCATATAGAACCTTGTTAAACTACCTCACTCCTCAATGCATTTTAGCTTGGAAGTTTATTACACTTTATTTTCATAAAACATACTGGGCACTTTTATAGATGTATGTGGTAACTTTTTTTTTTTAAGAACTTAACAGAATCAGAAACTGTTGTAGAAGCAAAAGTTAAACTTTTTTAATAAATGTAATTTAACAGTTTGATAAACATACCACTTGTTTTTGATATTGGTTCTTGAATTACAGTTTGTTACCATGTATTTAATGATAATAATGGCTTGGATTTATATAGTGCTTTTTCCAAGGAGATTCGAAGTGCATACAGAAACGATTATTCATTCACACCAGTCATACCAGTGGTGGTAAGCTACACTGTAGCCACAGTCGCCCTGGGGCATACTGACAGAAGAGTGGCTGCCATTTCTCGCTTACAGCCCCTCTGACCACCACCAACATTTATGCACAATTCATACCTATTCATAAGAAGCAATGTGGGTAAAGTGCCTTGCCCAAGTACACCATGACTTGGATAGAGCTGGATTCAAACCCCCAATGCTTCGGTTACTGGATGTTCTCACTACTACTGAGCTACAGTCGCTCCGTAAAAAATGAAATAAATTGTATTTCATACCATTTTGTACTTGTTTTGTACTTGTAAGTACAAAATGGTACGTGAAATTTGTATTTATTGATATTGTGATATATATGGTATTGTTTAGTATCGAGATATATTGTATATATTATATCGTGACATGCAAATCGTGAATCGTATCATCAGATTAATGGCAATGCACACCCCTAAAACAAAGCTTCCGGTACTGATTTTAAGTGTCCTTATGATTTTCAGAGTAAGCAGCTAAACCTCTAACCCAGACCTGTCTGTTGTTGTCATTTAGTCAAATAAACAAAAAAGTTGTGTCTGTGTTATAGGCAGCGGTTACAAGGTGTCACAACTGGCCACACTGTCTGAGGGGGAGACTTTGATAATCGGTGGGAAGGAAGTGGAAGTGATGGGGCTCATTTCCGCTGAGGACTTTTCCAAAGGGCGCTGCTTCCAGCAGGTCCAAACAGAACCAGTAGAGTGTCACTCCAAGTCTGGGCATTCCGCCCCTCCACGCTCTACACCCAAACCTTTTTGTCCTCCGTCAATGTTGGGTAGTGTTGCTCAACCACAAGCAAAACCACAGGCACAACAAATCTGCAGTCCTCGCCATGACCCACTAGCTCCAGGTATGTTGTCGAATAAAGGATATAACTCATTGTTTCCAAAAAAAAAAAAAAAGTGTAGATGGATAAAGATTTGAAAGCTAAGCACCTGTTTTTAGGAGCTCTGGTGATGCCTCGGCCTTCTCCCTCCCATCAGTGGTCCAATAACAAGTCTGGACTCCCAGTGGTGGATGTCGTAGTAGATCCATACTTGACCACACATCTGCGACCCCACCAAAGAGAAGGATTACTCTTTCTCTATGAATGTGTCATGGGCTTGAGGTGACAATGTTTTTTATTATTTTTTTCTACTTCAGCTTTCGACATCTATCTAAATGTCGTGAAAACATACCCAAAGTCATGTTGTGTTTGTTTTTCAGAGTTGTGGATCGCTGTGGTGCCATCTTGGCTGATGAAATGGGTTTAGGGAAGACTCTGCAGAGCGTGACTCTGATCTGGACATTACTTAAACAGGGACCTTATGGAGGGAAACCCATCATGAAGCGTGTGCTTGTGGTCACGCCGGGAAGCCTGGTGAAAAACTGGGGGGCAGAGTTTAAAAAGTGGCTAGGCTCTGAGAGGATCAACGTCTTCATGGTGGATCAGGTCAGAAAGGAGGAGAAGGAACTTTGGCTTTCACATCAGACTGTGTGTCTAAGTGCTGTGCTGACTGAGTTATAGATTTGTGATGAATTAATCTTTGTTAACATGTTCAGGATCATCGGATAGAGCAGTTTGTGTTTTCCAAACTCCACAGCGTCCTCGTCATCAGCTACGAGATGCTGCTGCGCTGCTCGGAGCAGGTTCACCTAATGTCTCTTATTCAAATACACAACCTCCAAAAAAGGCAAGCACTTTTTTGTGAATGTCTTGAAATGTGTTTTTGTTTTCAGATTCAAAAACTAGAGTTCGGTTTGATCCTTTGTGACGAGGGTCACAGACTAAAGAACAGCAGCATCAAAACGTCCTCAGTCCTCAGCAGCCTCAGCTGTAACCGCAGAGTCATACTTACTGGTAATCGCTCTGAATGGTAAAACCTGTAATGGTTTTAAAATATGAATTTTATTGCTATTCTTATTTTGTGTTTTGAAGGTACGCCCGTACAAAATGACCTGCAGGAGTTCTACGCAATTATAGAGTTTGTTAATCCTGGGATTCTTGGATCCTCCACTGGATACAGAAAAGTTTACGAAGAACCAATCCTACGTTCCCGACAGCCGTCCTGCACAGACGTAAGCCTGTTTTTAATTGTATTTCCTGTGTTGATAAACCAGTGCATGTTTGGTTCAGCCTGATGCCACATTCGTCTGCACTGACAGGAGGAGAGAGTTTTGGGAGAAGAGCATGCAGCGGAGCTCTCTCGCTTGACTGGCACCTTCATCTTGAGACGGACTCAGGAGATTATCAACCGCTACCTGCCGCCCCGACTCGACTGGACGTTGTTTTGTGAACAGTCCCCTCTGCAGCAACAGCTGTACAAACACCTCCTCAGCCACAGGATCTTCAGGGCCTGCCTCCAAGGAGCCACTCAAGCTCACACACACCTGGCCTGCATCACTGCTCTGAAGAAGCTCTGCAATCACCCTGGTCTGCTTTACTCCTCTGTTAAGGTTAGCTTTGTTTACGTTCTGCAGGAAGATAGAAAACATGCATTATTCCCTTAGTATGTTAAGATCTTATGTATTCAGACAACTGATTCTAAAATATTGCTGGAATTACTACGCGGAAGTCAAAGAAACTTCGAAGGAAACATTGAAGTGATCAGCAGATGCCTCTGATGAAGACTGGCAGTTGCTAGTCATATCAGGAGATCAAAGTGGATTTCCTCAGTAACAGTTGTCTGAATAAATTACACCTTAGCATACTAAAAAAGAAGACAAAGATAATCTCGCTGGAATTACTGCGCGGAAATCAAGAAAACTTCAAAAGAAACATCAAAGCGATCAGCAGATGCCTCTGAAAAAGACTGGCAGTTGTCAGTCAAAACATATCAGGAGATCAAAGTGGATTTCCTCTGTAACAGTTGTCTGAATAAAGGAAACTTTAACATACTATTCAAAAAGAATCTTGCTGGAATTTAGTTTTTCTTTTATATTAATTATGTTCTACCATTTTAGGCCACTCCTTTTCACAAGTGCACGTCAGGGTGTATGAGCTTTGTTATTGTGTTTGCAGGAGAGAGCAGACAGTGGAACTGTGGAGAGTTCGATATTCGAGGGCCTTGTGGATCTTTTCCCAGAATCCTTTTCTTCAGGAATATTCAGCACTGCTGACTCAGGAAAGTTATTGGTTCTTTTCGACCTGTTGATGGCCATCCAACAACTCAGCCCTTCAGACAGGTGTGTGCTTGTGTTCGATCAACAACAATATTTTTACGTAATAATTTCAGAAAGTTCCTTTTGTCTTTTTTTTTAATAATTTGTTAAGGTTTAATTTATTTAGACAACTTTTTTCAGGAAATTTACTTTAATCTCCTGACGTGTTTCGACTGCCAACTGTCAGTCTTCTTCAGTGGCATCTACCTTTGATGTGTTCTTCCTCAGAGGACACATCAAAGCAATCAGTACATTTCAAAATAATAGTCTTGAAAAAAGTTGTCTGAATAAATGAAACTTTACCATATAAAAATATTTGGTAACAGTTGACTTGAAGTTTTATATATAAGGCTGAGATTACGATGTCATTATTATGACATGACACCTGTCATTAGCATGACTGAGGTGTCATGAAGGAGGTCTTTAAGTGTCGTTCGTTACCCTAACTTCACTAGATCCTTCCACCTAGCCCAAAAAATGCCAACATCGCTCCAAAGGTGTCATAATTTAGTGAACAACACTTAATGACACCCTTCGTGACACCTCATTCATGCTAATGACAGATAAAGACAACATAATGTTAGCCTTTATGTATAAAACTTTAAGTTACGTGTGACCCAATATTTATGGTCTGCTGATCGTTGACTGTGTGTGTGTGTCTTCTTTAGGGTTGTTGTTGTATCTAATTACACTCAGACACTGGACCTGCTCCAGGACCTGTGCACACACACAGGTTACTCCTTCTGTCGGTTAGATGGACACACACCCACCAGTCAGAGGCAGCGGCTGGTCGACAGTTTTAACAGTCCCTATTCTCAGAACTTCCTGTTTCTGCTGAGCTCTAAAGCAGGTGGGCTGGGACTTAATCTGATTGGTGCTTCTCACCTGGTGCTGTACGACATCGACTGGAATCCGGCCAATGATATCCAGGTAAGAGTTGCTATCAGAGGTGTGTTTGTTGTGTTCAAAGTCTAAAACCTGAAGCAGGATATGGTTTGAGCCAAAAGTTTTAATGTCCGGCTCCCAAATATTTATGTCTTTTAAAGTAGTTTTCCCATTCCTATTGTAGTCTTTGTAAACCGTTCATCATATCAACTCTGTTCATCTTGAATAGCTTTGTGTATGCATAATAAAAGACAAGTCCAACAATAAAGATTTTTAAGTATTTATTTATTTTTGACCAGCTGTCGGCGACCCACCCAGCATAGGTCCATGTACCAGTTGAGAATTGTTGACCTAAAGTTTACCTTTACCAGTTTATTCTGTGATAGAAAAGAACAGTTTTTCTTGTTGTTTGCCTTATTGTTGCAGTACATTTCTTGACCAGCAGGTGTCAAAGTTTTTTTCCTAACCTTATAACAAAGCTTTTCCACATGTGTCCAGGCCATGGCTCGGGTGTGGAGAGATGGGCAGAAGAAGACCGTGCACATCTACCGCCTCCTCACTGCAGGCATAACAAACATGAGCAACATTTGGACCAACAAACTGTGCTGATTAAAATAGTTTTTTTTCTGTTGCTTGTTGCAGGCACCATAGAGGAGCGCATCTTTCAGAGGCAGGTGTCCAAGCAGGGGCTCTCTGGGACTGTGGTCGATCTGGGGAAAGGGACAGACCACACCAGTTTTTCCATCAACGAACTGCGAGATCTCTTCAGCCTGGCAGACACGCCCTCTTTAACTCACGACCTGCTGAACTGTGGCTGCAGCATGGATGGCACCATCACTGGTAGGGCTCACATACACACACACTTCATTAGTCATGGACCGCTGTGTGCACGTGCACATGCTCACTTTTTGTCATTGATCTTTAGCCATAATAGAGGAAGAGGAGGAGCAGGTTTCTGACAGGCCTTGTCAGCTTGGTCGCCACGGTGACCGCAGGGCAGCTGTGACATCATCGCAGAAACATCTCAGCATGTCTGAGCTCATGCAGTGGAGACACTTCTCTGGTGACACGCAGAGTTTCTCAGACCCTTACCTCGACCAGGCCAGAAACCACATCACTTTTGCATTCCAGACCACTATCACTCACACAACACAGTAACGTACACACACACACACACTTTGTCAGCATTGATATTAATGACTAACACTCCATACTGTATGTTAAACAGTTGCCAAAACAACAATCCAGCTATCCGTAAAGAAATCCCTTAAAAGTTTTGTATTTCTTATATTTAGTCACTGCATTGTTTTCTGACAGTTTCATTAGAAAAAGGAACTTTAAATAAAATACAAACTTTAAGTCCTGTGCATTTGTTATTGGTTCAGATATGGATGTGTTGATGAATGATGAGTGTCCCATGTCAAGTGTTCATGTCAGTAATGTTGTTTTCCATCGAGGAGAGGTACTTGAATGTCCACAATGAAAACATTTTCACTGTCAAGTGTCAGTGACGATGCACTAAGCAGTGGTTATTCAAACTTTTCAGCCTGCGACCCCCAAAATAAAGGTGCCAGAGACCGGGGACCCCCACTGTACCTGAAGGTGGTTTAACACAGACATGAACATACAAGAACAGTCATGTGGAGACAGGGCCATCTATAAGGGGGATAAAAGAAAGAGCTTTTTGGTGCATTAAATGCTTTAAAAGGAGCAAAGATATGGCAAAAAAGGTGATGAAAATAAATTAATATATGGCAAGTTTGGTGTAGATGCAGAATCAGGGTAAAAAAAGCAAAAATGGACTCGAATTGTTCAAAAAATATAAGTTTCTTGAAGGAATCTAGCAACCCCCTCCCAGTGTCTCAAGACCCCAAATGGGGTCCTGACCTCAAGGTTGAGAACTGGTGCTCAAAAGAGCTTAATCCCCTGATTAGGGAATGGTCAGTGATCATGTTCGGTTTGAAAGGCTGAGCATTAAAGTCACAGTTAATATATGAACCTTGCACATTATGTGAAATTTTCAGGGTTTGATACACGGCCCATAATGCAGTCTGTTCATTACTGTTGGATAACACTGCTCTGCTCATGCTGTTCAGGGCCAAGCTGCCGCGTGGGAGTTACAACATGTAGTTATATTTTTGTGTACGTGCATGGTCCTTGTGATTTCTGACAGTGTCTCTCCAAAAAATTGGGTTTTATACACTCAAAGCACTTTGCACAATGGGGGCCATTATTGTTAAAGGGTGCATGGCTTTTAGGCAATGTCATTGTGCAACAAATGTGTGTCTGGGTTTTCGAAACATGTTTGGAGTGTGACAGTTGGAGAGTGCGTGGCCATTATGCAGACACCTGTTGTTTCTCAGTGGGGGTTTCAATGACTAGCACACGTCCTACACAAGTCAGCATCAGTTGCTCCTCGGATTTAGCATAGTTATGTGGTTTTTGTCACACAAGCTGACTCGCCTTCAAAAAGGAACTTTTATTTTTCACTTTAATTGTGTTTTTGTGACACATTTATTTTTTCCCCTTTTTTATTGTCTTGGGGCATGTCATGGTGTAAACAACAAAGGCTGCCAAGAAAATTAAAGTAAAATAGTATTCAATGGGTCAAAAAAGTATTTAGTCAGCCACCAATTGTGCAAGTTCTCCCATGTAAAAAGATGAGAGGCCTGTAATTTTCATCAGAGGTGTACCTCAACTATGAGAGACAAAATGAGAAAAAAAATCCAGAAAATCATATTGTAGGATTTTTAATATTCATATATATAATAATTTCGTATATAAATGAGTGTCAGATATGAACAATTAGAACTGAATGGAAGTTGTGTGGCGTTTATAATTCTTTAATTTTTTTATTGCTGTGTATATCACATGGTGCTTTTTTATTCTGTAATTTTTTTACAAGAATTTTCTGAACATCACAAGTTAAGGTAGCTTTATTTGCACACATCCGCAGTGGTGGGGGTCTCCGCTCTGATCTGCAGCTGCTGTTGTGAAGCTGACAGTCTGTCTGTGAAGCTTTGGGACGTGTAAGGGCTCACGGCAGCACAATGGCATATTTGCAGACAATAATTACTTTTTATTACCAATTAGGTTACATTGGGCACAAAGCCCTGGCATTAATATACCATTTATTTATTTTTTATTTATTTATTCAGTTTATTTCCGACATGGTTGCATTCACAGAAGTTTTGTTCTTTTTTTTTTTTTTTGTACATGCTGAAAAAGGAGACGAGAGAAGCAGTTTGCTTATCTAAGTCCCGCCCCCTGTTTTGAACACAGAAAATTTACATCAAAGCTTGTCTCTGTGGTCAATCAGTTGTTCTGAACACAATTTCATTTTTTTTTTTTTGTGTGTCCTTTTTATGTAGGATTTATTCTCATCTGTAGTCAGTGTTGTCTTTTTTCATTCCTCCTCTCCATCGTTGTTCGTGTCGTCCTTGCTCCCTGCAGATTTCATTCCCCGACGTTGTTTGCGTTCCTCCAGTTCAAAATAAGAGTTCATCTTCTTTCGAAGTTCCTTGTCATCTTCAGATTTGTGTTGTTGTGATCTTCTGTTCGTGAAGACTGAGTCGATTGCGTTCATTGACCAGTTGATAAGTTCCATCTCGTTGATGTGTTGATCTCGTATTCGCGTTAGAATGTGTTCTGAGTTTTTTCTTTATATCTAGTCAAGTTTGCAGCTTGTTTTGTCTCTGCATTAAGGTTACTCCAGCTGTTAATAGCTCTATTTACAGTGCTGTGTTTTCCAATGTTAGATTTAACCCTTTCTTGTATAAACACATTACTATGTCTTAGGACATAAGCAGTTTGTTTGTATATGAAATGTTTTTTGTATTTGATATGGGAGTGTTTTAAGTGAGGCCCTAAATGCGAGAATTTGTGTGTTGTAGTGTATTATTTCTTGCAGTTTTAGGTATTTGGCCTTTACAAATAGTTCGTTTGTGTGTGCGTTGTGTGGTGCTTTATATAGAATTCTAATTGCTTTTTTTTTTTTAAAGTTTACCATTTCAGATGTTAGTAGCGTGTGAGCTATGATGTCACCAAATGTTGATGGTTGCACTACTTGACCCAGTGATGTTGTGAACAACTGAATCAAGCATGATGGATATTTGTCTAAGATTAAATCCAGTGGTGTCACTAAGCTACTCATGACAGCTGGACTTTACTGCTGTGCATTGAGCTTTCACAGGCCTAAGTTACACATTAGTGTAGCAGCTCTTTGGTGTGTTACTGTGCACGTGCCTGATGGACGAGCTGATATTGATCAAAGCTGCGTACGTGGCCATGTGCCTCTGGCTGCTCATGTAAAGCTCCATGAGCTGCTGCCCAACGACTCGTCAATCCCTTTTTTAAGCCGATGACTTCCAGCTCGATGACTGAAAGTCCTGCATTATGGACTGACTGAATGAATGACAGATCACCACTGGACGGGGGGAGGAGGTGGTTTTCATGTTGATTCCAGAATTTCTGTGTAAGTGATCCAAATGTACTGTAAAGCCCGTGTTAAGTCTGTGTCCAGGACTGGAAGTGGGATCGTTCTGTTGGACATCAACCTCTGCAGATCATTTCCTACGTGCTCTCATTTTCTGCAATTTTGTGAAGCTTCATTTTTTTTTTTTTTTAATCTGAAGTTAGAAAAACAATTTTAAATGCATGTAACTCATTAACAGTTTTGAAAAATAAATAAAATACATCTTCTCAAACTAAGTAAATTATATGTTAGGTTTAAACATTTGAATGCAATGCTGTGCACAAATTACTCAGTGGTGTAAATGTTTCAAATGTGATGGAGCATTTACGTGTAAACATCAAGTATTAAAAACTAAAGCCCCAAATGTTTATCTCTTGATTGATTACAACATTACAACAGGAACTGCTCGGAAACTAATTAAACAAAAAAAATAAATCTGAATGTTAAGTAAATCCTTCAGAGACTTTGTGGCTATCAATACGTAATACGTGTCAATAGACTGGCAGTCTATCCATACGCAGTGCCCCTCATTGGCCAGTTTAGGTCACGTGATAAGTGCACCACGTGACCTAAAGTTCCGTCAGTTTTATCTTAGCTCATATTTATTTTTAACTACCCCACTAATCCTTTTATTTTAGCCCTAACCCAAGAAATACCCTAAAATGTTTATTTTTGTCGCATATGTGTTTTCTAAATGTGGAATTTGCCGTGCTAAATGCGTATGTTAAAATGAAAAAAAAATATGTATGTCAAAAGTTGAATTCGAACCCACGGCAGCAGAAGGAAGAATCCTTGAGTCAGGCACCTTAGACCACTCAACCATCTATTTATCTGCTTGTATTTGATGTGAATCTTTTGATAAATAGATATTTTATTAAAATACTCACTGAGATTAAAAATGAATTTGCAAACAAAGTACATTTTTTAAAAAGGGAATACTTTAACAACACAATGTAACTTCCAGCCAATCACATTTCTGGAAAATCCCTTGTCCAGTTAGGAACCAACATGGATTGAGAATTAATTTCACCTGTTGTTGTGCAAATGGAGCCGACAACATGTGATGGTAAACATACCCTGACTGCTTTTAGGTCCCAGGATGAGATACTCAGACCATATGCTGGGTTTCTTCTGATGCATGATGCTAGGCCTCATGTGGCTGGAGTGTGTCAGCAGTTCCTAATGAAGTCATTAATGCTATAGACTGGCCTACTCGTTCCATGAACCTGAATCCAATCGAGCACATCTGGGACATTACGTCTTGTTCTATCCACTAGCACTATGTTGCACTACAGACTGTCCAGGAGGGGCTGATGTTTTGATCCAGGGCTGGGGGTGGAGAGATTCCACAGGAGATCATCAGTCGTCTGATCAGGAGCTTGTCCAGGTGTTGTAGGGAGAGCATACAGGCACGTGGAGGCCACACACACACTATACTGAGTCTCACATGTAGGCTTGTCTTGAGGAATTTTAACAGACGTTGGATCGGCCTGTGATCACATTTTTCCACTTTTCTGAATTCAGACCTACATAGGATAATCATCTTTATTTACATTGATGTTTATTTTATTATTTTTGTTTTCAACGCAATCCATTATGGAACAAAGAAAGATTTTCAACCAGAATATTCTATTAATTTAGATCTTGATTAGGTTTTTGGTAACACTTTATTTGAAGTTTTATACATAAGGCTGACATTACGCTGTCATTAGCATGAATAGGGTGTCATTAAGGCTGTCATTAAGTGTCGTTCGCTAAATCATGACACTTTTTGCTAAATTATGACACCTTTGGAGCTATGTTGGCATTTTTTGGGTTAGGTGGAGATATCTAGAAGGATAGGTTAGGGTAACAAACAACACATAATGACAGCCTTCATGACACCTTATTCATGCTAATGACAGGTGTCATGTTATAATAATGACAGCGTAATGTCAGCCTTATGTATAAAACCTCAAGTGATTGTTTTAATTTATTTCTTTTTGAGCAGTGTGTGTTTTAAATGAGAAAATGTAAACTATTAAAACAGATGTTGATTACAGGATTGCTACACATTTGTGCCTCTATTGTCTCTGTTAAAGTCCTTTTAAAAAATGCAACCAGATTAAATCTGCTCTAAACGTGGACGCTTTCATCAGTTAATGAAGCCTGAATGTGATTCACGTTGAGCTTTCGTCTGTAACTAAAAAACATCTTCCCACAGTGACTGTAAAACCTCTACCTTCCTTTCTCAAACACACAATCTGAACGAGTCCTGACGTCATGTGATGCCCCGTTTCTCTGGACGCTTCTGCACATCTGTTGGACGAGTCATTGACAAAACCTAACTAATGTGTTTCGGTCCATTAATAATATTCTGCTGCCTGCGGCACATGGGCTAAGCCTCTTATCATCACATTTATTCATTACTGATGGTTTACAGCAATGATAAGGCAAGGCAAGGCAAATTTATTTGTATAGCGCATTTCATACTCAAGGCAACTCAATGTGCTTTACATGATAAAACATTCAATTGTTTAAAATCAATAAGAACATTTAAAATCATCAGTAAAATCAATTATAATCATCAGTAAAATCATCATGACATCAACAACATGACCAAAAATCTCCCTCTGTCAATCATACGCAGTAGAGAAAAAAAGTGCCTTTAACTTTGATTTAAAAATGTTCACATTAGATGCTGACTTCAGCTCTGCTGGCAGTTTGTTCCACTTCTTTGCAGCATAACAACTAAAAGCAGCATCACCATGTTTACTGTGAGCTCTGGGCTCCACTATCTGACCTGTGTCCATAGATCTGAGAGATGCGTGGATTGTTATTGTGTTCATCTGTGTTATCACTGTGTCTCATACAGCTTTCGATTTCATCGCACCTTTGAAACATGCCAACGTTGAAAATCCTGAGCAGCGTTTTTTCATTTCTTACATGAGTCTTTTAATGTAAAATTTTGGAATTTTATAATTTTCTACAAAGGAGCAGTTGAAGGCCTGAAAGTGGTATTAGTGTCTGCCAGGTTGGACAGGAAAAGGTCTTCAAGAATAAAGCTTCAGTCCCTACTGAGCATTCTGCTGTCTCTGAACTAGAGGAAAATGTGTTCATTTAAACTAAATAAATCCTAATTCTGCCTAAACTAGAGCACTAGGAGAGCACAAACTTTCCCCAAGCACCAACTAAGCTCTTTTCCAGATATTGACAGTTACCTGGGGGTTAATGGAGGAACCAGTCCATTGTAACTGAGTCAATTTTCATAAAGTTCTGTCAATTACGAACCCAGACATGAATTTTTGACATTTTGCCAATGATGAGGATTTTTTTTTTTTTTTTTAAACTGATCCAGAATCATTAAATTGATCTGGATTCCCTTCCAAATTTAATGGAATCTTCCATGGCTTTTAAGATCTATCTTTGGTTAAATTTGTATTAAAATCTGTGAAGTACTTTTGACATAACGCTGCAAACAGGAAAAAAAAAAAAATATGTTAACGCTGGTGAAAATATTACGTCCTTGGCGGCGGTAATAATAGAAACATGGATTCCTTTGAGAGGCCACACAGCCATAAAGTAAATCTGTATCCATAAGAGTCTTAATGGTCAGCACAAAGCTTTGGTATGGACGTACCAAAGTGTGTGTGTCGCACTGATGGAGGGACATAAATACTGAAAAGAGCATTGCCCAAAGCAGTTCCTTGGTCTTTTTTTATCTATTTCCCCATTATGCAACCTATGACACTGTGACACACACATCTACTGTATATCCGGTCCTTTCATCTTAAAAAGTTGTAAACACCCAGGAAACATGTCATGGGAAAAATTATATATTAAAGATTAAATGTTAAAACATCAGCCGGTGGCATATTTCAATAACTAAGAAAAATAAATCAAAGATGGAACACATAAAGTACATCTTATGAGCTGATGACTTTCCCTTTGAATCAGAGGGGCTCTGTGTCATACATTATGTGAAAAGAACAGCAGATACTTCCAAATGTCCAATCCATTTGTCACTTTCTTTCTTTTACAGCACTTTCACTTCTTCCTCTGGGCTTTTAAATAAGAAGGCCTTTTATTACACCCCATTACTCACAGTGGATGAGTCTGTTCTGTACACAACCTTAGCCTGCAGTAGCCCTTATGTAAACCTGTGTCAGCTTGTGGCTCAGGAAGATGGTTTTTTTATGTTTTTCAAAACAAATATTGCAAGTTTTTACCGTTCCATAATTAGATTTATATAAATAACATGATTTAAAAAGGGGAAAAGATACAAATGTGTCAGGACAATTATTGAAGACCTAAATTGTTTACCCTCAATTGAGGAGCAGCAGCTCTACTCTGAGCTTCTCACTTCATCGCTAAAGCAGGATCTGGCCAATTCACTTACAAGTAATGAATTTTAAACGTGAAAATATCATCAATATAGTTTTTTCTGTGTTTAAACACTTGTTTCCATTTATTACTAAAAGCTCAAATGATCAGATTCACTGTAGGCATTTGTTAGGCAGCCTTTTATAAATGTACAGTAAAATATATCACTAACATATTGATACGTTGAAATCAGTCATTGACTAGACGACACACAAATTATTCTACCTGATGATGTTACAAAACACACAGATTTATAATATCTGCCTTCAAAGAAGCGGACATATAAAGGAGCTTCTTCTTCTTCTTTAAAAAATAATAATATTTGCTAACGTTCACTGTTAGGGAATGTTCCACATTTCCTATATTTAAAAATAAACTCAAAGTGTGGCTTAAAGCAAACCAGTCTAGTGACCATTTAGTGACTCTTATTCATTTCTGTTACATTGTTTGTTGTATTTGCTGTATTTTGGTCATTTGCCTAAGGTTTAAGGATGTAAATTAGCCCTGTGGCTATAATCTGGCATGTTTACCTCTGTTTTTGTTGTTTCAATACAGAGGTTCATTAAAGGTAGGTGATTTTCAAAAGCTTGATTTTAAATGCCTCCCTGATAGCTCCGCCTTTACCCCCCTCGCCCCTCCCCTCTGTGCTCCGTCTCACTCACGTGCATGCGCACAGCTGCTGCAGAAGAGGAGCTCAGCTCATCGCTTGCATTGTGTAGACAGCAGTAAGTAAACAATAAACTTTACCATTATATATGTTAAAAAAAAAAACAACATGACCAAAAACTCTGTTTTAAGTCTGTCAGCGGTGACGCGCTTTCAGTGAGAGCTCGTGCATGCGAGGAGTCGAGAACGAGCAGGGAGACGTGATTGGTTAAAAAACGGTTGTTTTTTTTTTCTTTCATTGGTCGAAGTTTTTACAGATTTACAGCTGCTACAGTTGATGGATTTTCTTTGTTCCTTTTTCAATCTTAATTTCTGTCAGGACATGAAGACAATTTCAACCAAAAACAAAAGTGTATCTGGAGGAAATCACCTACATTAGCTTTAATGTGCATTGTTCCTATCAAATAATATATAAATAATGATAATAATAAAAAATAATCTGTGAACAGAAACCAAGACGAAACTTTTAGCACAATTTTCAATTTGTAAACACAAACGATTGCCATCTTTTCAATGATCTAATATCTGAAAACACATCTGAGTATTGATCTGATCACTATTTCATCTAAACTTACACATTAAGACAACGTGTAAACACATTCCTTGCTGCACAATGACAACATTATCAGTCCGATATGAGCACGAATCAGAACAGATCTATTGTAGCATCATCCTCCCTCCATCCTCTTCATTGTTTACTCTCCTCCATCATGTGTGTGTGCGTGTGTGTGTGCGCGTGTGCGTGTGCGTGTGCGTGTGTGTGTGTGTGTGTGTGTGTGTGTGTTATAGGCTCTATATAAATCGCAGGGAACCCCCTTCCAACCATCAGAGCACTACGGTCTTGTTTGGAGGAGCTCGTGCAGTATCTGCACATGGATGTAAAATAAGTTGTAATTGATCTTATTAGAAACACCCGTGGACTCAAGTGATCTCTGGGATCCAACAGGACGTCCAGGACGTGCTCCTGTGAGGTGTTTTTTTTCCCCCAGGACTACATCAGAACCAGCTCCCCTCCTCTCATCATGATGTCCAGCGTCCAGCGGCACAGCCTCCGCCTGCAGACCGAGCTCCACCGCTGGAGCATCTGCGAGCCGGGCTCCAACCTGTTACCAGCCGGGCTGCTGGCCCGGGTCCCCTCCTGCATCTCCCGGTCCAAGTCTTGCACCAGTTCTGCCGGGGAGTCGAACCGGAGCCGCGGGAGCTGGTCCTCCTCGGACTCCTTCGCCTCCTTCGACTCTGCCGGGGAGCCCGGGGGTCCGTACCGGGTGGTGCTGCTGGGGGCCGCAGGGGTCGGTAAGACCGCGTTCGCCAGCATCTTCGCAGGAGCGGAGGACAGCATGGACAGTGAGGACTGCGACCTGTCTACAGGTTAGACTGGACTGGACCATCACACTGGTCAAGTTTTGTTATAACATTTACTCACTGAAATGTCACAATAAGAGGCAGAAAAATAAAGTTATATGACTTTAAACACCATCAACCATACAAACCAGCAGACAGTAGTATAATATATAGATAAGAGAGGACTAATCCAGGGTTTTTCAACTTTGGGGTCGTGACCCCATGTGGGGTCGACTGGAATGTGTTAAAAATAATTAGATTAAAAATGAATTTTAAAATTTTTGAAACAATTCTTTTTTTTTTCAACTTAAAAGACAACACACAACCATAAACAATTGTATTCTATACTTGAACTTTCTCAAATATAAATCTAGTTCAAATAAAATTACAGTATAAAAATGTCTGACCTGGCTGCTCTGTATTTGTTACGCATGTTTAAAAACAAATTCTCAGTTTTCTGTCCCATATGTCACACATTAGCCACTAAACCTGAGTACTAAAAAATAAACAAATAATGGAAATGTTCCAAAATTGATTCATAGGTGCTGAAATCAATTTTTTTTTAAAATTCCAACCTCAGTAGGCTCGTAAATTTTGAAAGATAAATCAATCAATAGATACCGAATCGAAATGGAATAGTGATTAATCGATTCAAAACCTTATTTATCAAAATTTAATCGATTTAGGAAATTGGCCATGATACCCAGCTCTATTAGCCGCTAACGTGTGACATATGGGACAGAAAACTGAAAAAGAAAAATGGATAAGATTGTAAAACCTGCCATGATGTATGGTTTGGAGACAACGGCTCTGTCTATTATTTTTGTAGAAATGATGGACAGGATTAGAAAAGTGGGAAAACCATGGCGGAGCATTTAGAGATGACATCGGAGAAATGACACTGAAATAATCTGTGAGCGAAAAGTGACAGTGAGTAGTATTAAACAAAGGATGATGCAAAAGGAGTTGGAGAATGATAAAGGGACGACCACAGAAAAGGTTTATTAATGGTTGATGTTCATATTACTAATACAAACTTCATCTTTGAAACACTTTGTTTTTAAGACATCCAAAAGAAGATTCTGTGATCCAGTCTTGCATTTCATTAAAGAATATCAGTGTTTTGTTTTTTTTTGTTTTTTTTTTTATCATCATTTTTCAGATTAGAACAGTTCACAGCAGAAATGATCTACGCTGATCCATCATATACAGTTTCATACTAACGGACAGTTTGCTTACATTGACGCTGTCAATGTTTTACCTGGACAGTGTGTGTGCAAGTCAGTCATTTAACTGGGAACAAGTGGATGTATACACAATTCAATGGTTTTTCCTAACGACCTTTGGGTGTTGCACATTGTCAAGACTACATGTCACAATCATGAAAAGCAGCTACACACTAATAACTTATAAACACACAAAAAGTGTACGGACTATGGCATGCACGTTCGTTCCACAATATGACACTTCTTGTCTGATTGACAGCAGACATCTTTAAAGTACATTTTCTAATTGATGTGTGACATTAACAATAAAAAAAACAAGTAAATAGTTTGTTTAAGCTGATCAACAGCAGCACTGTTACATCATTTTACTACTAGTCTGTGTGTTTTAAGGGTCACTTAAATGTTTGCAGTCATTGTGTAGTGTAGCAATGTGTTTCTGTTTTTTTTTTTTCTCCATCCATCTCAGCATAAGCAGAGTACGGTTGGCCTATCGATCAAACCACCACAACTACACACAATCACAGTGACACACAAATTCACTAGTACAGTCACTTTAAAGCCTGACAGGCAACACGAGGCAATAAGATCTCATGGAGGATTTTACTCTGAAAGGTTTGGATTCAAACCCAAAGTCATCTAGATGAGAGAAAGCATCACTAACCTCAGCCACGACACAAAACAAATAAAAGCTACAATTTCTAACTAAAAACACTGTTTATTTCACCTCTGATTTCAGACGACGTGTGTGAAAAGGAAATCGAGGTGGACGGAGAGTGTGCGACCGTAACTCTGTTGGACATGTGGGATTCTGAGGTAAGATGATGGAAAGCTTACACGATTCTGGTTTAACTGTTCAAAGTGACTCACTGAACCTCTCTGTCTCCCTCCAGACGGACGATGAATGGGTCCAGGAGCGTTGCATGCAGACAGGTGATGCTTACCTGCTTCTGTACTCCATCACTGACCGAGCCTCGTTCCTGCGAGCTTCAGAGCTGAGAATTATCCTACGACAGTTCTGTCCAGCCCAACACACGCCGATCATCCTGGTGGGCAACAAATGTGACCTGGTGCGACGCAGGGAGGTGTCGATGAATGGTGAGAAGATGCACTTCCTGTCTGTTGGAGAGTCTCTTTTCTCACAAACAAGTTCACGTCCAACAATTCAAGTATTTGATGGTTTCTCATGTATTGAGCCATCTTAATATATGATGCTAAATTAAAATACACAGCTCTAGCTTTTAATAAACTAAACTAATACTTTATTTAAAGTTTTATACATAAGGCTGACATTATGCTGTCATTGACCGTGGCTCAGTGGTAGAGTGGGTTGTCCAGAGACCAAAGGGTTGGGGGTTCAAATCCTGCTCTAACTGAGTCATTGTCGTTGTGTCCTTGGGCAAGGCACTTTACCCACATTGCCTTGTATGAGTGAGTATGAATTGTGCATGTATGTCGGTGGTGGTCAGAGGGGCCGTAGGCACGAAATGGCAGCCACTCCCCTGTCAGTCTGCCCCAGGGCAGCTGTGGCTACATTGTAGCTTACCACCACTGCTATGACTGTGTGAATGAATAATGGTTTCTGTGACATGCTTTGAGTCTCCTTGAAGAAAGCGCTATATAAATCCAAGTCATTATTATTATTATTATTATTATTATTATTATTATTATTATTATTATTATTATTATTATTATTATTATCTGTCATTAGCATCTTTTTTGCTATATTATGACACCTTTGGAGCTATGTTGGCATTTTTGGGGTTAGGTGGGGGGATCTAGTGGGGTTAAGTAGGGATAGGGTAATGAAAGACACTTATTGAACTTATTGGCTGACATTACGCTGTCATTATTATGACATGACACCTGTCATTAGCAAGAACAAGGTGTCATGAAGACTATCATGAAGTGTCGTTCGTTACCCTAACACTACCTAATTCCTCTAGATCCCTCCACCTAACCCAAAAAATGCCAACATAGCTCCAAAGGTGTCATAATTTAGCGAACGACACTTGATGACAGCCTTCATGACACCTTATTCATGCTAATGACAGATAAAGAAAGTGTAATGTTAGCCTTATGTATAAAACTTCAAGTAAAGTGTTTCCAAAAAATGATGCTAATACATTTGGACCTACTTTCTTGGTAAAATGAAACAATGAAATAGAGAAGATGAGACTCTAAGAATAAACCAGTATAATCTCAACTAACAAAGAAAAACCAACTCAGAAATCCAATAACCAAACCTCCTGCAGTTCATCTCTGACCCTCTGCTCTCCTCCCTGTTTCAGAGGGCCGTGCTTGTGCCGCTGTGTTTGACTGCAAGTTCATCGAGACCTCGGCCGCCATGCAACACAACGTCTGGGAGGCTTTTCACGGCATTGTCCGACAGCTGCGTCTCCGCAGAGACTCCAAAGAGAGCAAACGCCGTCGTCACGTACACAGCGACGCACGCCGTGAGAGCCTTCAGATGAAGGCCAAACGGTTCCTCGACAAGATGGTATCAAAGAACAATAACAGCGTGGCGTTCTGGCTCAAATCCAGGTCCAGCAATGATCTCTCTGTGCTGTAGGAGCAGGACACATTGACTCTTTAAAGTCTTTTGATCTTTGGAACAGAAGGAAACCAAAGTATGTTAATGTGGGGATGAACCAGGATTGTTCAAAAGGTCCATGCTGTGTTTGCATCCGTCCTCTACAAAGGACAAGAGAGGCGATGGTGCAGTCTGTTCAATGACTCATAGTCACAGCCTTAGTAACAGATCAATGTTTCAGTCTGATGGACACTTCGTGACTGTGAAGCAGAACAGTTTGGTCGTAAACCGGTGGATGGAAACTGAGAGAAAAAAGTGTTTTTTGTTCATTTCTGTGTTTTTAATAAAAACTTCAATGTTGATTTTGCTTGTATTTCTTCATTATTTTGCTCTTACTCTTGCCAAATTTGTTGATTGTTGATCCCAAAGTAGTAAGATAAGCAGCAATGATGTGTGACTGTCTGCATCTGTTTATTGGTTCACCGTTTAAAATGTTGCTATGGTTTTATATGTACTGAGATGTTGATTGATTGTATTTTGTTACCTGGATGTGTTCTACATCATCAAATAAAGTGACACATTAAAGTTCCTTCTTAGTTGTTTGTTATTGGAACATCTACAAAAAATGATTGCTGGTGTTTCCAAATTTGCT
The DNA here is from genome assembly GCF_900634775.1 of Gouania willdenowi. Lineage (NCBI taxonomy): Eukaryota > Metazoa > Chordata > Actinopteri > Blenniiformes > Gobiesocidae > Gouania > Gouania willdenowi. Next base: position 14,956,658 of record NC_041059.1, read on the forward strand.
AAATATAAAAGATGAGTCAGCAATTTGTGTCATAATGAATGTTCACCACTGGGACTCAAGGAGTTGCCACGGTGACCTTTGTTAGAGTCTGGTACAGGTCAGCTATGATGTGATGCATTTGATTGTTGTCTGGTCATTTCATTTTTTGCAGTTTCACAATGTCCGTTAAAAAATTAATGGTTGAATTTAGAAATGCAATCATTTACTTTGTCTTTTCAAACATACTTAAGTACAGGCAAAATTACTCATTTAGAAATATACTCAAAAAAGTATAAGTACAAGAAATGAGCTGCTTTGTGTACAGCACTTAAACCAATAAATGACTAAACTAACAACAACAACCATCCATCCTTTCACTTATCAGATGAAAGGTAGAGGTAGAACTTTCTGAAGATCTGTGAACTTAAGTCAGTCCACTTGCATGTGTGTGAAAAAGATTGTTGGTTCAATCCGTTGGCCTTTAATTGTGCACATAGTTCCTTATCAGGAGCTGCTGCGAGTGAACAATCTGACAGGAAACACTAGACACTCATGGGTCAAAGTCTGAGTGGATATGACAAACCTCTTCAGTGAATAGTAGGTTTTTCAACCAATGACAGCAGCTTAACATGTTTTTGTGCACGTGTGTATTTTTCTTCATAACTAAGAAACACATAATCTCAAAGATTTTGTTGTGCATGAGTATAAACTATTTCTGTATCGAGCCAGAACAGTGAACGAACAAATTTCCATGTGTTAAAGACTTTTTAAAAAAAAATGAAATCAGTGATTAATGATGACAGAAGGTAGTTTCATCCCCAGCTTACTGTATGTATCATTGTTCTGGTCTTCCTGCTCAGAGCTGTGCTGTCAGCCTCTTCATTGGCCAACTCTTTGGAAGGGCAGGGTGATTAGACAATCATTAGATACAATAAAACATTGCTGGTTAGAGTGGGTTAACGTTTGACCACGCAGCGTGAAGCTCTACGGATCACTCTCCGCCACTCTCCTGTAAGGTACGTTCTTCTCTGTGAGCTTCTTGACTTTGAAGATATTCATCTTTTGGGTTTATGTGTACAGGAACAAACGCGCGTGTGTAGATTTGTGTAGAATATGTGTTGTTGTGTCTTGAACGTGTCGGATCGTTTCAGATTACTGAGAAAAAGGCAATGATCTTGACTTGACTTTGTCATGGCCTCAGTGTAAGGCAGAGCTGACTTCAGACTTCTTCTTCTTCTCCTGCACTGTTTTTAACATCCAACACAGTGAATGAATATATTTCATATATAACATGATGCTGAATTATATTTCACATCTGAATACATTTCCCTTCTACACATTATGGAGTGTAGATGATATCGTTTTAACCACTGGATCCAGTTGCTGTTAAACCCAAACATGTACAGATAATATTTTTCTCGCTGGTGGAATCGTTGTTGGTGGAGGTCTGAAATATGTAGTGTCTGTGAATAAGTTGATGGAATTAAACCCAATGAACAGACATAGATCTGACAAAGTGAGAATGACTAAAAAAAAGCACCATAAGTGATAAAAAGATGAAAATGCAATAAAGGAATTTTAGGTTGTCTGAGCAGCATTTGCACTTTCAAAGGACTGTTAAAGTGTCCTGTGACACAAAAAGGTCAGTAGCCATGACTCAATGTCACCTTCAGTTAACCAGTCGACTTCACTCGTCTGCGTCAGCGCGTTACAAGTTCAAAGACACAAAATGTGTTGATTTCTAAACACGGTCCTTGACTCATTGGCTGGATTTAGCCATCGATGTTATTTTAGTAAAATGACTCAGAACAGAAGCTGATGTCCTTCAGCTAATGCAGAGCTTTGATATAATATTCATGCTTATATCCTTTATTTTAACACCTGTACTGTAGAAGTTATACTGCGCAAAACTTTTACAGGTAGGTAGCAGTTAGCATACAAGCTAAATGCAAGCAGCTGTTTAGATATCAATTATCTGATTTTGGATATGAATTCAAGTTAAATGTACAGATAATAGTTATTTAAGGTGAAACTTTATCAGTTAAACACACCAAAAACAAACAACAACATCAACACTTGGTCTCACCTTGAGTTTTTTGAGTATATATAAGCAAAAAGTTTGAACAGTCCTCCCAAAAGTTTACAAAGTTGTTCTAAATTAAAAGCTCTCCTGAAAAACAACAATGCAAAGGAAAAACCAAACACAAAAGTGCTTTCAAATCAAGCACATAAATGAATTTAAAAAAATGAAAATTTCTATTTAGCACTACTTAAGATTTTGCTTCAGCAGCTTTTGCGAAGTAAGCGTCCCCTGGAGATCTGTTAGGAGATATCTAACATTGTGGCGTTATAATAATAATAACAATAATACATTTTATTTAAAAGGACACTTTACAGTAAAAACAGAATCATAAAAAAACAGTGCAATATAATATAAAACTGAATAACCCAAAAAGAAAACAGAACAATGTAGGAGAAATTGTGGAATAAGGTGAAACATTGAATTACAGAGAATATGCACATTGGTAGAGATGGGTTTTGAGCTATACAGTATGAAATGATTGGGATAAAAATAGAAAATCACCATGTTTGACATATTTCAATGCTTATTTTCTAGGCTATTTGTGGTGAGTGTTTGTCACTGGTACTAAAACCTTTGAGGAAAAACTGTTGTACACAACACTTTTATTTTGAAAAAAACAGCCAAACTCCTGTTGCTCAGTGTAACTGCAGACAACACTAACCAGATCCAGGCAATGCACAGCTCACATTTACATCATTGTGGGGGACTATTTCATATGTAACAAACTACAGTAATTTGTTTTACACTGATGTGTTTGGTTACCTGTGATAACTGTAAAGATCTGAGCAGTGCAGAGAAACTGTCTTTCACTTTCACCTGTTCATCACAGGCCCTGAAAGTGAAATGACAGGGAGGCAACTCCCATAACTCAAAGTGCGAGGCAGACGTAGATAGTTTGCACAGACATGCTCTCTGAGCGGCTCCTGTCTTAGTGAATCAATAACACTCTGCACTGAATGGAAAATGATAACACACACAGGGACGCTGCGCTCAGATTGTATTGGATGGAACTTTGGGACAAAGGAGGAAAAATAACTGTAAATCTGAGGATACAGAAAAGTGGCATTGTGAATATAATGAAATACGTTATAATATGTGAAATCTTCCTTGGCCGTTCATCCTCATATCCTCTCCCCTTCAGACTCTAATAATGACACCCATGGTGCGTCTCCTGTTGCTCCCTTTCCTGCTCAGCATTGTGAGTACATTGCCTTGACAAATATACTGTTCATCACAAACCTGTGAAAACTTAATAATTTAGTAGGGATAAAATGTGCCAATGTTTAGTACATGAATAGAATTAGGCCATGAATGCGTTTTTGAAAGTCTGAATCCTAACTGCAAGGTTAATGAAACTTGTTGTGTAGCTTCTTGGTAAATTATTTGATAGACTAAAAGGAAGAGTTGTTACACTTTGCTCTCTTATCCTGTTTCCAAATCCCAACTAGTGACACATAGTTTTACTGATCAATTTTCAGTGGTTTTATTTTTCCTCAACTTGTACTTGACCTTTGACTTTTGTCCATTTAGGCAGTAGGGAAGGATTTGGAAGAGAAAAAAGGTCCGTTTGAAAACACAGTGCTGGATGTGCCAGAGGGGACGCCGGTGCCTTACCCTCTCTACCAGGTATTACAATCAACCCCTGACTCTGACTCTTACAAACACCATGTGTTTCAACAAGGTTGTTCAACATATGAATTGGTAATATGCAATTTGGTTACCTATGACCAATCAAAAATCAATGGTTTAAGTCACAGACAGCTAAGTTTTTGTTTATTTGTTTTTTAAAATACAGATTATGATCAAATTAAAAAAAAAAAAAAAATTAATTTAAATGCGCTGAACAACCTCTGAGTGTTGCACAAGATAAAACTTCACATATAAATAGAAAGTCATAGTATGGTGGTTTGATTTTTAAATGTTGATAATTATAAAGATGCAAATCATGGCTTTCATCACATCACAGACTCAACACAGTTCAGTGTTTTGGTAAACTTGGAAGTGCAAATCTCTACCTACATATACATAACTGTTAATTGCAGATACTTACGGACTGTTTCTAAATTAGGACTGGATGATATCAAAACATTAGAAATAGATATGAGTCTATAAAACACATCATTTAACATTTAACATTGTGCAAGTCTGCACTTTGATCTCATTAATCCTATCGATGTGTTGAATCCACTTAACTTGGGGTGTTCAACTCATCTTAGATTAGAGCGAGTAGGCCAAACCAAAAATAATTAGAGCATTTCTCTGTGGGAATAAAGTGTTAATTCAGCATTCAACAATTTTTTTTAACACATCCAACAGACAGGTTTCTGTGTTTGCTTCTATTGAATATATTTTTGGCTATTAATACCGCATTGGTATATTTTGCTCATGGGCCAGCAACAAGAAGTTTTCACCAGTCAAAGCTTGTTGTAACATTGATTTTGTACATTTTCTGTTTGACTGTTTTGTTTTCAGCTTCAAGTGACGAATCCACGGGTGAACGGTTTCAGACTGGATGGAGAAGGAAAGGAGGACATCAGTGTTGCAAAGGATGGCTGGCTGTTCCTGGAGAAGCCTCTGGACTGGTCTCAAGACGATCATTACGTCATTGCGGTAACACTGTGCTCTCCGTGTACACACAAACTCATAACCAACAATCTGCATCAAGGATACACCATACATATTGATGTGTTTGCAGGTGGAAGCATTAGAAAATGATGAGGTGGTGGAAGGGCCGGTGTACGTAACCATAAATGTTCTGGATATCAACAACAATGCTCCGAGCTTCAACCAGAGCAGCTACATAGCGATGGTCCAAGAAAACAGTCGAGCTGGTGTGTGTTTTACAATCATTCAAACAATGCTTAAATCTTAAAACTATGATTGGATTTTTATCAATGAATTATTGATGGAAGTTTGATTATATATTATTTTCACCTTTAGATGTATTTGTTGGTGAGTCATTATTACCTTTAAACTCAGTATGTTCTCAAATGTATTTCCTCCATCCATCCATCCATCCATCCATCCATCCATCCATCCATCCACAATAGCCATTCTTTTTAGTTCCAGTAAATGCTGAAAATGTTTTCCATTTTAATTATTAAAGACAATCCTTTAATAGAATGTTGGGATCAAGTACCACAATGGGCAGGAAAGATGGTGGAGTTTGCATTTTCTCCCCATGCTTGAGTGGATTTTCACGAGGTACGGTAAAAACTGCCCATAGGACTGAATGGAAGTGTGAGTGGTTTGTCTGCCTGTTTGTGTTTGCCCTGCGATTGGACTGGTGTCCTATCAGAATCAGAATCAGAATCAGAATCAGAATCAACTTTATTGACCAAGTAATGTATTGAATACACACGAGGAATTTGTCTTGGTGAACTGTGCTCTCTCTGATAGTGTAAACACTAAATAATAACAATCAACTAGAATAAATAAAAATAAATAAAAAAGAAGTATAACATAAATATAAAGAGTAGTTAGACTAATATGTGCAAACTAAATAAAATAACAAGATAATAATAATAATAGTAATAATAATAATAATAATAATGAAATGAAATGAAATAAAAAATACAATAATAATAATAAGATTATAGTGCAGTAGTGCATAGATGAGTAGTGCAGGTGAACATTTAAATGAAGATATTATGTCCATGAACATTCTCAGTGACAGGTTGATCCAGGGTTGTTATGTTTAGTTCCATGCTTATTTTACAGTAACAGAAACAGGTCAGGGTGTACCCCTGCTGAGTGCCCATTAGAGCTGGAAAATAGGCACCAGCAGACCCTGAACTGGACACAGCAGGTCAGAAGATTAACTAATAAATGAATGTACCAAAAACCACAACAATATTCATTTACATCTGCAGTTCTAGTCTGATTACACTCCATCCAAACAACAATATGTTGCCCACAGACCTGTAGATTGTGTCGATGTTTATGAACAAAGTGATACCCAAGGTTCTCTATTTCTGTACCTAGGTCTCCCATTTACTCGAGTCTTTGCGTCGGATCTGGACGACCCACAGACCCCCAACGCTCAACTTAAGTACAGCCTGGTCAGCCAGATCCCCAACAAGAAGAACGTTCTCCTTTTCCAGATCAACCCCAAAACTGGAGAGATATCTACCTCAGATGAAGGTGATGCACAGAAACCCAAAAAACACTGACACAAGTCTACAGGCTCAGAACAGAACAGTGTCTGTGGGGAAGTCAATAATCTGTCCATCTCTGATGTTAATCTGCTAGTATAGCGCCACTGTAAATCCAGATTATATAGCTCATCTTGGGCGCTCAAGATAAACACTGAATGAAGGCAGATTGCCTAAACGTGCCACGTGATGTTGTTCTCTGATTACTTTGAGTGTATGTGCACGAGCATGTGAAGTCTGTTTGTTTGAAAGCAACATGGGAGAGGGATCAGTGATACTTGATGTGTTTGTTAACAGGACAACAGATGCTGAAGGCCAGAGAGGGTATCCAGTATGGCAGGGAAGAAGATCAGAGCACTGAGATGCTGAAGATGAAGTTTGATGAATTCTGTCCAGTACAAAATATCCCATACGAGGAAAACCCTTTTTTCACCTGTGTGGAGAGAGCAGGTTTGTGTTGAGGGGAAACCTTTTAAGCCTCAACCATTTGGGGAATTCCCATTGATATAATAAGCAGCTGTTTTGGCCCAGTGCATTACGTTTAATCTGGTTGGTCGGCTATGATGTGATGCATTTGATTGTTGTTTTTCATTTTTTATAGTTTCACAATGTCCGTTGATCATTTTAAAACTAAAAATTGTAGTTTACTCCGTGACGGTTGAGTGTAGGTATTTAATAACTCACTTTACTTCTTTTAAAATGTACTTAATTGCAAGTACATTTACGGATTTAGTATATAATTTAAAAGTACCCATAAAAGCAACTCAATTACAGTAATGTGAGTACTTGCAATTCGTTACTTTCACCTCTGATAATAAGTGTGTATTAGATGGAAACAATGGTTTGATTGTGTTAATGTGTCCTTAATTCATCCTCATGATGGAATGAAAAAGCTGTTTTCCTCATAAAGGAAAGTGCTCATTATGGTCCAGAGAGTTTTATTGTCGATCAACAGATTGCAGTGATTAGAACCATCCAGACATGTGACCCATCATGTGTTTAAATCATGTCCACGTGCTTGGGGCTTTTTCAATAAGAGATCTACTAAAAGCTGCAGTGTCTATAAATATAATTTGAATTTCTGGGGTCAGAGATGAGGAGGAGGAACGTGGATCCCCTGGAAGACCCCGACTTCACCCTGCTCGTGCGTGTACAGGACTTGGGAGGAGATTCACCAACAGCGCTGAGTGGAAACGCCAGAGTTCACATTGTGGTAAAGCAAAACCTGTGGAACAATCCTGGACCCATAACAATCAAAGAGAACCAAAAGGAACAATATCCTCTGGTCATTGCAAAGGTGTGGCGACACAAAACTGTATGAATCTCTAGTTCTACATGCAGCGACTGACCGCTCTGACTCTTCCTGTCACATTCAGGTCCAGTCCAATGATCCTGATGCTGTATACACACTAGTGCAGAAAGAAAAAGAGCTGAAATTCCCATTCCAGATCAAAGGAAATGGAGAAATTGTTCTGACAGAAGAACTAGACAGAGAGGAGAAGGACATGGTTTGATCACTCACCCACAGTTATCTCAGTATATCTGTCATGCAATACAAATTGATCTCTGCAACTCATTCTTGAACTTTCATTGGTGTCTCAGTACATCCTGGTGGTGTTTGCCAAAGACAACCATGACAGAGACGTGGATCCACCCATGGAGATTCACATCTTGGTGGAGGATGTTAATGACAATGCACCTGAGTGTGAGCAGGAGGAGAGTGTGTTTGAGGTGCAGGAAGATGAGATAGTGGGTAAGACATTTCTGACAGATCACAACATAACACTATGTGTTTCTGAAAATGTTGAGAAAACATTAATCTTTATATTGTCTTTGTTTCTGCTCATCAATTGTTTTCTCTGTTTCGGGGTCTCACATTTCCAACTAAATGCCAAATCATGTTATACAATAACATAGCACTTTATCTATAATTACCAATACAGAATAAATACAGAGCAGACAAAATTATCAAACTAACAATCATACAAGTGCATAAAATACAAGGGCCGTATTAAAAACAGATGTAAAGGGGGAAAAAAATGAGTCAACGTGAAACTAGAAACTGGCTCAGTGCCTAAACAGTGCTAGTTTAATAAAATCGCACACTACCTGCCGAGAGATGTTACACAAGCGCAAAGATGTTCTGATGCTAACATGCATGACAACTGACTGCTGGTCTGTAAAGTTAATGACAGACATACATAACACTATCCACACCACTGATTCAGGGTCAAAAATGAAGTTTGCAGGTAATTGTTGAAAAAAAAATGGAAAATATGTAGAAATATTACAAGCATGGAATAACAGACTGACCTACAGAAAAAAACCCCATAACGGTTCAGAGATGAAACAATCAAATAAATGAAGAATTAAACATTGTTTTATAATTCCAGCAAGTTCATTTTGTCTTATTTTTTAAAATATATGTCGAATTTTGTTTATTCAGAAAAGGTTTTTCAAGAAGAAAAACCCATAGGGATACATCAAAGCAATCACATCTGAGGAAGACTGGTAGTTGACAGTTGAAACATGTCAAGAGATAAAATTTCCTGAAAAATATTGTCTGAATAAACAAAACCTTAACATATCAACATTGTTTAAAATAAAAAATAAATAAAGTAGTATAAAATGTAAATATCTATGACTAACAAGAATATTTGCATTTCCTGAAGAAAATGCAAGTGAGGATACATGTGCTGGCCCACGTCACACTGCATTAGCTTAGCATTAGCCTAGCAATAGCATTAGCCTAGCAATAGCATTAGTCTAACATTAGCATTAGCCTAGCATTAGCATTAACCTCGTATTAGCATTAGCCTAGCATTAGCATTAGCATTAGCATTGAAAAGTTACAAAAGTTGAAATTGATTGAAAAAAGTTGAAATCGGTTGAAAAGGTTGAAAAAGGTTGAAATTGGTTGAAAAAGTTGAAAACGTTGAAAGCAGTTGAAATGGGTTAGAGGTAGGAGCTGAACATGATAAAGGTTTAATGGTTTGAATCAGTTACAAAATGGCTGAAGATGAAGGGGTTAAAAGTTCCAATAACGGGGGAGAAAAGGTTGGAACTTTCAATGTAAGTGGATGGGAGCAAAAGGTTCCAGGGTCAATAACTCAAAAAGTTTTGGTTTAAAAAAAAACTGGAGTATAGCAAAGAAGTACAGAATTTTCTGAAAAGTTAGATACCTCAATTGTTGAAATAGGTTAGGGTTAGGGCCAATGAGGCATCCTCACAATTATGTCATTTGTTGGGGAGCACTGGGAGTCCTCATATAGGCTTAGGTAGATTTTTACATTTCATTTGAGCAGTATGTTATATAATGGTAACTATAATATTTGCAATTCCTGAAGAAAATGCAAGTAGGATGCATGTGCTGGCCTGCGTCACACTGCATTAGCTTAGCATTAGCCAAGCAATCGCATTAGCCTAGTGTTAGCATTAGCCTAGCGTTAACATTAGCCAAAAGTTAACATTAGCCTAATGTTAACATTAGCCTAATGTTAACATTAGCCTAATGTTAACATTAGCCTAATGTTAGCATTAACCTAATGTTAGCATTAACCTAATGTTGATATCAACCTAGTGATTGCATTAGCCTAGCAATCGTATTAGCATTAGCATTAGTCTAACAATCGCAATATTGTAGCAATAGCACTAACCCAGCATTAGCATTAGCCTAGCAAAGTTGAAAAATGTTGAAAGTGGTTGAAAAAGTTGAAAAAAGTTGAAAAAAAGTTGAAATTGGTTGAAAAATTTGAAAAAAGTTGAAATTGGTTGAATAAGTTGTAAAAAGTTTAGATTGGTTGAAAAAGTTGAAAAAGTCTAAATCGGTTGAAAAAGTTGGAAAAAGTTGAAATTTGTTGAAAAAGTTGAAATTTGTTGAAAAATTTGAAATTTATTGAAAAAGTTGAAATTTGTTGAAAAAGTTGAAATTTGTTGAAAAAGTTGAAAAAAGTTTAAGTTGGTTGAAAAAGTTGAAAAAAGTTTAAATTGGTATGAAATCCGTTGACAAAGTTAAAAAAAAAAAAAAAGTTGAAATTGGTTGAAAAAGTTGAAAAATATGAAATCGGTTGAAAAAATTGAAAAAAGTTTAAATTGGTTGAAAAAGTTGAAAAAAAAGTTGAAAGAAGTTGAAATTGGTTGAAAAAGTTGAAAAAAAAGTTGAAAGAAGTTGAAATTGGTTAAAAAGTGAAAGAGAGTTGAAAGTAAGTATTTGAATCAGTTTAACGATATTAGGTTAGTGCAATTGGTTGAAAAAGTTGAAAAAAGTTTAAATTGGTTGAAGAAGTTGTAAAAAGTTTAAATCGGTTGAAAAAGTTGTAAAAAGTTGGAATTGGTTGAAAAAAGTTTAAATTGCTTGAAAAAGTTGAAAAAAGTTTAAATTGGTTGAAAAAAAAGTTGGAATTGGTTGAAAAAGTTGTAAAAAAGTTAAATTGGTTGAAAAAAGCCTGGAAAAAGTTTCAATTGGTTGAAAAAGTTGAAAAAAGTTAAATTGGTTGAAAAAAGTTGAAAAAAAGTTGGAATGGTTGAAAAAGTTGAAAAAAGTTGAAATTGGTTGAAAAAGTTGAAAAAGTTGAAATTGGTTGAAAAAAGTTGAAATCGGTTGAAAAAGTTTGAAAAAGTTGAAATTGGTTGAAAAAGTTGAAATTGGTTGAAAAAGTTGAAATTGGTTGAAAAAGTTGAAAAAAGTTTCAATTGGTTGAAAAAGTTATAAAAAAGTTGGAATTGGTTGAAAAAGTTGAAAAAAGTTGAAATCGGTTGAAAAAACTGAAAAAAGTTGAAATTGGTTGAAAAAGTTGAAAAAATATAAAATCGGTTGAAAAAGTTGAAAAAAGTTGAAATTGGTTGAAAAAGTTTAAAAAGTTTAAATCAGTTGGAAAAGTTGAAAAAATTTAAATCTCTTGAAAAATGTTGCTGAACATGTCAAATGGTATGAATCAGTCACTTGATTTAGAGTTACAGAGATTGTACAGCACAAGATTTGAACCAGGGTCCTCATGATGATTACTTGAAGACAGAAAGAGGCAGGATCGGATCACACTGAGCTACAGCCATACATGGAAATCTGAAAATAAAAGTCCTACATGTGGAAGCAAAAAGATGAAACACAAAAGTTAAAATTGTTTGAAATAGTTGAAATTGGTTGAAAAAGTTGAAATCAGTTGAAAAAGTTGAAATATCTTTAAATTGGTTGAAAAACTTGAAAAAAGTTTGAATTGGTTGAAAAAGTTGTAAAAAGTTTAAATTGTTTGAAAAAGTTGTAAAAAGTTTAAATTGGTTGAAAAAGTTGAAAAAGTTTATATTGGTTGAAAAAGTTAAAAAAAATATGAAATCGGTTGAAAAAGTTGAAAGAAGTTGAAATCGGTTGAAAAAGTTGGAAAAAGTTGAAATTGGTTGAAAAAGTTGAAAAAAGTTGAAATTGGTTGAAAAAGTTGAAATTTGTTGAAAAAGTTGAAAAAAGTTTAAATTGGTTGAAAAAGTTATAAAAAAGTTGGAATTGGTTGAAAAAGTTGAAATCAGTTGAAAAAACTGAAAAAAGTTGAAATTGGTTGAAAAAGTTGAAAAAATATAAAATCGGTTGAAAAAGTTGAAAAAAGTTGAAATTGGTTGAAAAAGTTGAAAAAGTTTAAATCAGTTGGAAAAGTTGAAAAAATTTAAATCTCTTGAAAAATGTTGCTGAACATGTCAAATGGTATGAATCAGTCACTTAATTTAGAGTTACAGAGATTGTACAGCACAAGATTTGAACCAGGGTCCTAATGATGATTGCTTGAAGACAGAAAGAGGCAGGATCAGATCACACTGAGCTACAGCCATACATGGAAATCTGAAAATAAAAGTCCTACATGTATAAGCAAAAAGATGAAACACAAAAGTTAAAATTGTTTGAAATAGTTGAAATTGGTTGAAAAAGTTGAAATCAGTTGAAAAATCTTTAAATTGGTTGAAAAAGTTGAAAAAAGTTTGAAGTGGTTGAAAAAGTTGTAAAAAGTTGTAAAAAGTTGTAAAAAGTTGTAAAAAGTTTAAATTGTTTGAAAAAGTTGTAAAAAGTTTAAATTGGTTGAAAAAGTTTATATTGGTTGAAAAAGTTAAAAAAATATGAAATCGGTTGAAAAAGGTGAAAAAAGATTAAATCAGTTGGAAAAGTTGAAAAAAAGCTTAAATCTCTTGAAAAATGTTGAAGGTAGTTGCTGAACAAGTCGAAGGTTGTCAAATAACTTCTCATGATGATTGCTTAAAGGAAGAGGCAGGATCTGATCACACTGACCTACACCTGTACAAGGAAGATCAAGCGTAAACGTCCTACTTGTGGAAGTAAAAAGTTGAAATAAGTTGAAATTGGTTGAAAAAAGTTCATATCGGTTGAAATAGTTGAAAAAAGTTCAAATCGGTTGAAATAGTTGAAAAAAATTGAAGATGGTTGAAAAAGTTGGAAAAAGTTGAAATCGGTTAGAAAAGTTGAAAAAAGTTGAAATTGGTTGCAAAAGTTGAAAGAAGTTGAAATTGATTGAAAAAGTTGAAAAAAAGTTTAAATTGGTTGAAAAAGTTGAAAAAAGTTGAAATCGGTTAGAAAAGTTGAAAAAAGTTTAAATCTCTTGAAAAATGTTAGATAGTTGCTGAACGGTTTGAATCAGTTAAATAATTTAGAGTTACAGAGATTGTCCAGGGAAAGATTTGAACCCAGGGTCCACATGATGATTGCTTGAACAAAGGAAGAGGCAAGATCTGATCACGCTGAGCTACAGCTGTAAATGGAAACCTGACAGTAAAAGTCCTACATGTGGAAGCAAAGAGATGAAAAAAGTTCAAATCGGTTGGAAAAGTTGAAATTGGTTGAAAGAGTTGAAAAAAGTTCAAATCGGTTGAAATAGTTGAAAAAAGTTGAAGGTGGTTGAGAAAGTTGGAAAAAGTTGAAATCGGTTAGAAAAGTTGAAAAAAGTTTAAATCTCTTGAAAAATGTTCGATATAGTTGCTGAATGGTTTGAATCAGTCAAATTATTTAGAGTTAGTGTGATTGTCCAGGGAAAGATTTGAACCAGGGTCCTCATGATGATTGCTTGAAGAAAGGAAGAGGCAAGATCTGATCACACTGAGCTACAGATTAACAACACCAATTTGGTTGAAAAAGGTTCAAAAAAGTAGAAATGGGTTGAAAAAGTTGAAATTGCTTGAAAAAGTTGAAATCGGTTGAAAAAGTTGAAAAAAGTTGAAAAAATATGAAATCCGTTGACAAAGTTAAAAAAAAAGTTGAAATTGGTTGAAAAAGTTGAAAGTGGTTGAAAAAGTAGAAAAAAGTAGAAACAATTTTCAATTGGTTTAAAAAGTTGAAAAAAGTTGGAATTGGTTGAAAAAAGTTGAAGGTAGTTGCTGAACATGTTAAAGGTTGAATGGTTTGAATCAGTCAAATTATTTAAAGTCAGAGAGATTGTCCAGGGCAAGTTTTGAACCAGGGTCCTCATGATGATTGCTTAAAGGAAGGAAGAGGCAGGATCTGATCACACTGACCTGCACGTTCACAAGGAAGTGCAAGAGTAAATGTCCTACTTGTGGAAGTAAAAAGTTGAAAGAAGTTGAAATTGGTTGAAAAAAATTAAAATCAATTTACCTAGAATTGTAGATTAGACAATGGACAACATTTTAGTGCTAAAATTGAGTCTCTGAGTTAAACATTTACAGAGATATAGCAGTTTACAGTAAAAGAATGAAACCGAATATTACATTAAAAGTATGTGTTAGCATCTCAGAAATTACTTGGCAGCATTGATATTTGAATGGTTTAGATCAGTTAAGAATTGGATGAGTAGTAGCTTCGCATTCCCACAATAAAGAAAACGGATCTCAAAAGTGGGAATGGTTCAAATTCCCACAATAATAAAGTTGACGGATGCCAATGAGGCATCCACACAATAATGATCTGTGTTTCTTATTTTTCCAGGCACTTCTATAGGGGACCTGATGGTCAGTGATGCTGATGAAGAAGGGACGCTGAACTCACAGCTGACCTACACCATCGTGTCCCAGAGCCCAGTCACCACACCAGGAACCTTCTTGATCGACGACACAGGGAAGATTCAGTCTCTGCGCATGCTACAGCGTAAAGAACATCAGGCCTATGACCTGATCATCAGAGTCAGTGACTCAGGTAACTCAAAAGCAGAATAACTTCAACCTGATAGAAAAGCCTCACTTTGTTTTCACGCTGACCCACCCTTTGGTCCCATAGAATTCAGCACAGAATGTAAAGTTGTCATCAATGTCATTGACGTCAACAACGAGACGCCTCAGTTTGAGAAGAACAATGTGAGTACTTCAGCTTCAGATCTTATGGCTTAGATCAGGTGTGTCAGTTTAGTTGAGGGGCCAAATACGACATATTTACCACACAAATTTCATCAATTAAATTTAAAGTGGCAATATATGATTAACAAAAAACTTTTATTATGTATTAATATACTTTATACCATTATAAACATATTATATATTATTGCTCTCCAAGGTAAAATTGTTGCTCTTCTTTCTTATACTTACTAATGATTTATGATTTAAAAAGCTTTTGTTAGTGCTTTGTTTTATTCCATCCTTTAGGCAGACTTCCACGTATATATAAATAAACGCTAAAGTATGCCAGTATATCATTCCCTGCAGGAACTTAAACTTAAATTTTCCTGATTTTGAGAATTTGAGGAAATTTCATGGAAATGTTTGAAGAAAATTTTCCTGATTTTGGAAAATTTGAGAGTTCTTTCAGCAATTTGAGATTAAAAATGACTGCTGTCATGCAGAGGTTGACTGGCCATCCGGCATACTGGGCATTGTCCCGGTGGTCTGTCAACCCAAAGTGGGCCGGTCCACTACGTTTTTTTTTTTTTTTTTTTTGGACGGGCGAGTGGAGGCCGACATGGTAACAGGTGGCCAAAAACGTGGCAAGAAAAGAGTGAAAAGTGACTAAAATGGACCAAAAGGAGCAAAGAATGGCCAAAAAATGGCCAAAGAAAGAGGAACCATGGGGAATGTAATGGCAAAGGGTAGCTTAAATGGGCAAAATGTGACAAACTATAGTGAAAAAGGGCAAAAATATAGAACAAAGAGAAGCAAAATGTAGGGAAAAAGGAAAGAAGTGCCATTTATTGGGCAAAAGTTTGCTGGTTTGGATGAAAAGTGGCCAAAAAAAAATTAAAGAAAGTACAAAAATTGTCAAAAAGAACTTGACTTTGACACATGTGACTTAGACACTTCCTCTGTGTGTGTGTGTGTGTGTGTGTGTGTGTGTAGTATGGAAGTGTCACTCTTGCAGAGGACAGTCCTGTGGGACACACACTTGTGACCATCAAAGCAACAGATGCTGACGATCCAGACAGCGGCAGCTCCCTCATCGAGTTTCACATCTCTGGAGACGAGGATGAGGTCTTCACTGTGGAGACGGACGGCAAAGGTGTTGGTCATCTGGTCGTGGCTAAGGTACTACACACACACATTTACAAACACACACACACACATTCAAACAGTAATATTCTGGCGATCATCCTAAATGAAGTCTACATCCTTCTTGTTTTGCGCCATTAATTTGTTAGCATGGAAAAGCTGTAAATCCAATCTAAGCTTTGTTTCCCTGCTGGTCTCATAAACTTCAGTCCCAGCATCTTTCTTGTATAATATTGTAACAAACTCTACGCTGATGCTTTGAACTTGTAACAATTGATTGTCAGAAAATATTCAGACTAAATGTCAGCAGAGAAGGAGCCGAGAATGAACAAGATGAAACACAAAGACCAGATGTAACATCAGCAAGGATTTAGTGTTAAAAATAGGATAAACAAAATATAAAGAAAGAAAAATGAATCAAAACTTCACAAGGTGTTCATCTACGACTGTAAAATAAGTTTGAAGATCTTTTGAGGGTTAAAGGACAGTTTTTTCAAAGTACAGTTTTTCCACAGGCTTTTGATTTAGATCAACGACACTAAGTTATGAAATCATTTAATAATTCAACATCTGCAGGTGAAGTGTTCTCTTGTCGGACATACCGGGCAATGATAAAGATGGCTTCGTTGCGAGCCAACAATATGATAGATGATAAATAAAATGCAGGATATAGATCAGTGGAAACACAATGAAAACATGTGAACAAGAAAAACAATTACGACTAATGCGACAGAACAACAGAGGAGTGTATTGAGAAGATCATTCACTCATATTTTCATGAAGTCTCTTTGATGCCCATCCACATGATCACCAACTTCTAAAAAGCCCTCCTTTTCCTTTTCAGCCTCTGGACTTTGAGGCGTCTCAAACATACAAACTCCAAATTGACGCTCGAAACCCAGAGCCGCTGATGAAAGGACTGGAATACGGCGAGGAATCCACCGCCTTCGTTTTTGTGGACGTCACCGATGTGGACGAGGTCCCAGAGTTCAGCCTGGACGTCCTGGATGTGACTGTGCCTGAAAACGCCACCAAGGGTTCAGTGCTGCTCACTGTGGAGGCAAAGGACCCAGAGGGCCAGGAGATCAGGTAAACTCACACCCTGAGTACGCAGTAACTCACAGTACGAGAACCTCTACTCAGCCCTGCTGCATGTACTCAATGGGAGTGTGATGTTCTTCTGTGTGAGTGGCTAAAAAAAAAGAAGAACTTTTAGAATTATAATTACAAGACAAAATTACGCTTGCTCACAGACATTTTCCTTATCTATCGATAATACATTGTGGCACAACTCTTTAAAATACATTAAAAAAGGTGAAGATCGACACCTAATATGGTCAAAACCTCAGAAAAATATGAGTGAAGCTTTCAGACGAGCTTTCTGAGACAAATGAACAAAATAAAGGGGTACTCGTCTAAAGACAGAAAAGATGATGGGTACATTGGACAAAAAAGGTTGGGAAACACTTTTCTAAGTCACAAATAAAAGTTTAAAAAGATGGTTGTTAAACTCAAGGCCCGGGGGCCAAATCCAGCCCTTTAGCGCAAATTGGAGAAAGAAATTCAAATTGCAGAAGAAAGTAAAAAATGAAAGCATTTTTTACACTGGCTAAATTCATAATTCAATGAATATCTCTGTCTTGCAAAAAAAATCATAAATTGATTGAAACTCCAGAATATTTGCAGGAACTCACTATTTTCCACCGTGTACAGTATATCACATAACTGTGCTGTCACAAATTGTTGGAGAACAAAGTGTTTCTAAATTCCTCCAGTTTCTCACAAACAATCCCACAAAATTTTCCCTAAATTACAGAAAAATGTGTCACAAAATCCAAATATTTTTAAGTGGACATATGTCAGTTTATATCACTTAAAATTTCTCTTTTTTTACAAACAAAATCTGCAGCCATTTTATGCTCAAACTGCTACGTTTTTAGACCCTTAGCAAAAATCTGTTTGTCCCCCCTTTTTTCAATTTTGCCATGTGTCTTGTGGGGATCTACTAAATGTCACAAATGTCATGGATTTGTTTTGACCATCATTCTGTGGTTTACACTTTGATGTCTGCAGCAATGTAAATAGTTGCTGCTGTCCAGTAGATGATGGCCAATTGTGTTTTTGTGTAGGTTTAAGTTGGATGGTGACTCCAAGGGCTGGCTGGAGATGGATGCCAACACAGGACAGATTAGGACCAAAGACAAGCTGGACAGAGAGACTCTGGAAACCTTTGAAGTCACTGTCACTGCCTTTGAGAAAGGTGAGAGAAGATGAAAACGAGGTCCTTTCACCTTCATTCAAGAAACTGCTCGTGTGTGTTAATGCTCGACTGATGTTTATATCCCTGTCTTATGGACCACTAAAGACCACCCTGAGAAATCCTCTGAGCGTGTTGTGCACGTGAGGCTTCTGGATGTGAACGACAATGTTCCCAAACTGATTGAAAACCAGGATTTCATCTGCATGAATAACCCCAAACCTGTGACCATCAAGGCCCAGGACGCTGACAGTGAGCCCTTCTCACAGCCCTTCACTTTCACCTTTGCTCACGGCAAGAAGTCTCCCAACTGGGATCTGCGCAAAGTGGATGGTACGCAAACATTTGTCAAATGTCACAGAGATGTATCGGGCGCTGATTGTAAATTTGCACATGCTAAAATAAACATCAACTTTTCGCAACATTTAGCAACAAACCACATTTAAAAAATGTATGTAAATTTATTTTGTTACTTTTGACCAGATTTACAGCAATATTTGTGAAATTTGTAATATTTATTTTTCTTGTCAAAATATAATGTCAATGTTCAATAATTTAAATTTAAGATTTACATTTAACATTTGGATTTAGATGTAACGTTAAGATTTATCATTTAATATTTAGATTTGATCATTAAAATTTAGATTTAAATTTAACATTTGGATTTAGATGTAACATTTGGATTTAGATGTAACATTAAGATTTAATATTTCATATTTAGATTTCATATTTAACATTCAGGGCGACCGTGGCTCAGGTGGTAGAGGGTAGTCTTCTGATTGAGAGGTTGGGGGTTCGATCCCAGTACCCGACTATGTGTCGAAGTGTCCTTGGGCAAGACACTGAACCCTAAGTTGCTCCTAGTGGTCGACTAGCGCCTTTCATGGCAGTTCTGTCCCACTGGTGTGTGAATGTGAGAGTGAATGGGTGAATGAGCTGATATGTAAAGCACTTTAGGACTGCTTCAGTGTGGGGATAAAGCGCTATATAAATCAAGTCCATTTAGATGTACTATTTAGCATAAATTTAGATTTAACATTTATATTCAAATGTAATGTTTGGATTTACATTTAATATTTAACATTTACATTTACTGTAAATTCAACAATTTTAATTTAACATTTAATATTTAGATTTAATATTTAACATTTAGATGTACTATTTCACATTTAGATTTAGATTCAACATTTAATATTTATATTTAATATTTAACATTTAGATTTAACATTTAGATTTGTATTTAACATTTAGATGTACTGTTTGACACTTATATTTATATTTAACATTTAGATTTAGATTTAGATTAAACATTTATATTTGATATTTAACATTTAGATTTAATATTTATATTTAACATTTAATATTTAGATTTAATATTCAACATTTATATTTAGATTTGATATTTAGATTTGATATTTAGATTTGATGTTTAGATTTGATTTGGATTTACTATTTAGCATTTAGATTTAACATTTATATTTAAATGTAACATTTAGATTTCATATTGAGATTTAGATTTAACATTTAGATTTAATATTTAAATTTTACGAGAAAAGTAAATATCACAAATTTCCCAAATATTCCTGTAAATCTGATCAAAAGTAACATAAAAAATTTCCCATATGTTTTAAAAAGTTTATTTTTAGCATGTGCAACTTTACAAACGGCGCCCCATAGAGATGCAATCGTAAACCTCTGCATTCAAATAAATACACTATCTGTCCTGTTGTGTTGTGTGCATTGTGCAGGTACAACAGCCGAACTTGTGTTGAAAAAAAAACCAACTGAAGACAAAACCTTTTCGGTTCTTATCAACATTAAAGACAATGCAGGCATTGGAGTTACTCAGTCCTTTGAGGGTGAGTTGATTGATTCAGGCCAGATGTTCCTATTATTTGTGAGGTGATTAAATGTTGTTTCTGTGACACTTATCCTTATTTTCATGCACATCGTCCAGTGAAAGTGTGTGAGTGCACAGAGCTGGGATACTGCTTCGTGGCACCGGAACAACAGGCGTTCAAATTTGGAATGGGAGCCACCATTGGGATCCTGGCAGGCTTAATAGGATTCTGCAGTAAGTTTATCAATAAACACACACACATGAACCCCTTCATGCACATTTTCCCTCTCTGTTGTTGCTGACCTTTGTTTGCCTTCTTCCTTTTTGTCACAGTTCTTGTCTTCATCGTGGTGATCAAGCGTAGTAAAAAGGGAAAGAAGAAAAATGTGACTGAGGAGGAAGAAAGGAATGCAATGATGTAAAAAGAAACTAGTTTGAGTCTTATTTATACATCCTGATGTCACATAGGACCAAAAGCCTTTGGAGCATAGAGCACTATCTGTATATTTGTCAAACTTCAAGCAAAAAACTCCTTCCTTTACGTGTTAAACCTCTAATGCATGTGTTAAACCTCTAATGCATGTGTCAAACTCAAGGCCCGGGGGCCAAATCTGGCACTTTGAAGCATCCAATTCGGCCCAAAGGAGAAAGTAAAAATGAAAGAGAAAACATGAATCATTGTGTAATTGAAATTCAACAATATTTGCTGGGGCTCACTGTTTTCCCGGGGCTATATGGCATGATTGCATTCATTTTTAATGGTAAACTGTTGAAAAAACTCAAAATTATTACAAAATCCTTAAATTTTCCAAAAATTATTACATGATATATCTCATAATTAAATAGTGAGGATCCTGTTGGGACTGATATCTGTCACTTATTGTTTGGATATTGTCAGTTTCTTATCTGCTCTGTATTTGGCCCCTGAACTAAAATGAGTTTGACACCCCTGCTCTAATGCATTCCCATGTATGTCTTTCATTTGACCTGGAGAAACAATATATTAATATTAATCTGCCTGTTATGAACCATAATTTGTCTTTATGGTGCCGTTTTAGTCCCTTATCATGAACTATAGACTCCTCTTGGACTTTGTTGTCATTTCGTTCTTAAGATGGTTTTGTTTTCCAGTAGATAAATAAATATAATCCCTGTTAAACTAATTAATGTACTAATAGTACAGTTCAGCCATTTCTTGACATAATTTATTCAAATTTCTATTTGTGACTGATTGTTTTATCAGCAACTTCTTCATTATTCATTATTCAGTTATATATTGTAGGGCCACAGCGGGCTGGTCCACCCTTAACAGCCTGGTGTTTTGTGTAAAGAACAATGCCTGCTCCGTTTCCCAATAAATAAAAAAACCCAGTTATTTTGGTTTCTGTGTGGTAACTGGGAGTTTGTGTGTGTGTGAGAGAGATTATGTTGGTGTGGATGTGACAGACCTGTTCTACTCCAGGTGATGGGTTACATATGGCACCCGTGTACTGATACACATGTGCGCTTCCCTCTGATTCAATGGTTATGGCTTCTGTTTAGACCTTCCACCAGCTCTGTAATCACCCACCCCTCTCCTACTCCATGCTGTTGTGAGTCTGAGTGTACAAGGCCATGTTGCAGAAGCGAGTAATGCTCTGAGTCATCTCTTTCACAATAAGAGACCGATCACGGTTTTGTCGTTGCTGCTGAAAGCATGATTGTGGGCCTTTATGCAACACAAAGAAACCTAAACAATACAAAAAAAAAAAACCACCACAGATAAACGCTTTTCCACAACACGTGCTGCTGTAGGTATACACGCTTTTACATCCATGTGTAAGTTTGGCATTTGTGTGTTTTGAGTGCATTTCTGTGTCTGTGTGTGCACGTGTGTGAGAGAAAAGTATTTTCAGCCTCAAAGTGATGAAAACCACACAAGCCTTTCAAGTGTTTATGTCTGTACTCTCTGTCTCTACATGCACACACACGCACGCACACACGTACACGCACACCTTTTTGGCGTATATGAAGCTCTTATCCATATATAGACATTATAGCGATGTTAGACATGATAGAAAAGAGATTTTAAGCCTCAAATAAACATCGAGGTTACTTTTTTTTGTTTTTAACCTTGTCTGCACATGCTGTCGAAGGTCAACACTACATGAAGTGCAATCTTTTTGAGACAAAAATGCATGCTTTGTTATTGCAATTAAATAAATGAATTGATTTCATTGCATAATTGAGACCATCACCAGCCCTCCCTGAGGAAGGGTAATAAACACTTTATTAAAAGGAGAATATGAAAACAGAGGACAGTGTTACACCTAGGTGAGAAGGAAAGGAACATGGAAGAGGGAGTCAGGGTAGTACAATGGAAGGGTTGGGGAAGAGTTGACTATTTTAAGTTGAGAGTACGAAGTGATTTTACAGTTGTGCATATTGTGTAATCAGTGGCAGCACATTCCATAATGATAGAAATTCAATTATTTTAATTACTCTTTACAATAACCAAATTTAAGTTTATGTTTTCTCACCTTGACTGCAGAGGCATTAATATGCAATATTGGGTGCTTTAGGTGTTAGCTTGGGGAACATCGAACCTTATTTGACAATTCTTTTTAATAGTCTCCCTCTCATTTGGCATACAGTAAAAATGCCCAAAAACAAATGCAAATAAATGCATTACAAAACCAGAATAAATTCTTCTTAAAATTGAATTCAAACCTTTGGATGAATGTCCCTACAAGGTTGTGGATTAATTCTAATAACTAAATCCATCAAAGTTTCTTTCATGACACTCGGTATTGTCATCAGAAAGAACTTCCTTGAAAAACATTCCCTATTATATGAATTATTGGTGCCATATTGGCAGATCTGGCCTAAACCAAATACTTTGCCTAAAAGGTCAATGTGCGTCTCTGTGAATAGGTAATCATTCTCTAATATACAGCCTGAATGTGTCACACCAAGCAGCTCGCACTGCCTTTGAAAGCTTCTTTCTTGTCTTGCTGTACAATGCTTTGTTTGCCTGTTGTGAGTCAGCTTGAAGGAGTGGGGCGAGCGTTACAACATATCCTTTGTCTCACTCCCACTGATAAATAATCATGTGAATGTGTCCTGTTAAAAAGTGACAGTGTGCTTTTAAGAACTCATCCTGGACACACACACACGACAAAATATAGCTACGTACAGTAGATTACTGATTGTTTTTAAATCTTGTATATTTTATTTGTGTACCAAAGCTAGAGTAAAAACTGAACAAATTTGAATTATTGTGTTTATTTCAGATGAATGTCTGATTAAGCTGCAGTGGCCTCTAGTGGCAGTAAACCAGTTATCTGGTAAAGGAGCTTTTAAATACAGAGAAAAAAACAGTCGTCGACTGATTTTGAAAGCAAACATGAAGATGAAACAACAATCTAAACATTTTTTAACAAGCTTTCACCTGATCAAACAGGGTGTATGTATTTCTATACTCTTATTCATTATTTAAAGGGGACATATTACACCCATTTTCCCTGGGGTTTGGTCAAAAAATAACACGAATGCAGCAACAGGGATGGTTTTTGACCCTGTACAAAAGCACTCTTTCAGAGTGCTCCGTTTTCTCCCTCCCCCCGTCACTCTCTTTCGCAGGGTATGCCAAAACGAGTTATGAGGTTAAGGAAACAGTCGGGAGTGAAGTGGTTGGCCCACACTAACAACTATTTCCCAACTACGGAGGTGACATAGCCATTAAAAATGAAATCTAGCCAATTCCTTCTTGTGCTCAAAGCAAAGCCTGATTCAACTTGTGACGTCACAAACTGAGATAATTTGAAACGGAGCACTTTTCACTGTGTTTTAAGACTTACACAGACCACAAACAAAGGACTGGGTGGATTTATTTCACATTTTGTGTGCTGGTGGACAGTCAAGTTACCCCATATGTGGATTTTTCATAATATTTCCCCACATGCATATAAAATGCTATTTGTATAGGAGTTCATCGTGATCTCATTTAGGTGAATATCCATCCACAACACAACAAGAACACTTGTTTTAAGCATTTTATTACATTCTTCCATATACAAACATCCACCCTGATAAGTTAGTTATTCATATGACATCAGAAGAGAAGTGCAACATGTATCTAAATAAAGAATATGTAATTATCATACACGTATACATTCTGCTCCTTAAAAGCACTTAAAAAGTGCTGTGTGAACAGTGACCTGCATGCAATGCTCATGATATGAATGATAAAATAATGTAACGTAACAGACTGAACTGCACTATTAACAATATGAACACGAACATGCATTTGACACAGTCTTCACGTCACTGTGCACTTCTCAAGCCTTTGCTGTAGAACACTAGAATAACAATGAACAGCATCACTTCCTTTAGAGTGTTTGAACTCACAGAATGGCTCAACATCAGTGTAAAATCCATTTCATTTGCAAGTATATTTTTGGTGAACAGAAAGTTAATGCATGAGCGCTCAGGTATAGATTTCACAGGATGCGAAAAAAAGCCTGCCCTGTGTGACATTTTGGCTTAGTATTTCCAGATATCAAGCACTGAGTGCTGATCAAACCATCAATGTCTGAATAAATACAAAAAGAAAAAGAAATAGCTCCACAAACACAGTCCTTCAAAGGCAATGTAGAATTTCAGAGATATTACATTTGGATGATAAAAAGTAAGTTTACTGATACAGCTGAGCACAAAGAAGCAGCATGCTACTAAAAAAGAAAAAAAAAAAAAAAAAAAAAACTCTTTGCACAACAGTTCAGATTCCGTTTGGTTTTCCTGTTCACGGTTCCAACAAACACTGCAGTGACATGGAAAAAAATCTAAATGTTTAAACTTAAATGCTACATTGGCAATATGTAACAACTTGGGAAAGTGGGATGCTCATGTTCTCCAGCAGATTTTTAAAGAATCTTTGGAAAAACTCAGTGCTGACGTGAATGGCTGCGTTCTTTCACTCACTCCTCTTTGGAATTTTCTGACCCCAATCCAGTGGAGGTCTATCAGCCGATGAAAAGGCTAAAGGAAAAGGAAGTCCAATTGTAACAGCGAGTTTTCAGTCCAGGTAAGTATGAAGACAGCTGCTAAATAGTATGAAGAATAAGATGTAGTTCAGCATGTTGTAGGTTTTTAACTGAGATCTTAAGAGTCTGAAATTGTCAACGCTGCTTAGAAACATACAAATCCTTTGTATAAATATTGTTAAAACCTTGAAACACACCAATGGATAAATATTCCATCTACAAAATGTGCTTGAAGGAAGTCTTAGAGTTTAGAGTGACCACCATAGAGCACGGCCCAGTTTGAGTGATGGGATGCATAGACCCATAAAGAGTTCAGGACTGTCCTTCCTGTCTCTGTGCTCCAATCACGTGAGGATTGAACTGAGTGACGATGATGGTGATGTCATCGCGGTACATGCGAGCCAGCTCCTCGGGCAGCGACAGCATCTTAGACAGCCTCTCGTGGTCCACGGTGCCAAACTCGTTGTTTCCCACCGCGTGACGCATGAGGTGCGTCGCCGAGTTCTGATCCTCAAACGCAGACGACACCCGGGCCTTCCTCTCTTCAAGGAGCCCTTGCATTTGTCCCAAGGTGACCTTATAGCCCCCGACTGTGAGAGGCTGCCGCTGATGCACTCCTGTCAGATATTCACCTACGACGCGGACCACTTCCTGTCTGTGGAGGGTCTCCCAGAGGCCGTCAGAGCCAAGCACCTACAGAGAGATGGAGAGAAACACTTGTACTGCTCAGCTCACAGAAAAACATAAGGAACTAAATAGCGAGTGACATTTAGGTAAAGAAAAATATAAAGCCCTGCCCTATGTATCAATAGTAATTCTAAGGTGGATTTCATTTAAAAAATGGCTCTACAAAATTAGAAATGAATCCACATTTTCTGGAGGGCTTAAAACCTCTCAAGGAGAATAAAGTCATCAGGATTTAATGAAAAACCATTCATCAGTCAACATAAAAGGCTGTGACTCAATAACTGTGTTAGTGGTGTTTTTCACCACATGTGAAAATGAAAGGTCAAACCCATTGTGAGTGTGATTTATTATCCACGTTTTTAGTATTTTCACTCTTTTCTTTCTAAATTTCATGTGTGACAGATTGATGAATAAGAACGTCATTATTCTCTGCAGATACAGGAGAGGATTTTTTAAAAGGAACAAAGGATAGCTATTCTTTTTATTCATTGAGCTAATCCTGGAGATGATGTTCTTGGAGTTTAGTGTCTAATAATCTAATGATAGTTTACTTTGACACATACTGTACAACTGAGCAGATATACGGTGTGGGCAGCTACTGTCCTGCACCATACTTGCACAGCCCTGCAGTCACAAGCCTAGTTCATTAACCTTTAGGTCTCCACCACTTCAAGCATGAACGTATTCTTTATACACGTGTGAAGAAGGGTCCCTGGACAAGACAGAGCTTTGATTTTTTTAATGAGATCCTACCCTTTTTCTTTTACAAACATGGCCTAAAATCTTTGAAATGTCCTTATTAAAAGATCTATGCCTAACCATATTTGTTTAACTTTTAAAACTGGGACTACTTTCCCGTTATAAAACCTGTATTCCATCAATTTGAAATCTGGTGATTGAAGACGTCACACACACACCACTGTTTTCTTATGGACTGAAGCAGAGCCGTATAAAGAGAGAGTTGCGAAAATGGAAGTTTGAAATCCTTGACCGTCACGTGATTCATGTAGACGGAAGTTATTAGATACACTGATGATAATAATAATATGATTAATTAAACATCTTACCATTTAAAAGTGCATCACAAACTGTCTAATCTGCACTAGCTTTATTGCGCTGCAACAGTCAACAGCTCATTACTGTAAAAAAAAAACAAACAACGAACCATTGGAGTGAACGGAGTTGTCGCGACTCTCTAAACGGCTCTAGAGTGAAGCACTCAGCCTGCTTTTTAGATCATTTAGCAGCTTTTTTGGTCAAAATTACAATTTGGGCTGCTTTTAGTTGCTCTAAATAATCAGCGGAATATACTTCACTTGCTCTCAATGAAGGCGGATGCTTTTTTCTCACGCTCCCTCCTGCTTGCTGCTCTTTTGTCTTGTACTGTCTTCTGTCAGAATCGTGGTTTTTTTGGTACTTCTATGTGCTGAGGAGTTTCTTCCTGATCCCATACTGTGCCTTGTGGCCTGCAACCCACAGTACTCCTGCTCCTGTACTCCCATCTTATATGTGATTGTCTTTTCATGTTTTCTTGAACGGGATGTAACTGAAACTGAATTGCCCCTCGGGGATAAATAAAGTATTCTGAATCTGAATACAGGTTTTAAAATGACAAAGTAGTCCCATTTTTAAAAGTTCATAAAAACGAATATGGTGCAAAATAATGTGTTTTGTTAGGCATATATCTTATATCATATATAAGGATATTTCAAAGATTTTAAGCCACATTTGTAAAACAGTGGAGGATCCCTTTAAGAGAAGGCCTGAATCGCTTGCCAGGTGTAGATGATAATGAATACTGTGAAAAGCTTTAGACTACAGTAGTGTCAATACAACTTTGAAAGCAGTGTGCTTTAGTTGGCAAGTTATGAATATTACATTTTGCAGTGCGTTAAAGTCTTAACTTCCCTCAACACAGAGTTTTTATCCATGTGTCAAAACTAAGATGCTACATCTCACCAAAAAGCGGTCCTGTGGTCGTAGTTTATGGTACGTGATCTCAGGCTCAGCGGTCAGGTAGGGGGGCGTGTGGTAGTTGGGTGGGATGAACTTGGTGTGCTCGTTTTCATGCAGCTGATCAGGCCCAGACTCCAACACACGCTTCTGCAGCTCGATGCTCCACTTAAACTTCACGTCTCCGAAGGCACGGAATGGCATGAGCAGGCCCAGCAGCCGATCCTGATGCAGGCGACAAAGGACAGGGTTTTATTTTTTTTAATGCAAAGTGCAGCAAAGCTCATACGCTGAGCAGATAAGTGTCACCACTACCTGACGTATAACAGTCTTCCTCTCAGATGGAGGATGTTCACCCCGAATACGAGCCATCTCGTCATCGTTCTGGGCACTGTGGTCATTAGACATTGTGTGCGCGCTGAACGAGCCGTCTTCCTCCTGCACCCCTAAAACTGCACGGGCATCTCCTGCATTGGCTATAAACCTGCAGGAACAGGGATAGTGAGGAAAGAACATACAACATTTTATCTTTACAAAAGAAATACTTAAAAATGCATGTTGCATAAAATCATGAAATCAAGCATACAGATCCTGTCCTTCTATGTGAGCTACACAGGCTGTTGCTCCAGAAAAGGCCACTCGCAGAACCCAGTAGTGCAGGAAAGCATTTGGATCTCCAACCTTTATAAAGAGGAAAAAAAAAAACAGACAAACAAACCAACATATTGATATCCATTGAAAGTAAACATGAAGATGAAACAACAATCTAAATAAAATTTTGTTTTTCTTTAGTTACTAATTTATTGTAAAGCCAGAACATGAATTATGCTGAACGTACATTTAAATTTTCTTGCCATTGTACGTGTCCTTTATTTTAAATGCATTGTCGATAGGATTATTTGTTGAATAGGACAAATATTTAAGTGAGAGATGAAGAATAAAAAAGGGAAATCCATGACGCAACCCTAGAGGTGGCTGTAGAGCAGTGTTTTTCAATATCGGGGTTGCCTGAAATTCAAATGGGGTCACCTGGAATGAAAATACAACACACAATCTTAAATAACTGTATTATATACTTTCACTTTCTCA
This sequence comes from Gouania willdenowi, assembly GCF_900634775.1. Taxonomy (NCBI): domain Eukaryota; kingdom Metazoa; phylum Chordata; class Actinopteri; order Blenniiformes; family Gobiesocidae; genus Gouania; species Gouania willdenowi. The sequence goes on from NC_041059.1 coordinate 14,985,144, forward strand.
ATTATAAATCCAGTTGAACAAAAAAAAGAAATAAGAAAACAGACAAAATAATATTGCATAAAACTATATAAGATGGTGCATCTTGTCACTTTGTGCACTAATCCTGGTCTATTTGTTACACACTATAACTAACATGATCAAAAAGTAATTGTAGAAAAAAATTATTTGGGGTCGCCATAAATTTGTGATATAAAAATGGGGTCACGATCCAAAACAGGTTTTAAGAGAATATAGTTTCCTAAAATTGATGAAATATCATGGCAACCCCTCATTCTAGCCCCTGAAATCTACCAGTAAATGAAAGTAGATTCATTAAGCATGTGTTAAAAGGAATCAGAGTAGAAGACCACTAAAAGGCATGATGGATTAAATCTAATTCATTACACTGGAATTTTTGCATTGTTTTTACTTTATTGTTCAATGCAACATACTGTACACCCAAAATAATACCATCAAGTAAATCTTAACGTTCTGAGTAGCAAAATGTTGCATTTAAGTCACATTTAGCCTTCTATCTGAAAGCATGCATCACCTGAGCCTCCAGAGAAATGTCGTTGTCGAGCCTCTTGAAGGCGTTGAGCAGCGCCTCCCGAGTCTCAGGAACTTCACCTGGGCTGCACATCGACAGAGAGCAACATGTGAGGAAGGACACCTATGACTGCACTGCTGGCAAAACATCAGTGTTAATGCTGATGTGGGCTCTCTGCCACAAGATAAGACACAAGAATAACATTTAAAACCTGGATATCCAGTTTATAAACACACACTGCTGCATCAGTGGTGTAACATCTGACATAGGTTCAATAGGTTGTTAAACATGCTCACCACTATACTGCACAACACATTTATTGATAGGAACATAATCAGCTGAAGCTGTGGATATCAGACATTGAATCTAGACTTTCCTCTTGTTTTTACAACAAATCAGAATTAAATACCTTCAGATAAGAAAATATTCTTTTTTCTACCTAATCTTCAATTGCTCTCACTTTCTTGGCTGACAATGTAGGTTCTGTTTGCCCTCAACAGTTATTAAAACTGACCTACAGGTCACCTTGAACAGTTCTACATGCATGAATACATGTGTAGCTGCCAAGTGATTGAATAAAATAGGTTAACAAGCAACTCTGTCGCTAGGCTGTGACCTTCCTTAAATAAACTTCAGTTTGACAAACACTCGAGTCAAACGCTCAACATTTTGAAAGTCCTTAATTTTACTTTGGTCATCTTTTTCTGCCAATTTGGGAGGTGATGTCCCTTTACACTATGGAAAATCATAATAATGTTTAAAAAAAAAAGCATGTGTTCACCTAGTCAGATCTATTAATTCCTGCCAGTAGGTTCGGAGGCTGTTAAAGTAAAGAGTCTGAGCCTCTCGGCTGAAGTAGTCGTTTGGGTGTTTGTGCCACTGCAGAATAGGACTGACGGCCCTGCCAGCCTCTACCGCAGCCTCCAGCTCACACAGAGTGTCATGTGGCAGCAGTGAAACAGCTATGTAGTAAAACAGCCTCTCGCTCAGCGCCTGCAGGGACCAGGAGTAGAAAAACATTTTTTTTTTTCATAAACAAATGAAACAAGCAAACAGAGTCCAATATTTGATAATAATAAAAATCAGAAAAGACTTTACCTGTGCACAGGCACAGCCTGCGTGGCCATCGAACACACCCAGCAGCATTCCTCTCGTCTGTAGACATGTGGCTGCACTGCGGCGGTCTTCGATGGGAGCGTTGGCTGGCAGCTGATTGCTTTCAAAGCCCATCACTGATGAGACGTTCTTACCATCAAACTCTGGTACCTGGAGGTAGGAAATCAAAACTGTTGGAAACAAAAGACTCAAGTGCAAAGACAGAGAGAGATTCTGAGCCACAAACCTTGAAGCTGAATTCATTGGCTTTGAGGATGGAGTTGACCTGAGGAGGTGTGAGGATGTAGCTGTGGAGTAACGAGGTGGTCTTGTAACTTCGTGACGGTTGGCATCTCTGCCACATGTGTGACGGCACTCTGGAAGCTGGATGGTGAGCAATGGGCCCAAACTGGGAGTGATGTTGTTGACATGGTACGAGACTGGCAGCAAAGACTTTGGATCGGGGAAAACCTCGGAGGACCTGATAAGTGACGGGCATGGCTGGCAGTGTATAGTGAGCACACACAAACACTTCACCAGTAGCAAGCTGTGGAAGGGCAAGAGGTTAAAGAGCAGAAATCAGCAGGATGACATCTGGAAAATAAGCATTCATCGAGAGACCAGAAAGCTGTGTTAACACAGGCATGTTATACCTAATGATGCATAAACACAACACTACAAGGTTTGGATGTGGAGGGAAGTCTGTATGGAAAACCTAATACTTTTCTTTTTTCTGGAATTCAAGGATCTTTTCTTCTCATTAATTTTTATGGACAGAACAAGTTTTTCAAACCCGAGTCCCAGGTTAAGCCCTTAAGAATTTAAACGTATAAATAAACTAGGGAAAAAAAAGAAAAATAAACAAGTATGTAGAAAAACAATCTTTTGATATAAAAGCAAAAAAAAATAAAAACAGTTCACTCCCACATTTTTTAGAAGGTGATAGAAAGACACAACTTTGTATAATGCTGTATGGAAATCCTGTCCTCTAAAGTACTGGATTTACCACAAAAATGTAAAGTAAACACTAATTTAAAAAATATATAATAAAATAAATGTTACAGGGAAATAAGTTAAAGAAAAAAATCCTTATACCCAGGGACCATGGACAGAAATAAAATAAACACAATAATAAAACAACAGCAACACTACTTGGCAATACAGAAAGGCCAGTTTAAGAACAAATTTGGAAAGACAATATGGACATAAAAAGGTAGTCTAAAGTATCTCAAACATGTGAAAGAATGACATTAAGGCATCGGATTTGCACTTGGCCATTTGTTTATTTAAATCATGGAGATTGTTTACTTATTTCCCCTGAAGGGAACTCAGATATGTGTGTGTGAATAACCACAAATCCCAACAGATTTGCAGAAATATGTGCTTATGGAAAAATTCAAAAACAATTTTCTTTCCCTCTCCATACAGTAAATCCTAACTGATCGGGCATTGGGATCCATCGCCATTACTTAAAATCTAGCAAAAAGCTAATTTTAATAAAAGTTTTAATAATAAACAGGGGGTCATGCTACTAACAAAGGAATTTAATTCCTAAAATACTTTACTCTGAAAAGATACACAAAACTAACATTTCTTTGAAATGCATTCAGGTCCGTAATGGCTCTTCTCAGAGCATTGTATCCAGGAATGTTATTGCACGTGGTAAATGATTATGTGGCACAGTTTAAAAAAAAAAAAAAAAGTGCCACAATGACCATTTTTGGAGGTCACATCAATTTGTCGACCAGAGTTCATTGAAACATTACTGTCAGAGACCCTCAATGGCCTTCTGGCTTTAGTTACTGCTCACGCTCTGCTCCAGCTCAGCAACACTGCATGCCCTGTGCACGCAGTGCTGCTAACCTTAAAAATAGCCTGGGCAACAATTCAGCCCTGACATTTGGGTCTTAAGTCCAGCTCTACCCGTGAACGGCCTACTGAACTAGATCTTTGCAGCGTCATCACAGGTCTTTCTGTATTTCATAATCTGGGCAGGCTTTTATTGTGAGGTCTAAATTTAGTCTGCATGTGACAGGAAGATATCACATCAAAGGCTGAAATTAAGTTTTGGCTGCAGTTCTAACTTAGGTAATACAGGCTGCTCAAAACTGTAATCCGTTCCAATGATGATTTAAAATTCATTTTGGTTCTTTGGCCATGTGCAGAAGTGTAAAATAAAATTAGGAAGTGTCTATAGTTCTGGACCCGGACCTCAGACAAACCTGACTGTAGTTCCGATACTTCCTATGTGCGTGAGCTGTTCCGTTACTAACAGATCTTTTCTACATAAGCATAATGTGCCTGTGTTACCACCACGTTAGGTTAGCCGAGTGGTCTAAGGCGCTAGACTCAAGGATTCTTCCTTCTGCTGGTGTGGGTTTGAATCCCACTTCTGACATTTTTTTTTTCCATTTGAACAAATTTAACACAGCAATTACACCTTTAAAAAGAAACATTTTAAGGTATTTCCTGGATTACGGATAGGGCCAAAATAAAACTGAGAACTATAGCTAGAATGACACGGGTCCAGCAGTGACGGGGACAGGTCTGGCACTGACGGAACTACCGGCATTCGGCATACTGTGCATGCATGTGCACAGTAAGTGCCGAACTACTGCATAGTCAGGTTTGTCTGAGGTCCAGGTCTGGATCAGTAGCAACAGCCATAAAAAGATGTTTAAAAATATGAATGACCATGACTCACAAACTTCCGCGTTCATTTTTATGCAAAAATACACAAAAAACTTAAAAATGCCTCATGAATATTATGATCATAATAGTATTTAGGCATTGTGGGTTAAATATTTATAGAAAGAGCCTATATGGGATTGGGTGAGCACTGAGGGATTCGTCGATAAGGTTGGGGAACTTTTAAAGGGTAAGAAAGAGGCCGTCTACATCTACATTTATATATAATTGGAAACTTGCTATTTCTAATTGCAAATTTTTTGACATTGGTGCATGAGTAAATGGCTGAATACATAAGGCTGGGACATAAGACAAAATATTGCAATATTATAAATGACACAAGATATATCGACAATTGTACAAGTGTGAAAAGGGGTGAAGGATACCTTTCCATCCCTGCTACATCTGTCCCAAGTGAGCATATCTTTTCAACTACAGGAGACATAGTCAATGTCCAAATGTCTCAATCGCTGCCGAAAAGGTAGATGTGCTAATATTGTTGAAAAAGAACTTGTCTGTATGTTATACTTTGTATATTGTATATCAACCCTATTGAATGCCGTTTGTAAGAAAAAAACGATTTGGCAGTTTATCGCAATATTTCACCATACGATTATCGAATCGATCCAAAAAAAAATCAAAAATTTTTTTTTTATCATGTTTATTAACAAAAATGTCCCCGATCGAATTGCACCAACATATGCATAGCACGTAAACACCTGGTCACTAGGTGTCAGTGAACCACATAAAATCTTGTTAAACTACCTCACTCCTCAATGCATTTGAGCTTGGAAGTTGATCACACTTTATTTTCATAAAACATACTGGGTAATTTTATAGATGTATGTGGTTACTTAACTAAAAAAAAGAATTTAAGAACTTGACAGAATCAGAATCTGTTGTAGAAGCAAAAGTTACACTTTTGACATTTTGATAAACATATAATCACTAAAATATTTGTATTTAGATTACAGCTAGTTGTCATTTACTTGTTCTAGCAAGTTAATAAAATGTTTTTATTTCATATAATTTTGTACTGTACAGGTGAAATTTGTAATTATTGAAATTTCGATACATCGTGATGTATACCGTATTGTTTAGTATTGGGATATAACATATCATGACATGCAAATCGCATCGTCAAATTCATGGCAATGCCCACCTCTATTGAACACTAGAATTTAACTCAATCGATATTAATTTTTTCTATTTCTCTGTAACTAATGGCTCACATCACACAGGTTTCTGAGATTTTAGTCAGGAATTCTGCACTTGACTTCTTGCCAAGTACTTTGTTCGTACGGCCTCTACATCACAGACTACAGGTATAGAGGCCATGGCAGTGACAGAGTGTCTCCGAGCTTTGGTCTGTCATCATAGTTTTCAAACCCAAATTAGTCCCACAGCTGAGCCTAGGCCAGCCCTAGCTCCCAATTCAGCCATGTTTGTTTACATGTCATTACTGTACTCCCAAAAACCACTCCGCAAATCCACTGCAGTCAAGCTCAGAGATCAGATGCACTCAGAGCCCAAAAGGATCCATATGTTACCCGGAGGTGCCGATTAGAGACATGGGCGGGACAGAGCCAACAAACGCCTCATTACTACACGGCAGCTGACTTCATGCTAACGACAGGTCAGGGTTGTCCAGGTTACACCCACCAAATACGAAAAAGCCATTGGACGCCAGAGTCCGCTAAACACTCCGGTGCATTTAATGTGAACACAGAGAACGAGCAGGACTCACCTCAGCGAACGTACAGGCAGAAGTTATTTGAGTTCATGGCTTTCTGCCCTCTTCACTCCCAGACCGCAGCTCTGCGCCGCACCGCCAGCTCAGCGCTGATTGGCCGAACGCCGTCGGACGTGATGACGTCAGCGCTACTTCGCTTAGCGCCGCAGTGTGCTTCTGGTATACGCCTTAAATACGCCTTTAACCTGTATACGGTCTACATCGAGACCGGATATTTTAATTATACTCAAACACTCAAAATTACTCTTAATGTATTTTCAAATCATATTTGTATTATTATTATTATTATTATTAATAATAATATTAGTATTATCTATCCTACTTTATTTTCTACTACTGTAATGTGTGTGTATCTGATCCTTATTTTTTTAAAGAGTTTTTTTACTTAATTATACACTTATTTATTGTTTATTCTTTCTTTCATCTTTGTTAACGTTTTTATTATTTTATGTGGGTTTTTTTTCTGTGGCTGTAACATAAGCAATTTCCCCCTGGTATTAATAAAGGAATTCTGATTCTGAAATGTCTTATCAAACTCATAATGTATACGCTGTCCTCCCTCAATCAATGAAGCTCCTCCCTGGCCCTCCTCTTCCAGTCAGCGCCATCTTTTACATACTTTTGTAAATTGTTTTATTTTTATTATCTCTCCTACATACATGACTAACAATCTGTATTTCTCTCAAAACGATTTAACTCATAAATATTTCAGACTTTACATCCAAGTAATGTAATATTTATAACGGATTAAGTGATCTTTTTGCTCATCAGTAAATATGAGGCCTTGTTTATATTGAAAAGAAAAAAATAAATTAAAAAAGAAGAGGAAACATACACAAAATAGCACACATTCCCGTATTTATTAATGAAATAAACCCTACAAGTCAAACTTTCCTCAAACAAAGTTGGGTCCAAGTGATGTCATATTTACACTGCAATACAAATATTAATTGTTCTTTTTTTTAATTGAAAGTTTTCATTAATTTAAATTTAAAATTTAAAAAATAAACAATCAAAATTAACATTTTAGAAAAGTAACAGCATACCTATGTTTATATTAAAACATAACATATTTACATTAAAAAACACAAGAAAACAATTGTTTATAAAAAAAGGTACAAAAAGGTACAAAACATGAAGAATACATGAAACTCTAGCTGATAAACACTGACATCACAACATATTTTTAATATGATTATCAAATCATATTAAAAATCGTTTGTCTACCAGGGTCTTGTTGACAAGATTTCTCCTTCCCAGAATGCTACGAAGGAAACCAAATATCTGTAAATAACAAAGGCTTTAGTTATAAAACTTGACACATTAAGGCTGATCATTTGTAGCTCTCTAAATACTGACCGTTTGCTGAATGTATGTGAGCACGGCTGCCAGTACAAAGCTCTGAGATCCGAGGTCGACGACACAGAAGAACAAAGTATCAAAGATTAACAGGGTGGCCTCATTTCCATAAAACAACAGATCGGTAAAGGAGTGGGCCTCATCTGTGTGAAATATGTGGGAGCATATCTCATGTCAACACAAACATGCACAGAAAGAAAGGTGATGGAACTTGCAGATATTTGTGTACTCATGTTGTTACCGTTGTAAAAAATGCTTTTCTCACTTGGTTCGAGAAACTCCATCCCCATTACCCTCTCAAACATCAGCTTGTCCTTCACTATGTAATCCATGTCAGGGTACGCCTGAGGCAAACAATACAGCATTAGAACGAACATCAAGTCCTTTGTATCAAACTAAAACGTGTGGGGCCTGGCCCTGTACTACGTAGCTGGATTCCCTCTTATCGCGCTTACTTCCAGGATTTATTGTTTTTGTCCTGTAATACGACGCTAGTTAACTTCTTACAGGGCTAAATCACCATGGTAATTCGGGCAGAACGACTAACCTGTTCAGGAGTAGGTTTTGTTTTGGCTAAGATATGAGCGAGTATGAAAGTCTCGGCTCCTGACCAATCAGTTCTCTTGGAAAACAACCTGCCCAAGAAAAGGTGGATGATTCTGTGAACACGTCACTGTGTGGATCTGATGTGACAGCTGACAGGAGAGACAATATTTAGGCATCGATGCAATCCTTTTATTTACCCAATGAAATTCTATAGGAAACATATAGTTTTATATCTGAAGGACTGACCTACATTAGTCAGCTGATGAAGCCTGTGTGTGTCGGGTGCTTTCTAAGCGATAAATCAATTAATTAATTCATGTATTCTGTGGTGACGCAGAGAGCCTCAGTCCTGTAAGATAATACTGGCTGTGTAAAATATAAATATTGTCTACCTTATTCTGAAGGCTGAACGGTATGAACGCAGCATCAGATAAAGTTGAACTTATCAAAGTGTCAGTTTTCTCCAATTAATATTGCATAATCTCACTAATTTAAGCATTAACAGCCATCAATTCCTGCATTTGTTTCTTCTGAATAATTCATTTTAATCCTTCATATTTTTAAAGAATTATTCTTAAATTGTGACTGAAGTCTGCACGATTGCTATGTGTTTGTAATTGGTCTGATGCTGCAATCTCCACGTTGCCAGGCTTAAGTGAATGTGTTTATATCCTGCTTCGTAGCACAGGCGCTCTCACGGACGGAAAATGTTTGGTTAGGTGAAGCCCACTAACGGAGAGATATCCCGGACATACTTATCCGGCTTTGTAGTACAGGCCCGTGGTGTACAAATGGTAAGGGCTCCAACTTGTGTGTATTTGTACTAACATGATCTATTACTGATCCCAGGAAGTTGTTCATGGTGTGATAGGCTTTGAAGTGCGTCTCACAGAGGCTGACTGCTGATGAGTCCGCCAGCCGTGATGGCCTGTTGTTCTAAAACAACAAACCGTGGAAACAAATGGTTAAGAAATCACTTGTTCATCTCGTCTAATGAGTAGAAACGCAAATATGAGAGAGGTAGCCACATACCCTAATGAGTGAATCTCTGATCCTGTCATATTGTAAACGCAGGTGGTTTGTAAGAGACACATGAAATGTCTGGAGTTCTGTGTTTGGGAGTAAGCCTCTCTGACCACACATAGACTCCTTAAAAAAACAGAGGAGCATAAATAAGGATGAATAGGAAACAAAAGCCAGCATTTTATAGTAAGATGGCACAAAACGTGAATGTGCTTACAGCCTCTCGTTTCAGATTGCTGTTCATTTCCTCCATGTTTGCGTCTGCGTGTCCATGCACTGAACGTCCATGGATGTAATAGCCATAACAACGATAGGATAGAAGCAGCACAGAAATCTGTATGAAAACAGATCTAATTAATTCATGACAAAAAAATCATTCATCAATCCTTCTTAAATAACCTTATAAACACATTCTATGTATTAAACATTTTAAAAAGTGTATTTTGCTACTTACATTACTGATGGAGCAAAGATCTACAAACTGGCGGATTTTGTCCTCCACAAAGTGTTCATACAGCACAGTGAAGAAAAACACCTGAGCAGGTAACAGATCACATCAGGCTGAGTTCTTTGGGTTGGGGTTTGTTATAAACTTGCTGTGGATATTTACCTGCAGTAGACCAATGCAGATCCACAAAGTGGCTGCCAGACCATAGCGCAGTATTAGGCTGTATGGGGGAGTGTACGCATCTGGGGAGCGTATTAGAGTCGTCCATGGGTCCCTCAGAGCCAAGTTAGAGAAACCCAACACCTTCAAATATAGATAGGTTAGCAGTAATGAAAAGACAGGCAACTAAAGCTATGACATGAACTGAAGGAACAGAGAACAAGTACAGGTGTAAAACATACCTCAAGAAAAAACAGCACTGCCATGATCTGAAACGTTGGGCTGATTTTACGGATTGTTTGGAGCTCGTTCCATTCATTAGCCACAAAGTAGGTCCTCCAGATACTGACAGTGGAGATTTCACGTTTGGTCTCACCTGTGGCAGAAACATTAAATATAGAAATTATAATCATAGTTATTAATTAATTAATTTTAATATATATATATATATATATATATATATATATATATATATATATATATATATATATATATATATAGAGAGAGATTTATTAATTATAATAATTAATAAAAATCATAACAATCATAATGTTGATGAATAAAATATAAAAACTTAGACAGGAAATAATAAGACCATGAAACGTGATTTTTTTTTAAAAAATATTTAAAGAAATAAAAAATAAACAGAAAAATAAAATAAAATAAAATAAAATAAAATAAAATAAAATAAAATAAAATAAAAATATTGTTGACACCTTGCACAATTCTGCTGCCTTTATTTCTTGGCCTCTCCCAGTCGATTAGAAATATATCCACGGTCACCTGAAGGATGAGTTTGTGAAGAAATTGCACAGCCTGGAAACAAATCATTAAAATTATTTTTAACAGCTACCATTCAATCAAGTAAGAACAATGATGACAAACACACATGTTTGGTTGGAGTTGTGAAAGTACAAAACGAGAAGAGCTTTCAATTAATGAAATAAAACATGTACAGTAACTGGCGATATGCACCTATTCAAGTTGATTGCAACACGCCAATAAACGAGAAAGAAGAAGAAGAAGAAGCAGCTGTCATGTTTAGTTTCTAACCTTAAGAGCAAAGGCGCAACCAATGTATGTCACAAAGCGCTCCTCTTGAACAGGCAGTGGCAACAGCACTGATACAAATTGTTGAGCCTGAAAACAAATGTTCAGCAGTTAATGGGAGTAGGCAGTCAGTGATAAGTACAGCTAACAGTTAGCTAAAAAGGATGTTGATAAGGGAAAGAAAAAGAAAGAAATAAAGACTTGCCTTTAGTGACTACAGCGTGAAAAGGAGGGAAAAGTTACAGATCCATGCAAAGACAAAAATTAAAATGAGTGTAAAAATATACATGAAATAAAGAATATTGAAGATCCCAAACGCCAATAAAATACCATGTAAAACCAAAAACGACATGTTAAAGCCGTATAAGGAGACATACCTTATAAAAGATGAGCCAGTAAAGCCCAGTCCCTACAGTGATGACAAAGAAAACATTGGCCAGATCACCAGCGTAGAACAACAGGAACTTTATCAGCGTCTGAAGTAAGAAGAACGAGAGCCCGTTAGTTTCTCTGCAATCAAACATTTTCAGTGCCTACGCTGGTCATACAATACCGCTGCATCAATGACGGGAGAGGCGATCCTCCTCTTCCAGCTGATTGTCTTTAGCAGGGAATAAAGCACAGCCACCCCACCCATCACACCGAGAGCAGTCTGCACACACACATCCCAGTTACTAACTGTCTGTAAAACACTTTTCAAATGTTCAAAGTCTCAAAGATCAAAGCATAACTTCAACAGAACATCAGACTTCGTTAAGACATTTGGAAATTAATGTTTCCCAGGTCTCCTGCAGTGTTTAATGAAAATGTGCATTTATAGCTGGTAATGAACAAAAACCTGCTTTTTTAGTTTAACTTGCAGCCTCATCTCTACTCAGCATGTGTTGTGGATGAAGAGTGCTGGCTGGTCTCTATAACAGCATCATAGTTTGACCATAATTGCATAGTGCTGCATTTAAAGGAAAGGAAAAGGGCTTATTCTTTCATTTTATTTCAAATCATATACGTGTAATGGTATTTGGTTGTGATGTCTCAAAGTTTGGTTTCACAAAAGATATAAGGTGTTGTTCCTCACACTATTGACACCTTAAACTGAAAACTTGCCATTTTTTTGTCATAAAAGGGGAAAAAGGTAACTAAAAAAAAGATTATTTCCCTATAAGGGAAATGGGCTAGTAGTAGGCTGCTCTACATAGTTTAGTTTGGCCATTGGTGTCTTCACAACTTGTCAAAATTGGAAATATGACAATAATCCTAAAGTCACATTTTTACTGTTCAGGTGTAAATATATGATTTTGCTTTACATATAATTATAACAAACCATTGTGTATTTCTTTGTTACATAAACAGGTTCTATAACCCTTTTTATATTTTTAAAAACAACAAGAATTTTCTGTGATTTAAAAAAAAATGTGTATAATATACAGTTAACCTAATTCATGCTGCCTTTACAGTATAAACGGTTGCTGAAATTTAATTTCCTGGATCTTGTAAAAACTTGCATTTAGCAAAAATCTAAACATTGATATGATATAATATTAGCAGACTTGTTATTTTTTTTTCAGTTTTCTATCTGGTCTCACAGATGTGAAACTCAACTGTTTGTGACCCCTGAAAAACCAAGCGCCACTGTAAAATTAAATGATAATAATAATAATAATAATAGATTTTATTTGTATTGCACTTTACATTAAAGGAATCTCAAAGTGCTACAAAGAAAAGCCCAAGACCTATAATGAACATAACTAGAAAACAGTTTAAAAATGATATCAGATTCAGATTCATTCAGGTTGTTACTTACATCTGTCTTGATTTGAGCCTCGTTTTGATCCATCTCGTACTCCACAGTAAAGCTGATCTAGGATCAGAAGATTGAGTTAAAGCAGCAAAAGGCTTTGAGCATAATTCTGTGTGAATAAAATGACAAAATGTTCTCTTGCTAGTTTTCTCCCCTTTCAGAAATATTTAGCAGTCTGTGTGTATCCCAGTGTGCACGAGAAACTACTTACTGACAAAGTTTGGACTTTGTTGTCTGTAACGGGGACATCTGTGTAGGTCACAACTATCAAAGGAGGAAACACTTGACCTTCCTGTGTTCGTGGAACCAGCTGAAATCTACCAAAAACACACGTTTCACAGTATCAGCCTCACCACTTTAACTCGTATTTTATTGTCCTCATGAGATGCACAAAGAAGAACCTACTTTATCTGAATACTGCTCGCTACGCGGATGACTTTAGGTCGGGAACTGATGATCTTCTCTCTTCCACTTAGCGTGTCGATTAGAAAGATCCGCCGAGACAGGTACCAGTTCTTAATGCTCTCTGTATAAAACAATTGTGCATAAAACATGCTCACACATGTACAAACACACATGCTGAGCAAAATAAAAGTCCCACCTTGGTTAATGAAGCGTCCGTTGTATTGCTGGTTTTTCACTAGAGTGGGGAGGGGAAGCAACTTTCTTTTATCGTCTCCTCCGAGATCCATAAACACATCGTAGAAGATGGGTTCTGGATTGGTCCTGAGCAGCTCCTCCACTGAAAGAACACACTGCACACAAAGCGCTTCAGACACAAGTCAATGTTTTAGGTGTGTTTTTGTGTCACAATAAAAAGTACTCACATTTTCTTGGTAAGAGGTACCAAAGCTGAACGCTGCTGCCTGTTCAGTTTTAGGTGTCGGACAAATCTGAATGAAAAACGAATGAAAATCAGTTTAATATTTTGTGCGTATAATAAGGAGAATAGTAAATAACTTGATATTGAAGTACAAGTCCTCTGATAAAACATCTAAATTCATCCTAAAGGTATGACAACGTACCTGTAGATTACTTCTTCCCACTGACTCCCATCTGAGGAACTCTCCTCTAACATTATATACAGCAGCAATCATTTTAATCTCAGTGTTCTGCCATAAAACAAAAAGAGAATTCAGAGACAATCTATTATTGAAATATAATTCTTTCTTAAAGGAATCATAAATCAAATAATTTACTTTTTTCCCTCCTCGTAGACTAAATCTAACAGGGACAGGATCAGTCTGAAGCACTCGACTGGCCAGTCCTGGTTCATCTCCATAGTACAACCACGGCAGAGTACTTCTCCTAAAGATGGGATAGTCACAGTATTAAGAGTTCTACAGGAGTGGGAAGGAAACATTTATAAATCATGCAAAAGAGAAAACACTGAAATCCATCAACATTTACCAGTAAGAAATGTCCTGAGTTGAACTCAAAGCAGCTTTTGATCTGAAGATGATGTTAAAGATTCCACAGGCATCAGTGGACGTCCCACTGAACGAGTGCATGTTCATCACACACATATTGCCCAAAGCCTGACATGCAGTCAGGTTGGAGAACACCTGTGAAAACAACACATTTTCACACATATACTGTACTGTATATACATGTACAAAACATATAGGTTTATAAAATAGCCAAAGACATGAAGGTTAAAAAGAGATTTTGGGATTACAAGGCAGGAAGCTGAGGAAGAATAGAGGTTTTCCAGGAACCAGGCAGACAGGACGCTGAACTTCTGTCAGAGGAACAAAACAGGGGGGAAAAAAACTAATCGCATCTTTTTAGAATCTGCAAAACTTATGAAAGATGTGACAGAGGTGGAAACTCACCAACTGTGCAAAGTTAACATTTGGGTTGATGTTAGTGGAGAGGCTGCCTGGAGGGAGACATAATCCTCCTGCCTGGAAAAGCAAACAACATTTTATGAGCCTTATATGTTTGTGTGCGTGCGTGTGTTTGTATAAGTTACGGTTGAGAGGATGTGAAGGTAAACAGAGATGGCTGAACTCACCAAGATATTAGGAGATGGACACATACATGATGTGTTAATGAAGGAGGCATGGCATCTCTCACATCTGTAAGACACATGTAATCTTTGCTCCTTCATTTACAAACTGTACACAACACATCAACTGGACTGCACTTGATCTGAGATATCAGCCATGAGCAGCAAACCCTGACATTATGACTGTGAGCGACACAGAGAGATAGATATAAACACTGATGGATTACAGCAGGTTGAGCACAGGGTGACAGTTGAGAAGGAGGAAATAACATGAGATAATACAAATGATCAGATACCTGAATTTAAAAAGCATTCCCTGGGTATAATCTGAACATCTTTTAGACCATATGTGTCAAACTCGAGCCCCGGGGGCCAAACACGGCCCTTTGGAGCATTCAATTTGGCCCGCAGGTTAAGGGTAAAATTACTGACAAAAAATGAATCATTGAGTAAATGAAACTCAACAAAATTTGTAGAGGCTCACTGTTTTCTCAGTGTTTATATCATATCATGGCAGTTTTTAATGTTAAACTTTTTTGGGGAAAAAACACCTTAAAATTCTTACAAAATCTTTGACTTTTCCTCAAATTATTACATAACATTTTAATAAATTAAATAAAAATTTGTGAAAAACGGAGAACATTTAAAGTGAAGATTCTGTTGGGACCGATATCTGTCACTTATCGCTTGGATATTGTCGGTTTCTTACTATTTTATGTATCTGTAAAAGTGCCAACTCGGGCACAATAATGTTCAAATTACTCGTTTTTCCACATACAACCTGTGGCCCACTTGAGATCACACTGCTTGGTATTTTGCCCCTGAATTCAAATGAGTTTAACACCCATTTCAGACGTTTAACCATAACTTGTAGTCGTTTCTGCTGTTATTTAACTTCATTGGTAAGCAATGATTTTGTTTTGTTTTTTGTTAAAATAGTTTTTCAGATTATGCATCTGTGTAAAACAAGTAAATATATCTCATGTGACATTTACCGGCTTCGATCGCTGTTAGGTACAGACAAAGCAGGGCTTTTTCCATTGCATGCTTCACATCTGGCTTCATCCAAAAGGTTTCCATTGACATCTCGTTCCACTAAAGAAATAAAGCAACACACATTCACACAACGTAGGACCGTCTCTACTTCTCTAGGTAAAAACCTTAACTGAAAGCATTAAAATCAAAGAACTTCCAGAATAATTCCATCATGTTGAACTGATGGAATTATCATTTCAATCTGAGACTGACCAAGAACATTTCCAGCTGGACACTGGCATTGACCCTCCTCAGTGAGACTGCCAGGACAGAGAATGCATCCAAAACTATCTTGAGTCACGGCCTAAAAACAACAACAAATAATGATATAAAACAGTAATTACAGAAAGTATGTTAGACAGTAGGTAACGTCAGATTTTATGTACGTACAGGTTTGTCGTTGGGACACTGCTGACAAGTTATGGACATTTTATCAGTGGTCAGTGTTTGGTATCCATTCTGGCAAATGCATTTTAGTCCTAGAAAACACAAACAACATGTTAAGACAGATGCAACATAACATAACATAACATAACATAACATAACATAACATAACATAACATAACATAACATAACATAACATAACATAACATTTCTTCATGTGGGATCAGTTTGTAAAAATATTTGTTAAGTTGTACTGCATATTACCTGCTAATAACTGCACAACATAACACTTGGCACCTGTTTGTTGTACATTTAGACCTCATTTCATTGCTTTATATTGCAACAACAAGGTTTTAAATTGTTAATTTACAGGCAATAATTATGCATCGTCTAGGCACAAGTTAAAGAAAAATTGCACAGAAAATTAAAAAGATGAGGTTATTATTGTCACACATTTTAAAGATAAAAAATTAAGAATGTGTTTTATAGGCATCTACGATAAGCAGGTTCAAACTCTTCAGTTGTTGTTCGATAATGTTGTGATAACATGCGTTATTTTATTCTAGTGTTTATCAACCTCGGGGTCGGGACCACATGTGGGGTCACCTAGAATTAAAACGGGGTGGCCTTAAATGTCTAGTAACTGTTTTTTTTTTTTAAAAAACCACAAAAAACAGGTGTAAACATATTTTTAAAAAAAAACAGCTTAAAATTATATTTTCAAATAAAATGCAGTACAAAAATATCTGTGTCTCCTTTCACTGCAACTACCTAGTCAAATTCCTTGTATTGTTCTAAACTGTACCTGGTCAATAAAGCTCTTCTGATTCTGATTCTGATTGTGTTACACTTTAATAAACATGATCAAAAAGCAGATCTAAAGAAAGAAAAAAACTCTCTGAGGTCGAGGGACATTTGTGATGTGAAAATGGGGTTACGACACGAAAAAGATTGGGAACCCATGACGTATTCGTTCATTCAATCTGCTGATTCATGGCAGGACAAACTCACAAACATAAAAAATATTTCTTCTTAATCTTTTTTGACTGCATTGTCATGCTAAGATAACAGCTGATTCACCGAAGCTTTGGTTGTGTAGGAACAACTATAAATCAAATATGACTCGTTTTTAATTTGATAATTTTTTTCTGTTTTTTTCATAGCAATGTGTCCAAAAATGTGTTTCTGAGTGACCAACCTGTCGGGCTCTGTCGTTGGTTTTGACCGCAGCTCACACACGATAAACTGGAAATGTCAAAAAACTGCTCCTGTGAACAGTTAGAAGGAGCTTTGTAAGGGATGACGAACTGCTGACTTTGAGACAAACTGAGAGATATTAGCAGGAATAAAGTTAGAGGCATTGTGTGACTGCTAACGACACACGGCGGCGTCCCCGTCGCCATGGTAAACAAGAGCTTATCCACTTCCCCACAATCCTTTGCGTCGTTTTGCGTAATGACGTCACAGAACAGCGTCGCTTTCTTTTGTTGACAAGTCTTTGTTTTTGTTTTGTTTTTATTGAGCAAAAGTGCAGAATATAACAAAGGCACAATTAAAATAACAATAGCTAGGATAAAATATTAAAGTCAAAACCACAAGTTCAATCTCCACACAAAAAAACAAAACACACAATTGTAGAAAAATATAAAATAAAATAAATAATACGTACATAGGGGATTTTAAAGGGGATAAATCAATGGTACAGTAGAATACAGTTTTAAAGGGGTATGGTTTTTCTGTCAATTTCTTGTGTAAATTCTTCAATCATGTTTAACAAGTTTTTTGCTTTTTTTTTATTATTATTATTATTTATTTTATTTTTTTGGCATTTTAAAATATTGTAAAAATGAGTTGTGAAAGGCATTAAAATGAGGTTTGATTTTTGAGTATTTTGCTTTGCGTATAAAAAAATTGTCCAAGTATAATGATATTGATAAGGAAGTCATGGTGTGAGTTTTTCATTATAAGACCAAAGATAATAATATCCTTTTCTGAAAATTCTTTGTTGACATATGTGGATACAAAATTCAAAAGAAGAAGAAGAAGAAGAAGAAAAAAAAAAAGAAATATTTCCATCATCAGCACACAGATTTTGGTTTGATGTATCACAATTTTTCCAGACACAATAACAAAATGTACAAATATCGACCAAATCTATTTTCGTTCGTAATGATTTTTAATCATACAACAACAAAATAACTATACCAATCATAAAAAGCAATCCAATAATTCATTAAACTAAACACATTGTGCTCCCCTTACTCACCTATTTAGTTACTGTTGCTTGTATTGAACTGATTACTGTAAATTGCATATTTGCTTAAATCACATTCATGGAAAAAGATTCCATGTTTCCGAATTCTGCACTGATGTAATGTATTTTGTCAAGGCATGTTGATTAATTCAAATACTTCTATTTGAACAAATTTATAAATTTTCCCATTAATGCTGGAAAAAAAAAAATACAATTTGGAACCCATAACACAACCCAACAGTATGTAGACTTGTTAAAATTGTTTTCCAGAGCCAAATTTGTGTAAAATGTATACTACCAATAAATTTAAATATTATGTGAGTGCTTACACTTCCTTCCTGTTACTTTAAGGCTTCACTCCACTTTTTTTTCTTTCAGAGATGCATCCCCCATTTACATCTTCCCACCATTAACACTTCCAAATGCTATAATTTAGAAGAATGTCTGTTTCATATTAGTTATTGCAAGTTTTAAGTCATTGTGTTCCTGATGTGACAGTAAAAGAAAGGAGCCTGTATATAGTCAATTCTGTTGTAAAATTGCAATTTTATGCACCTTCACTTTTTTTTTCACATTTTGTGATGTTAGTTATCTTAAACTAATTTGAGCATAACTTTCCTTTAATACATAGTCAAAATCAATGGGTGGAAACCTCTTTTCAGACTTTTGTGTAAATGTAATAGAAATGTGACATTTAAACATACAGTTTTGTATTCACACCCTTTCGTCTTTAAAATTGAAACTCAGGTGCAGCTGATTTACATTGATTAGTCTTAAGATGCTTCTAAAGTCTTGAATTGAGACCACCAGTGTTAAATTCAGTTGATTGAACATGATTTGGAACGGCAGACCTCTGTTTCTATATAAAGTCTCATACTTGACAATGCATATCAGAATGGAAAATATGCAATGAGTTTATTCCAGAGCTCTGACAGAAAAATGGTGTAGATGCAGTGGTCATAGTCTTATAGGAAACGAAGGAAGTCAGGAAAGCTGCTATTTGCTAACCAAATAAACAAAGGAGGGCTACGTTTTTTTTTTTCCACCTCGGGACACCTGCAAGAGGATTGTTATGAGAATGTCTGACACTGGCTGAGTAAACCATCGTCTGCCTGTGAGAACGAAACATGTTTTGTCAGTGGGAAACACAACACAACTGTGTCTGGGAAGAAAAATGGTCGATTGCTGTTGTATGATTATTGTAATTATGTTAACCTGTTCTGCAAAAGAAAGAAAGAAAAAAGGTGTCACTTTTAGGAAGTCTAAAGTGGTTAATGCAGACAAAAATACAGAATAAATACAAACACAGATGTCCTTTTGAAATCTCTGGTCAGAATTCTAATTAAATAACTGTTGGTTGAAGGAAAGAGGGAGTTTTTTTTCTCCCACTGTCGCCAAATGCTTGTTCATGTGGATTTTTTGGGTTCTTTCTTCTTTTTTTACTATGAACTTTATATTTCGTTCAACGCTTTGAGATGACTTTGTTGTATTTTGCGCTATATGAATAAAGTTGAATTGAATTGAAGATTTCTGTTTGTTTACTTTGCTCTCCTTAGACAAAAGCCTTATGGAGGGCCATCTATACTGGTTATAAGACCAAAAGTATTTAAATTATTTGTTTTATTTCAAATAATATATTTTAGGTAATGTTTCGATTACATAATAGAATAAAACCAATGTGATTATTCATAAAAAAAATAAATAGGTTTCTTTGGGGCAGTGTTTCTGCTAACCCCGTAGATGTAGTGCTGGCTTCCTGCTTTTATCAAATAAAAATAAAAATACAGGACAATTGCTAAATATTGTAATGTACTCTTCTTAAAAAAAAGGAAGTCAAGCAGATACAACTCTTGTTTTCACAGTATATGTCTTGCTATTTAATTGGGAAGAAGACAAAGACACTGCAAACAACTTGGACTACGTTTTTAAAAATCCTGTGTAAATTAACAACATGAACACTGATTACCTTTTCACTTTGTAACCTGTTAGTGGGCACGGCATTAGCATTAGAAACAGGATATATAGGGAAAGGTAAAGATTCGAATTGGGATAACTATAATAAACGTGCTTCATAATGCATTTTTTGCAGTTCTCACATAAGTTTTTTACTTCTTTGTTCTTTATTCAAAAGAGTGACTGTGGCTGGGACTAACATAAATCCCTTTTTAGATGGTCATGGGGAGTAGACTATTCCCAGCCGGACAATACAGCTGCATTTGTTTCACCCAGGACAGTGTGTGTCACCTCTTAAAGGTGTAATACTGGGAAGCAAGTCATCTTTGATTTTGTCCTAACTTTATTTTTTTTATTTACCACTAGATCCTATTGAAGGTGGGTTGAGATCTTTAAAATCGAAAACTTATAAACAAACTGTGGAAAAAAAAAAAGTTAAAAGCTATCCTTTTCTCTATGATTTATGACCGAGAGGGAGATTTTAAAAATACTTTTACTGTTGTTTTCCAACTCTATTGTGTTTTAATCTCTGTTTAATATTTTCTGTTGCACTTTTTAATCATGAAAAGCACTTTGAATTGCATTTTCCTGTGTATGAAACGCAACAAATCACACAGTGAATTCATGAAAGGGGATTATCATCCAAGGTTAAGAGACACTGGAAATCAAAGTTTGCCAGGGTGTAATACACACTCCACTCCTGCAGGGGTCAGAGTTGTCATGTAGCCACAGCCAATGGACGGAGACTGTAGAGGAGGGAAATCACGCAGTTTCACTGAAACGGTGAGCTAAACAGGAAAGAATGAGACAGAAGGAATTTTTGTTCTCTTCCTTGGGACAAAATAAACAACACACAGCGCCGACAGACACCTAAGAACACTCTTAAGACTTCATTTTGTTTCTTTACTTCTAACAGTGAGTAACTTCTTCTTCTGTGTGTGTGTTGTGTGTGCGCGCCAGAAACACGTGTTTTTTTTCCCTCTTCAAACAAAACATGATGCCGTCTTTCCTCAAAGTAACATGGTAAATCTTTACTTTTCATTCTTCTTCTTCATTTTTTAGACACAATGAGCAAAATCTTGCGTTTGGAAGGCCTTGGCAGCAATGCGAGCGCTGAGGATATTCGCACATTTTTTGATTATCTGCACATACCGGAGGGTGGAGTATACATAGTTGGAGGAAGTCTTCAAGAAGCTTTCATTGCGTTCAAGACTGAGAGACAAGGTCAACTCGCCATGCTGCATTCTGGTAACCTCCTTAAAGGATTCCCTGTTACTCTGCACAGCAGCAGCATGGACGAGCTGGAGCTCAAACTGGAGTCAGTGTTAAAGAAGAAAAGAAAAAAGAAAACAACCTTCCAGCTTCCAATGAACAACACTGAGCCAGCGACAGCTCTCGCATGTGCCAACACCCCATCCCCTTCTCATACTACTACCAACGGTTCTCCATCAACGGCGTGCATAGTCGATCCCAACGCAGCAAACATGCCAACTCTGAAGTCTGATACTCAAATGGATAACAGTACAGCATTCATCCTTAAGATGCTTACCGCACTGAAAAGTCTACAATCTCCAGATCAAATCCAGGAAATTGATTCAGTTAAAACTAATGGTGACTCTATTGTGGCTGACAAAGTGGAGTCACATGGACAAAATGTAAACAAGGAGGCAGGTTACGTTAGGCTGTTTGGACTGCCTCCAACAACCACCAAAGAGGATATCTGCCAATTTTTCCATGGGTTGACTGTAGAAGAAGTAATTGTGAATGCTAAGTTAGAACATAAACATGCTTGTCTTGTAAAATTTGCAAGCACGGAGGATGCATCTGATGCTCTTCGATTCAACAAGGAGACATTTGGCACAGCCTGGGTGGAGGTGCGTGGCGCATCTGAGAGGATGTGGAATGATGTGCTGCAAGAATGTAAAATCGCTGAAGAACAACATTTTCTTCAACAAGATTCAGTTCCTAAAAGTGTGAAACACGATGATAAACGTCCCCTTGCCCGACTGAGTAAGAGGTCCTTGAAGCAATCTTCTGTGAAACCAACAAAAAAATTCAAACCCAACTGTGATTTAATGACTAATTCATTGCCGGCTGTGGAGCACATCATCATGGTTAGCAACTTGCCCAAAACTATAACAAAGACAGATCTCAAAGAATTGTTCAGATGTCCAAATATTCCACACAAGGATGTTCTTCATCTACTCGACAAAGTAAGCAACAGGACGGACAAAGCCTTTCTTGTTTTTGACAACACTGAGGATTTTAACTATGCAGTGAATCTCAATGGTTGCCATGTAGGCTGTGCACCCATTGAAGTTTCATCGATTACAAAGGAGAAGATGAGAGAAATGATGGCGGACTCTAATCCCAGCTATCTGAAGCCTTTTATGAAGGCTGGTAAAAAAATGAACAAATTTGGTTCTGTTAATGCAGCTCAAACATGCATGTTGATGAGAAACATGCCTGCAGATGTGCAAAAGAGTGAAGTACACAAGCTTTTGTACAAATTCAAAACAAAGGATAATGACGTTACGTTACTATACGACGAGGATGGAAGTGGCATTGGTGAAGCTGTGGTTCAGTTTAGGTCTGCAAAGTTAGCTGCACTTGCACTCAGGCTCCATGGGAAATTCTTTCTGGGTGCACATCTGCTTCTTACACTTATAACTGAATCACAGAAGGAGAATATCATCCTGAAATACCATCAAGGACATTGAACTGGATTATTCCAGACATGACCATAGTACAGGAATTCTCGAACATATTTACATTATCACACTAATCTAACACCAAACCAGTCTTTGAAGAGAATATTTCCTCAACTGTTAAGATGTCATTTGTACACATCTCTGCATCCAAGTCAATTTATAATAAAGATTTAAAAAAATAAAAATATAACATTCAAGCAGTATATTTATTTTCACACAAATAACTAAAAATAACAAATCTTTCTAGAGTCTGTTGCAGTCTCATGTGGAACGGCTCAATATTGTGTGTTCTGAAAATTCCTTGAAAAAGAAGCACATTTAAATGGCACATACCATGGCCTATGTTAACTTTTGTTTTTACTGGTTTGAAAATGAAAACATGAATTTCAATCTATCACTCAAAACTTTTATTAGATTTAATAAAATGGACTCATCACCTAAAATAAGTTGGAAATGTGCATGTACAATGTAAATGTTACTAATGTAAATACGGGCGGGGGTAAAAACTAAACAAATAAATTTAACATTGATTTATTTGAAAGATAAAATTGGAGATAATTGTCATCTGCAATTCATCATCGGTAAAATCTTGAAGGACCATCAGAAAATCTTGAGGGACCTGGGGGAAAACAAGAAATCTGATTTACTTACTGACCCACACGTATAAGAGGATCGTTGGTGCCTACGTACCCGAGTATTGATTACTACCTCCTGGGAATCTGGACGGTGATTGGGAAAAGTTGGAGTTGCTCATTGACATGTAGTTCAGACTCGAACCCTGAGGAGAAATCAAGAGCACAAATGTTTTTTTTTTTTTTTTTTTAAAGTTACTTTATTCAGAAGAGAAAAGAAAACAAAAAAGAACGTTTACATAGCAGTTATAACAAACAGCGATTAAAAGTTGTATTCAAGCTTATCCGTTTAACATTTGTCGACAACAAATATTTGGCACTAGACCACAATGGATGAGCTTTAACACAAATGAAAAGCCTCCTTACCTTGTTTACACTCCTCAGTCTGTACTCCATCAGCACATCTGTTAGTTTTTGAGTCACTTTCAGGACCAGCTGTGCATCATCCTCATTCTCAATTTGGAAAGAATCCTGAAAAAATATATTCCAAAATGTAAGGCATTCTATTTAAGAGAATTTTTTTTAAAAATAAATCCTTCCATATATGTAAATTTTGAGACAAATTGGACCTACCAAGTACAACAGCAATGTGCTGCAGAGGGTTTTAGGAGATGCTCCCGGTAAACCTGGTCTGTCTATTGGCCTGTTCATTGGCCCATCCATCTGACCACCCAGGTATTTGTCAGGATACAAGTTTCCATGGTTTTCCTCGTGGTGTCCACTCAAATAACCATCTGTGCCTCCCATAGCGGAGTGGCCCTCCATATGGCCCAGGAAAGGTCTTTGATTTGTTCTAGGGTGAGGAAAGTCTGACCTAGAAGGGAATTTTCTAAAGCCTGGCTGACTGTATTCATCCAGACGGTCAGAGAAAGGATCACCTCGACGGGGGAATGGCCCAGGAAATTCGGAATCTGTGAGATAAATTGATGTTCAATGCAGAATACTTTGAATTGATACCTTGCAATATACATTGCAATATTTTTGCCCACGATAATGATATCACGATACGGCGATAACCAATATATTGCAGGAAAATTCATCCACCACGATACACTGATGTGTCACTGAAGAAATTCATAATTTATTGACTGCACTGAATCCATTTCACTGGAATTACAAAACATTGTCAATCAATTTCACATGAATGACAGCCAAGTAAAACAAAGTGTATACTGCACAGTGGCTCTTCTTAACACACACTGACCACAACTAGTCCAAAGTTCGTTGTGTTTGTCTTTAAAGGAAGACTGATACAAAATAATGCTTCACCAAAATATTGTTAATGATGTTTGTGCAAGTTAACTTTATATAATTAAAAACAAAATGAATTCAGAAAATACTAGTTTCAGTGCTAGTATTATAAACTTCTCTGTAAACATGGACACATCCGTGCTGCTTAACAGGCAGAATGAACTTGTTTTATAAAAACTGGGAAATTTCACTGCATATGCAAAATAAACATTTCAGTCAGTGCGTTACCCTGGCACTGATGGTCTCGCCCACAACAACACACTTTTCCCACGGATCTTCTGTAGCTCTGATGAGATGGTAACACACTGAGCAAATCTCAATTATTTGCCCTTGCCTTGAGATGATGCATACAATCGAACCAATTGTAATTGGGGTTTCATCTAACTATTGTAGCATAGCGTACCTGTTTCTTTTTTCAGAGGCAAACTCTTAAAATAAGGTAAGCCAGTTAAAGCCATATGCCAAATGTCACACAGGAACCTTTATTACCAGAGGTGTAAAGAACAACATCAACATTTATAAAACAAATTATGTGCATTTGTGCACATTTTAAAAACAACTTCAGCTGACCAAAGTGCCATACTGTAAATTACAATTAACTATCAATTATTTATTGTTACTGACAATTGTGAATTTATCAGATACTGTTATCCAAAGTATTATAATATGATTGCCTTCTGAGGACTGTCCCTTTAAGGGCCATGGTAACGTAAAGTCAGAGTTCAGTCAGACCTGCCTTCTTCCTGGTTTGTACGGAGCGTATGAACGGAGTTTTGTTTTCTGTTACCGTTAGGGCTGGGCGATATATCGAATATACTCGATATATCGCAGCTTGTAGTCTGTGCGGTGTTGAAAATGACCATACCGTTAAACTCGCTGACTTTTTTTTTTTTTTTTAAATATCTTAGTGGCATTATGCACAAAAGGTGCACTTAAATTTAGTGTTGTTTTGAAATGTCATCTTAATGACAACATGCACAAAAGGGCACTATTTGTTTTAAAATATTGGAGTGGCATTATGTACAAAAAGTGCACTTTAATTTTGTGTTTTGAAATGCCATGCGAGTTGCATCCTGCACTAATGTCTTGTTTTGAAATGTCTCTGTGACAATTTTGCACAGAACGTGCACTTTCTGTTGACAATTTTATGTTTGAGCCACTCACTGTTTAATAAATACAGTTATGTCAACTTTGACTTAGTTGTGATATCCCCTTTTTTGCATGAAAGTTTAAAATTGGCATATATTAATGCAGTATGATCAAGAATGTTTTAATGTAGACATATAGAATCATCATACTGGTGTGATTTTGTGCATCAAAGTGTTAATTCAAGGGTAATGCAAAATATCGAGATATATATCGTGTATCGTGACATGGCCTAAAAATATCGCGGTATTTATAAAAGGCCATATCGCCCAGCCCTAGTTACCGTCCCATCTAAAATGACATAAGTAGTGTTTGAGCTACCTCTGCATACAATAAATGTGCAGTGTGACGTAACGAGTAGTTTTGAGTCCTGTTTACAACCTTATCGACCCGCGGAGACCTCCAAAATTCTACAACGTGCACACTGAAACACTTCCGCACGCACTCACTCGCACACAGTGACACTGAAGTCAAACCATTTCCAATTTATTTAACCATTATTCTTTTTACTACCTAACTCTTCGTTGGCTAACTCTGTCTCAATGTTGTCCCTGCAGAGGTGAAGAGGGGGGACTTCATCAGCGCGTGTGTTAAGTTTCATTCAGAGGGAAATAGTGGGAGAGAGGAGGCAGGACAGGGTTAAGATATAGAGTAAGAGGAGAAAAAGGAATAATGTTGGCTCTACGGAAAAAACTTTTGTTACGTGAATTATATCAATATTGTAATATAGTCCTATGCTATATCCATTAAATAAATTTTGATATTTATTAAAAACTATCGCCCAGCCCTACTCAGCGCCTGATGAGCAACGGACCGAGCTTTACAGGCACAGTAAAGTTAACCAGGCACTGGTCGGCTCTGTATTTAGAAGTCAATAATGATTTGCATAGTTTTTTGGCCGTTTAGATGGGGTTTCAGGTGGTTTAGGTGATGTTTAACTCAGCCAAGACGGGAGATGGAGGACAGTGCACCTAATGAGCGTTCCCAGAAACACTTACCCATAAAAAAAAACCTTCCTTGCCTCACAGTGAAATATTTCTGTAGATTCTGTCCACAAATTCATTAACATGGATTTTATAGGGCCTTATATTTAACTTGTGTAATAAGATTTTTAAAAAAAATAATAATAGAGAGGTATTTGGCGCCAGTGAATTGATAACGTACCGCTTGACAAAACCTTGAGATATATCGTATCTTTATTTTGGCTCACCCTTAACACACAAAGTTTTTTCAAAGAGTTTATTGAAAACAAAAGAGACTCACTAAATGGTGGTCCCATACGATTCATTCCTGATGGTTGTTTTGGCTTTGTTGACCCTGTGCAAAAGGAAAATAAGAAAGCAATGGACAATAATCAGAAGCCGTCTGTTATAATAATTGATCATTTTAGTCTAAGGAGTAAATAATGTTTATTAATTTAAAAATAATTACTGTAACAATGATAAATGTAGTAAAGTAACTAACTCACCGAGTCCTTTGAATGCGAGCACTTTGGAAGGCTCCTTCAGAACCACCTAAACACACAAAAAGAACCATAATCTCAGTGACTCACCTTGTTTTAAATGGCATATTTATTATGAGATCATTTAGGGAATTGAAAGCAAATAAATATCAGTCTTTACTGAGCCTTTAGCTTATAAAGCCATTTACAAGTTCACTGCTCTCCTTCCAAGAGAGAGGCTTTAATGTTTTGATCCGACCTTAAAGCTAAAGAGATGCTGCATCACCCGCTTCAATTTCTCCACACTTGTCACTAGGCTTAACTGATTACACAACACAATATGCAAAACTATAACCTCACGTTGCACTTCCTACTTAAAATAGTCGACTCTTCCCACCCCTTCCATTATCCTACCCTAACTCTGTCTTCCCTGTACCCTTCCCCCTCACTAAGGTGTAACACTGCCCTATCTTTTTATATTCTTCCTTTAATAAATGCATTTATTTAATTGCAATAATAAAATATGCATAGCTGTCATGAAAAGATTGCACTACATCTAGTGTTGACCTTTGACAGACAAGGTAAAAGAAAAAAAAACACTGAAGATGGACGTATCGAATCATCACCGTCATGCATGTTATTCTAGGTCTAATACTTAAAAAACCTCTTCTGAGTTACTGATGATGAGGGTTGCGGTTTTCTGATCACGCTGAGGGCAATCCCAGTGCCAGCGTTATTTAAAGGGGACATATCATGGTTTTAAATCCTTCCTTTTTAGATATAAATCATACAGTTGTGGTCTATATAAAGCGGAACTGCAATGCTTGGTTCTGAATTCCTCATTATTATAGCTCCACAGGCCCCTTTTCTACCCCTTTTCTGATGTGCTTCTGAGAGCAACTCTTTTGGTGCGGTCTCTTTAAATGCAAATGAGACACTCCATACCCCACCCCCTCTTCAGGTGACACTTGGTTCAACTCCACCCTGCTCGGCCATTTTTGTAGTTTTATAGAAGAGATACGGCTATGTAGCGGCGCATAAACTTTTTATTCAGAGGTTATTTACAAAATGTCAACAACGGAATACTTGTCCATCCAGCTATACGTGTTTGAGCCAGAGTCTGACCCAGCGGAGCGAGATGAAAATGAAGATGATGAACCTGCAGAACCCAAACAAGTGAGCTAGCACAAGCACCGAGCTAACGCTAGCGCCAAGCTAACGTCACGAAATGCATTTTAATACAGTCTTCAAAGACAAAAATGGCAAAATGAAATGACTAATGAAAACTTTAGACTTAAATTAAATCACGTAGGCCAAATCATCAAGGATCTAAAACGAGCACACAGCGCTAACATATGAAGTCTGAAGACGGTGCAACTGCTAATGCTAACAAAACAATGACAGGGACGTCTTATCACACTTTTTAGCATTATTTACAGCTTACCGAAGTGCTCTGTTCGTCGTCTCCAAAGATAGAAGGAATTGAACTCTCAATCAGACAAATTCTTTCGGGAAATCCTTCTTTATACTGGCGGAGGTTGCAGAAGCAGTCATCCTTGAAGTGCTTCGCGCACACAAAAATGACCTTACCCACAGATGTGGGTACATTTCCGTGAAAAATAAAACTCAACCAGGCACTTCGAAAAGGTTCTGATGCTGGGAGACGGTGTAATGAAGCGTGTGGGTTACTACATCCAACAACCGAACATTTTGACTTATCCTCTCGTAACTTCGGCATCCTCGAGCTTGGACTACAAAATAAAAGCGAGAAATAAAATTTGCGGATTGCTCGAAGTGTTGGACCTGGAGTTGATGTACTAATTTGGCAGTTCCGCTGCAAATACTGTGATGTAATAGTTAAAAAAACGTAATGGAGAATAGAAAAATCGAAACAGATTGAAAAATATGAGCAAAACAGAATATAAAGATATCTACGGAGCACCTGAAGAGACTAATTTGATTTTTTCTGTACTTCTAAGCACTCTAAATATACAACAAAATGCATTTAAGGGCTAAAAAAGTGGATTTAGCATGATATGTCCCCTTTAAATATGATTTGGATATGAAGGCACATACGCCTGTTTCCATGCAAGTCTTTGTACATAAGGCCCCTGATGATATTGAGGCCATTAGAGAATAGTTATCTCTGCTATTGTCAGCACTGGGGCGGCCATTGAGAGTCTGGGTTTCTGATGCCATCAGTTCTTCAGCAACAAATCAAGAAACTGAACGATTCCATGAATGGAAAGGCTTATGAATGTTATTAAAAAGTACGGTCGCTATAGTGGTCTCTTTTTTTTCTTTTCATAATTTTGAGTTCATCATTAAATCATTTAAATTTTAACAGATAAAAATGAATAAGTGAGATAGTAAAATGTTCATTTCTCCTTTAGTGGCAAAATAATATGCAAATTATTTGTGCATATTCATTGAAGTAAGTCAAAATCTTAAATTAGCTTTCCTAACAATTCCGCACAGTATGTGCATGAGTTTCCAACAATCACTACGAAGCAGTTAAGTAAATTAAATTATACCTTTTACAGTAGTCCAGTTGTTACACAATTTAGAAACAAACTATTTCAAAGTTATGAACTGCCTGGAAAGTGATACTTTTATACAAACCATCTGCACCGTACGCACTGTACTCACCCTACAAACATTTTAGTCACCATCACTGTGACTGACCTTTATTTGACCTTTTCCTTCCATTTGCTCCACTTCGGCTGCAGCGTCTTTAATTGCCTTCCTGACTTCTGAGTCCCTGGTGGCTTCATCCTCTTCCCAGCGAACCTTGTCAGGGTAGCGTTTTTTCTGTGTAACAAAAAAAAAAACCACAGCAACACTTATGGACTCTAATGTAGTAAAGGCGATGAAAGAGAAAAAACAACACTCACCATGTATTTTAAGGAATGTTTCCAACCTTTAACATGATCAATTATTTCATTCTGCAGACGGGAGACGGAGCAGAGCTTACACTGGTAGTGTGGAGGAGTAGATTTGCTCGGGCTTCGGTACTCCCACACATAGTGGAGGCCTGAAAATACATTAAAAAAAAATTTAATCTACATGAAGAAAGGACCAAAGATGTGATGGGTAGAAAGCTCATCTTCTTACCAATGATGGTTTCTGGAATCCCCTTCACCTGTTCGCTGAGGCAGGGAAGAGTTTTTATAGAATTCCCCTTTGAAAACACTAAAAAAGAAATTGCACAACTTTGGTCAATATCAAAATAACACTTTTCAATGATCTACAAAAAAACAAAGGTGATATTTCCTAAAACACAAGTTAAATGTTTTCTTCCAATACCCGTAATGTTTTATGCCAGGGCTGCTTTTATTTGCTCAACAATCAAAACTTTTTGAATCATGTGCAACTGTAGTCATAGAGATGAAAAGAAGGGAGCTTTTCCAGTCTACAAAGTCTACAGCGCATTGAATGTGCCAAGGTACAGAAGTAGAACCTTCTGTGCTGCATTATCAAAGCAGTCTTGCAAATGCTCCATAAATGGTCAACAGGTCAAGTTTATTGTGCCAAAAATAACAGATTAATGTCATAGCTGCTGTAACACAGCCAGCTGCAGAAAAAGAAAAGAAAAAAGTTGAAAACAATGGCGACCCATTGCTAATGCATGGTCTTATTACTGATTGACCTGCTGTTCAAAGACAACACAATGTAATGGAGAATCAACGAAGCACAAGTACAGGTAAAATTATCTGTGCCTTAGAAATAATTTAGGACTGCATAAAACAATCATTTTGATGCAAGAAATGGAAATATTCTTGCAAAACATCTGCAGTCACTTTCAAACCCTGTGTAAACTTCACCACAGGAAGTCCCCACAACTTAGTGGGTGTGAGTTTAGTGATGAACATGCCACCACCACCACCACTTCATATCACGAAGAAGGGAAATCATCATCAAAAGCTTCAGCTTGAACCTATAAATTTTAGTTCCGCGTGAAGAATTAAACTTACCTATGTCACCAGAATACTGCGGCTGCTTTTTCTGTTGACAGAGGGAATAAACCCACGAGGAAAGAGACACATGCAGGCATTAGTGACAAGATGAAGCTCGACAGATGACTGAACTTCTTTTTCACTATTGCCATAGAGCAAAAAAAAATTACTCAGTGGTCCTTTATAATCACTGCAAAAAGCAGTGACACTCACAGGAATATAAAACTTTAATCCAAGTATGGTAGTTTGGAGTGCAGTTCTCAATGAATGAGAACTTAACGCCAACATATTGCCACTCAATGGAAAAACAGAAAAGCTGGTACAGCAGAATGAAGACAAAAATAAAATGTTATTTTGTCTTCAGTGGCAACATGTAACTGTTGTGCTAATGTCTCAGTCAGAATGAAACTAAGAAATCACTGGACAACATGACCAGAACAACAGGAGGTTCAAAGAGACAAACCAGCTAAAAAAAAGTCTTGAAAAACGTTCTTTACGTCAGGCTTTGACAAGAAAGGAGCCATACAAAATAAAAAACTGCTCAGTGAAATAATGATTTTTAATATGCTCATCTATCTATAAAAGCAAGGAATCTCTGTCCGTCTGTGGCTCAAATCTCTCTGGTGTTCAGGGACAGACAGAGCTCATAAATGCTACATAGCTGCAGCTTGGTTCAAAGCTGGGCGACATTGCATTTTTTTGGACTGTAATGCTACAGGTAATTTATAATTTCATAAAATTATCTACCGTGAGCAAAGCAGAGCTACTAGCTGTGTGCGCCCAGAGTCAATCACTGCACAGTTCTGCTCCGGTGCATGTCAGAGCAAATCACAGTGGCGAGCTAGAGTCGCTGAAGAGCTTGAGTAGCTACGTGAGCACGCACCAGACATGCACGCACACAGCCAAGCAGACACGGACCACTGCTATACTGTAGATGCTCCCATTGCATTGTTTCATTATCTCATTTACACCAAAGAGTTGTTTGCTTTATGTGACACAGCTTTATTTCACTCGCATCTGTGCACAAACGTGAAAACCTATGTGGGAACCGCAAAAATATCGATGGATTGGAGCAAAGCAGCTGAGCGCCAACTTCTTCCTGAGTCTACCGGCTTGAACAGTATCTGCTGTTAGTGCCTGTGTGTGTTTGTACGTGTGTGCGTGCATGTTTTGTTTATTAGCTCGAGCATAATAAAAGAGTGAGTCCTAGAGCAGAGCGATGCACTCTCATTTACTTTTGCTTTCACAGCGGACACTTCTGTCCGTTTCAGGATACTGAAGCGCGCATGTGTGTGTGCACCCACCTCCACTGTTCACCTGTAAATATGGACTATAACACTTATTTTGCCAATCATTGAAAAGGACATACAGCTTATAATCAATCTGCTCTGGTCACATACACTCTCACTTCGCACATGGTAGAGCGACAACAAGGGCATTCATCCACAGTTAAAGGGACATGCACAGATAAAGATTTATTTGTACAAATGTATGTCTTATTTTAGATTATACCTAAATCGCACACGCTATTTCACTTTGTATCTGCAAATACACCCCTTTATAACACTACATAGTACAGAGTGTGTACACTTCTTTGCACATTTAACATTCAAAAATATTAATTTGGCCATAACTGCCAACTGTAATTAAGCTCCCACATAAATACATACTTCCGACGGGCACTGTACGAGTTAAGAAAATCCAAGGGACTGGACTTTACTTGTTAACTGGACTTGTTTGGAGCAGTTAACCTCAGAAAACTGAGATCACTGCCTTGTGGGTTTGGCAGGCATCCACGAACTTAGGTTAAAAAAAAAAAAAATACAAAAAATATACCATTATCCAAACCATGGCTATTTGAAAAAATATCAATATGAAATCAGGTTTTCCCATTTTAAGTCACATATAGGTAAACCGGTGTAAGTCTGTTAAGTGGTTTGCACCTACCTTCTTATAGTTTGGTTGCCGTGGCACAGTGTTGCGCACAGGTTGGTTGTTCACAGCACCATCCTCCATTTTCCAAAGTTATTTAGATCTAAAACACACAAAATGACTCAAAATTATTATTTTGTTAGCCATGACTATTTAGAATAGATAACATTTTGCCAATGTTATAATTGATTTTGAACATTTTCTGCTTGGTTTATTTATGAAATAGGGGTACCCTGATTTTAAAACAAATTTGAACAACAGTTTATTATTCACTCTGTTTCTCTGATTTTTGGGGATTGATTTTAGCCTGATTTTCATGTTTGTGTTGTGCGTGCATGGGGGGGGGGGGTAGAGCATAGCCATGCATGTTGACTTAATCAGAATCATAATTCCTTTATTAATCCCAGGGGGAAATTGCTTAAGAAATGGCTGAACTAAAATGGTTTAGTTCACAGACAATGTTGCCATGGTAACAGACTCAGAGAAGAACATACCTCGCATTCAGGAATGGAATACTCAAGAGTTTGCCTCATTTGAGCCTGAACATACTCAGAGTTTGAACATAATTCACTTTATGGAATACCCCTCTGACCATAAGTCTGTTGTTTGTAGTGATACACCGAGAAAACAAGTGGCTGGAAGAGCGAACGAGCAAACCCTGCGCTCAGTGCGCACTTGTCTGGATATGAAGCGGTGGATTGAACGGTGTTGTGATAATCTACTCGCCCTCTTCCCGATTGGCATCGACCGGCCATTAGAGCACATAGACAATCAACGAAGGTGGAGTTAATTTAATGATTCACAAGTGCCAGAAAGTCTCACCCTCCATGTTAAAGTGTATCTTCCATATTAAAGCCCATGTATTGAGTGTTGTATGATATATCATGTAGAACATAATAAATAATAACACTGCTTAATTTATTAGGCAGGCCCATAATACAGCTTTCAAAACTTACAGAAATGAAAAATAAAAATAAAAATAGCTAGATTGGTACATTTGTTTTCATTCCTTATTTGTGATGGAAAACTTGAGATGTTCTATATATATATATATTTTTTTTTTTTTTTTTTTGCTGCCCCCCTTAGCAAGAATCTCATACTCTGCTATGGTTATAACCTAAGCCAACCCTGACCCTAGGTTAGAGGGGTAGCTAAAAAATACATATGAGCTTAAATAAAACTGACGGAACTTTAAGTCACGTGGTGCCCCTATCACATCAACTAAACTGACCAATGAGGGGCGCTGCGTATGAATAGACTGGGAGTCCGTATCAATAGCCACGCCCTTAATTGATTCGTCGGCAAGCCCAGTAGCACCGGGGGTTGTCCGTACGGCAACCATAGGCAGTGGCTATCCGTACGGTTTCCGTATCAATATACCGACATTCTATCCGTAAGCCCCTATTTGGACAGTTTAGGTCGCGCGACTTAGACTAAATCTTACCCTAACCCTAAAAATTGTTGCGATATTGAGTTATAATCTAAAACTAACCCTAAAACGCTACGTACTTGTTCTTCGGTAACCGCACCAATAGCACCACGGTTGTCCGTACGACAACCATACAATAAGACACTTTCTTGAATCTAATAGTTTGTCGTTTTTAGGTTTTGTATTGTAGCCATATAAATTACTAATAATAAAGATTGAGTGATTAAAGTCTATCACAAAACAGGTGTTGTGACCGAAAGAGTCGCAGTCTGCGTGTACCTTTCAATGTAGTAACCCTAGCTAACCTCTCATTACGTCATTACCCCCATTGGGACTTCCAGAAGTTGATATCAGCAGCTATACAGTGACTCTCTTATAATCTTAATTCTACATTCTTGCCTGTTTTCGAGATTGTGTTGTTAGCCGCTCCGACGGGCAGATCCTAGCCGATAGCCATTGCATCATGAACTTTTGCCTGTTTAAAACACGTTATTTTTTCCCCCCCTCAAATGGCATTTTTAGACTGGAATGTAAAGCACTAATATGGTACAAAAATATTTATAAATTTTAAAATTATATAAACTTTCGTATAATTGTTTGAAAAAAAGCAACAACAAAAGAGAAGCAATGTAATTTCAGGCGTTAGTGTGGGCAGCTGTATAGTGCGTTTGTTTTACTTCTCGACGTTCCACGGGGAGAAAAAAACCTAAGCCTTGATATCACAGTGTGAGGGATTTAAACAAATATTATTATTAGAAAATATTACTTTGACTTTAATGATCAATTATTGCTTAACACGATACACAAGATGCCTGTGGTGACATACGAGCATTGTTCGATGTTTCCTGTTCAAACTGTCGGTGTGAGCTTGCAGAATTTACGACCGTACCCTAAAGGCCAAGACGGACACTGAAACAGACAGTGCTGTGATGTTTTTTTTAAATCACCATATATGTTTATAATGTATATGCTTTTCACTGTCACCATAGACATTATATCACAGACTGTAAAAATAACATTATATACGTATATAATGTCTATGGTGACAATATATTTATTTATGACCCGAATTCTTTCTTTTCTTCTTCTTTAATTTAAACTCATTTACATACAATACAACATAATGTAATACAGAGATTAACATACAACTACAAATTAATTGGAAGACAATAAAAGGAACAGAAAACAAAAGAATAATAAACAAAATAATCATAAGGGATGGCTTAGGTGCTTAGATTTCTTGAATGTTTTTTATGGCCTTGTTGTTTGCAGTGGTTTCAATTGTGTGAAAATACTGGGTACTCGTTTTGAAAGTGATGTTGATTTGTTTTGTTTTGGCTCCATTTGGCTTTGTGTACTGTATGTGGTATTTAGCAAAGAATATTAGGGTTTGAATCAGAAGCGAGAGGTCTTCAGGAAAGGTGGGGTTATCAAAGTATAAGAGGATGAGACCGGCCATATATCCTGTTTTATTGTAAATACGGCAAATTACTAGTGGATCCAGAGGTTTTTACTTTTAGTGCAATTTCAAAGCAGGTGACTACTTGTTTCGATCTTT
Source organism: Gouania willdenowi (assembly GCF_900634775.1). Classification (NCBI taxonomy): domain Eukaryota; kingdom Metazoa; phylum Chordata; class Actinopteri; order Blenniiformes; family Gobiesocidae; genus Gouania; species Gouania willdenowi. The sequence goes on from NC_041059.1 coordinate 15,021,285, forward strand.
TTTTTGCTGGCAGAATATGCGAATATAATTAATATCTAACTTAAATCTTTCCAAGGGATTTTTTTTTTTTTTTTTTTTTGCTGGATATATATTGTGAAGAATTTTGAAGTTGACCCTGCCGAAAAAAGTCAGAGATTTTTCATTTTCTAATGGTTTCGGTTTGTTTTTCTATTTGGATTATTTTAGCTCCTACAGGACTTGACTGTTTAGTTAGTGAGATTGGAGTATAGTGTAGTGTTTAGTATACTTGTTTGTTGTTTTTTATCAACACAATGAGGCACAAATAATTGGCTTTTTCCTGTATTTGTGATTCATAACTGTTTTTTTAATTCATCTATACAAGTTTTTGAAAGATATAGTTTAGATTTGCTATAAAAGCAATAAAAATGATTTGTTAAAAATGTTTGTGACTTTTATTGTAAAAAAAAAAAACCCTAACTTTTCCCCACTCGAATTTTAGTTTTTATGGTGATTTTAGATCCACTGTGTTAATACAGTATGCCATATTAAAGAAAATACTTCAGTCATATTTGGGAGGTTCTCCTGAAAAAAATTATACCAAACATGCAAGGTTTATGGATTTCCTCATATGAAATATAAAAGTAAAATCAAACGATAAAAAAACAGCACAAACACCTTAGAACGAAGGGTACAAGGATTCTTAATGCTATATAAACACAGCCACAAAAACAGTTAGCTCGCTAACATACCTTATGAAGTGGTCGCTACAGCATCAGCAGACTCTGCTCCTCCCGACCACAGACATAGGCTTAAAATTAACTTTTTACGGCGTTGTTCAGAGCTTTTTACATGTATCACCCTTGTGAACGACAATCTTCGGTACTCTATAAAGTGTCTTTTTCTTTTCTCGGTTAGAACGATTGGAGCAGCTGTGAACTACACAAAATATGTACATATTGATGATTTCAGCCGGCAGATTCGCAGGCTTCCTGCTCTCCATTTAACGCTCGAGCTTTGTTGCGATTCAGCAATGCGAGTGACGTCACGTGAATCAATAGAGCAGGCCATAGACATAAACACATTACAACAGCTCTTGGGTACGTTCAATAGCACAAACGTTACAACAATTACGCCACAGTATATTATATCTATGGAGCAGACTCAAGTCCGCTGTCAGTGAATGGACACATTCAGTTGATAACCAATCAGATATATTTGATTAATAAAAAGCTCCATGGAGTGGCCAGGAAGTGTGTGTGTGGTTAAGCACAGTCTAATCCCAGCTATCTGACGTCTTTTATGAAGGCTGGTGAAAAAAGATAACAGATTTTGTTCTGTTATTGCAGCTCAAACATGCATGTGGATGAGAAACATGCCTGCAAATGTGCAAAAGAGTGAAGTACACAAGCTTTTGTACAAATTCAATACAAAGGATAATGACGTTACGTTACTATACGACGAGGATGGAAGTGGCATTGGTGAAGCTGTGGTTCAGTTTAGGTCTGCAACGTTAGCTGCACTTGCACTCAGGCTCCATGGGAAATTCTTTCTTGATGCAAAACTGCTTCTTACACTAATAAGTGAAGCACAGAAGGAGAATCTCATCTTGAAATACCATCAAGGACATTTAACTGGATTATTCAAGACATGACCAAAGTACAGGAATTCTTGAACATATTTACATTATCACACTAATCTAACACCAAACCAGTCTTTGAAGAGAATATTTCCTCAGTTGTTAAGATGTCATTCATACACATATCTCCGCATCCAAGTCAATTTACAATAAAGATTTAAAAAAAAAGATTCAAGCAGTATATTTATTTTCAAACAAATCCAACTGTAAAATTAACAAATCTTTCAAGAGTCTGTTGCAGTCTCATGAGGAATGGCCCAACATTACTTGTGTGTTCTGAGAATTCCTTGAAAAAAAAAACAAAAAAAAAACACATTTAAACGGCACATTCCATGGCCTATGTTAACTTTTGTTTTTACTGGTTTGAAAATGAACTTTCATTAGATTTAAGAAAATGGACTCATCACCTAAAATACGTTGGAACTGTGCATATACAATGCAAATGTTACTAATGTAAATAAAAGGGGAAGGGGGGAGTAAAAACTAAAATACAATAAATCTAACATTGATGTATTCGAAAGAAAAAAATGGAAATAATTGTCATCTGCAATTCTTCATCTGTAAAATCTTGAAGGACCATCAGAAAATCTTGAGGGACCTGGGGAAAAACAAGAAATCTGATTTACTTACTGACCCACACGTGGGCCAAAGATCTGAAAATGACCGTATACGAGGATCGTTGGTGCTTACGTACCCGAGTATTGATTACTACCTCGTGGGAATCTGGAAGGTGATTGGGAAAAGTTGGAGTTGCTCATTGACATGTTGTTCAGACTCGAACCCTGAGGAGAAATCAAGACCACAGATATTTTTTTTTTTTTAAAAGTTGCTTCATTCAGAAGAGAAAAGAAAACCAAAAAGAACGTTTACATAGCAGTTACAACATACAGCTATTAAAAGTTGTATTCAAGCTTATCCGTTAAACTTTTAACATTTGTCAACAACAAATATTTAGCATTAGATCACAAGGGATGAGCTTTAACACAAATGAAAAAACTCCTTACCTTGTTTACACTCCTCAGTCTGTACTCCATCAACACGTCTGTTAGTTTTTGAGTCACTTTCAGGACCAGCTGTGCATCATCCTCATTCTCAATTCGGAAGGAATCCTGAAAAAATATATTCCAAAATGTAAGGCATTCTATTTAAAAGGGGAAAATACATAAAAAGATTTCCTTCTATATCTGTCAATTTTGAGACAAATCGGACCTACCAAGTACGACAGCAATGTGCTGGAGAGGTTTTGAGGACATGTTCCCAGTTCTGCTCCGTCTATTGGCCTGTTCATTGGTCCATCCATCTGACCACCCAGATATTTGTCAGGGTACAAGTTTCCATGGTTTTCCTCATGTTGTCCACTCAAATAACCATCTGTGCCTCCCATAGCGGAGTGGCCCTCCATACGGCCCAGGAAAGGTCTTTGATTTGTTCTAGGGTCAGGAAAGTCTGACCTAGAAGGAAATTTTCCAAAGCCTGGCTGACTGTATTCATCCAGACGGTCAGAGAAAGGATCACCTTGGCAGGGGAATGGCCCAGGAAATTCGGGATCTGTGAAATAAATTAATATTCAATGCAGAATACTTTGAATTGATAACACACAAACTTTTTTAAAGAGCTTATTAAAAACAAAAGAAGGACTCATTAAATGGTGGTCGCATACGATTCATTCCTGGTGGTTGTTTTGGCTTTGTTGACCCTGTGCAAGAAGAAAATAAGAAAGCAATGGACAATAATCAGAAGCCGTCTGCTAGGAAATAATAGATCATTTTTGTTCAAGGAGTAAATAATGTTTATTAATTTCAAAATAATTAGTGTAACATTGATAAATTTAGTATGGTAACTCACAGATTCCTTTGAATGCGGGCACTTCGGAAGGCTCCTTCAGAACCACCTAAACACACAAAAAGAACCATAATCTCAGGGACTCACCTTGTTTTAAATGGCATATTTTTTTATTATGAGATAATTTAGGGAATTTAAAGCAAACAAATATCAGTCTTTGCTTCAATCAGTCACCCGCTTCAATTTCTCCACACTTGTCACTAGGCTTAACTAATTACACAACACAATAGGTATAACCGTAACACCACATTGCACTCTAACCTTAAAATAGTTGACTCTTCCCCACCCTTTCCATTGTCCTACCCTGACTCCCTCTTCCCTGTTCCCTTCTCCCTCACCAAGGTGTAACACTGCCCTGTCTTTTTTTTTTCTTAGTAAGGGCTAATGATGGTCATAATTATTGCACTACATGTAGTGTTGACCTTTGACAGCATGTGCAGACAATGTAAAAAAAAAAAGTCTATATAGATAGATCTATCTGTATCTATATGATCCCCCTTGGTAATGTTATGAGAAAATACTCTGTTAACTTCCACTGCTATGCTGATGATACCCAACTGTATGTATCAATGAAGTCAGGTGAGACAAATCAGCTATCTAAACTTGAGGCCTGTCTAAAGGACATTAGGGCCTGGATGGACCAAAATTTTCTTCTTCTCAACTCAGACAAGACTGAGGTCATTGTACTGGGCCCGCGACACCTTAGAGAAACCTATGCTAGCCTAACTGCCCTAGATGGCATTACTCTGGCACAAAGCACAACTGTTAGAAACCTTGGGGTTCTATTTGATCAGGACTTATCCTTCAACTCTCACATAAAACAAACTTCAAGAACTGCCTTCTTTCATCTCCGTAACATTGCTAAAATCAGATCTATCCTGTCTCAGGGCGACGCCGAAAAACTAGTCCATGCTTTTGTTACCTCTAGACTGGATTATTGTAATTCTCTTTTAGCAGGCTGCCCGAGCAAGTCGCTTCAGACACTTCAGCTGGTTCAAAATGCTGCAGCACGTGTACTGACTAAAACTAGGAGAAGAGATCACATTACTCCTGTATTAGCCTCTCTGCATTGGCTTCCCATAAAATATAGAATAGAATTCAAGATTCTTCTTCTCACTTATAAAGCCCTAAATGGACAGGCACCAGTCTATCTCAAGGAGCTTGTAGTGCCATACAATCCCCCCAGAACACTACGCTCTCAAAATGCTGGACTACTCGTTGTTCCATTCATCTCTAAAAGTAGTATAGGAGGAAGAGCTTTCAGTTATCAGGCCCCACTTCTCTGGAACCATCTACCAACCACGGTTCGGGGGGCAGACACCCTCTCTACCTTTAAGGTTAGGCTCAAAACATTCCTCTTTGATAAAGCTTTTAGTTAGGAACCAGCTCATAGCTCATAATTAAGATGCAATAGGCATAGACTGCCGGGGGGGGGGGTCTGGCATGCTCGGTTGGAGAGAGGTTGGAGAGGGCGTTAAGAGAGAGGTCATTTAGGTTAGAGAGGGACCGGAGAGGGTCCCATTCCTCTTTCAAACACTCCCTCTATGTCTGCTTACTCCCTTGTGTGTTTGCTCCTGTACTCCTTCTGGCTTTTGTCTTGCAGGTCCGTGGGATCCTCAGTGTGGAGTTACAGAGACTCAGCGGCTCTGTCTCCACCCTTTCCTCTGCACACACCCAACACAGCATAACGTGGATGGCTGTTCATCATAGGAATGGGATCCACACAAGGTTCCTGCTGCTTAACAGAAGGTTTTCCTTGCCGCCATGATGAATTCATGTTGGGTGTGGGATACATATGTATGTGTATATACGTATATATGCATATGTGTGTATCCATAAAATGAAGAGTCCGTCCTTAAGACTGCTCTACTGTAAAGTGCCTTGAGATACCATTGGTTATGATTTGGCGCTATACAAATAAAGATTGATTGATTGATTGATTGATTGATCTAATACTTAAAAAAACCTCTTCTAGGTTACTGATGGTGAGGGCTACGGTTTTCTGATCCTGCCAAGGGAAATCCCAGTGTCGGTGTCACGGTCTGAGTTTACCTCCGTGCTGACCTAGAAGGGAATTTTCCAAAGCCTGGCTGACTGTATTCATCCAGACGGTCAGTGCCAGTGTTCATTATTAACTACTATTAAAAACTGGCTGAGATATCTTACATTTTAAACCTTATTGTACTGTTTATTCGCTCTTTCCACCGTAAATGCATAGGAGCCAACACTTCTCCCCAAACAATTTCTTACTTGTATTTTATTTTCATTTAAACAATTTTATATAAAAATAAAAACATAATTCAGCAGATGTATGACTTCTGCTGTCACTTGCTACCATGCAATTTCCCTCCACGATCAGACGTATCCGTCCTGCTATCAAAGCTGTGAGAGCTTTACTTTTTCCTACACTATCTGAAGCTCGTTTCTGAACGTTCAGTTCATCGTGATGTTCAGTGACTGTTACAGTTAATTAATTCTGCTGTAGGGGTGACTGTCAGTAATATTCTCCATCCCGATTCTTGCTTTCACTGGACACGTGTGCGACTGACTGATAAATTCACACAGAGCGCACCGTACCATTGGCCACACCCTCAATTTTACGGAAAAAAAATAGCGTCTTATACTTCGTAAAATAGGGTAGTGCATATTCACTGAAGAAAGTCAAAACCTTAAATTAGCTTTCCTAAATATTTAGGTTTGAGGTCTAACTTTTTGGATGAAATTGTTCAATGTTAAAATTAACCGTCAAATATAACTTGCCTAACAATTCCGCACAGTATGTGCATGACAGTTTCTAACAATCACTACTAAGTAGTTAAATAAATTAAATTATACCTTTTATAGTAGTCCAGTTGTAACAACTTTAAAACAAACTATCTGAAAGTTATGAAATATTTGGAAAGTGATACTTTTATACAAACCATCTGTATCGTACGCACTGTACTCACCCTACAGACATATTTCAATCACCATCACTGTGACTGACCTTTATTTGACCTTTTCCTTCCATTTGCTCCACTTCGGCTGCAGCGTCTTTAATTGCCTTCCTGACTTCTGAGTCCCTGGTGGCTTCATCCTCTTCCCAGCTAACCTTGTCAGGGTAGCGTTTTTTCTGTGTAACAAAAAAAAAAAAAACCACAGCAACAATTATGGACTCTAATGTAGTAAAGGCTATGAAAGACAAAAAACAACACTCACCATGTATTTTATGCTATGTTTCCAACTTTTAACATGAGCAATGATTTCATTCTGCAGACCGGACATGGAGCAGAGCTTACACTGGTAGTGTGGAGGAGCAGATTTACTCGGGCTTCGGTACTCCCACACATAGTTGAGGCCTGAAAATAATTTTTTTTTTTAAACATTTTTTAAATCTACATGAAGAAAGGACCAAAAAACGGGAGATGCGATGGGCAGAAAGCTCATTTTCTTACCAATGATGGATTCTGGAATCCTCTTCACCTGTTCGCTGAGGCAGGGAAGAATTTGGATAAAATTCCCCTTTCCCTTTGAAAAGACTGAAAAAGAAAATGCACAACTTTAGTCAATATCAAAATAACACTTTTCAATGATCTACAAAAAAACAATGTGATATTTCCTAAAACACAAGTCAAATATTTTCTTCCAATACCCGTAATGTTTGATGCCAGGGCTGCTTTTATTTGCTCAACAATCAAAACTTTTTGAATCATGTGCAGCTGTAGTCATAGAGATGAAAAGAAGGGAGCTTTTCCAAACAAGTCTACAGGGCATTGAATGTGCCAAGGTACAGAAGTAAACCTTCTGTGCTGCATTATCAAAGCAGTCTTGCAAATGCTCCATAAATGGTCAACAGGTCAAGTTTGTTGTGTCAAAAATAAGGAAATAACAGATTAATGTCATAGCTGCTGTAACGTGCTGTTCAAAGACGACTCAATGTCATGGAGAATCAACAAAGCACAAGTACAAGTAAAATTATCTGTGCCTTAGAAATAATTTAGGACTGTATAAAACCATCAGTTTGATGCAAGAAATGGAAATATTCTTGCAAAACATCTGCAGTCACTTTCAAACCCTGTGTAAACTTCACCACAGGAAGTCCCCAAAACTTAGTGGGTGTGAGTGGGTGTGACCATTTCATATCATGACGCAGGGAAATCATCGTCAAAAGCTTCAACTTGAACCTATAAATTTTAGTTCCGCATGAAGAAATAAACTTACCTATGTCACCAGAATACTGCGGCTGCTTTTTCTGTTGACAGAGGGAATGAACCCACGAGGAAAGAGACACATGCAGGCATTAGTGACAAGATGAAGCTCGACAGAGGACTGAACTTCTTTTTCACTATTGCCATAGAGCAAAAAAAAATTACTCAATGGTCCTTTATAATCACTGCAAAAAGCAGTGACACTCACATGAATATAAAACTGTAATCCAAGTATGGTAGTTTGGAGTGCAGTTCTCAATAAATAAGAACTTAACACCAACATATTGCCACTCAATGGAAAAACAGAAAAGCTGGTACAGCAGAATGAAGACAAAAATAAAATGTTTTGTCTTCAGTGGCAACATGTAACTGTTGTGTTAATGTCTCAGTCAAAATAAAACTAAGAAATCACTGGACAACATGACAAGAACAGGAGGTTCAAAGAGACAAACCAGCTAAAAAAAAAAAAAAATGTCTCAAAAATTTCAGGAAGCCATACAAAATTTAAAAAAAAAACTGCTCAGTGAATTAATTATTTTTTAAAATGCTTATTAAGTCATTCGGTGCCAGACATTTTCAGATTTTCTACCCCCCTCAGTGCCAGCCGTTTATGAGCATTTTGACTGATTTTAAAGACCCACAGAAAATTTTCTATGACTATTTGAAATCTGACACCAGATTCTGAAAGATTGAAGCCTCTACTTTCATCAATGTTTCTGACTCGTTTCGTTCTTTTGTAATCAGCCGTTGAATAGAGCAAGTTTTACACAAATCTTCAGTTTCAGAGCAAAAAGCTGAGAAAAAAGCCTTTTTCTAAAAAAAAAAAACCCTGTCAGTGACTTTAAAGCTATTTTTTTTTTTTTTTTGCTTTAGTGACAATTCTAACATCTGAAAATTGTTTCCTTATATAAAAAAAACAAAAAAAAAAAAAACCCTGAGACAGGGCTTTTGATGGCAAAATTATTATTTTGCTATCTGGGTCAGAGTTGAATTGATTTCTTACTGTATTTTGGTGTTCCTTCAACTTTCTCTCCCGTCAGTCTGCACACACACAACTTCCTCTTCTTCTCGGACATGCAAAGTGTTTTTTTTTATGGTTTTATCTCACCATTGCCACACTATCCATGAGTTCCACACATGCTCTGGTCGAGTATACGCTGCTGGGAACGTCAACTCTCATACGTAGCGCCATTTTCTGTCTCATAAACGCCTTTCCTCCTCTCCCTCTGAGCTCTGCTGAGCACGTCTGATCTCTCATCCAAAGGTGCGCTGCTACCTCCTACATGTCACCAATTATTTTGCTATCTGGCTCACAGGCTGGGGGTATTTTGTATTTCTAGCCAAAAACACAGCAATAGTTCACCATTTACTCAACATTCGGGATTTGCCCGTTTGTGTGCTGTTTGTAAACTGGCTGCTTATCTCCAAAATGGCAACTTCTGGGTTGATGATGCGCCGTGAAAACCCTCTTTAGGTAAACAGGTGTAACTCTGTTAAGTCTTAAAAAGTGCTCTGCACCTACCTTCTTATAGTTTGGCAGCCGTGGCACAGTGTTGCGCACAGGTTGGTTGTTCATAGCACCATCCTCCATTTTCCAAAGTTATTTTGATCTAAAACACAGAAAAACAGTTTTATTTTGTTAGCCATGGGCATTTAGAATAGACAACAGTCAATGTGCTTTTCAATGGTTTTGCCATTGTTATAATTAAATTTGAACATTTTATGCTTGGTTTATTTTGTTAAGTTTACCCTGAATTTTAAACAAACTTAAACAATAGTTTATTATTCACTCTTCTGCACTGATTTTTTTTGGGGGATTGGGTTTAACCTGATATTAAACTATTTTGTTCATATTTTTGAATTAACTATATTCCAATCCTGGTGAATTACTCACTTTACTGGATTTAGCAGAAATTTCACATTGATTTTGGACAACTTGGAGACTCCCAACTTCTTATTTTCTAATTTAGGATCAGAATTAGCTTGGATACAAACTAGATTTAGTCTGGTCTCTGTTCATTTCAAACTCGTTTAGCCTCGTAATACACGATATATTGCCCGGATTGGGCTAGCTTGTGTAGCAAGCAAAGCGTGTGACTAGTTTTGAATTTCGCTGATACATATTTATTTTTTACATTTAAATTGAGCCTGGGCCATGCTTAGTTTCTGCCAGATGTTGGAAAAGGTTTTGAAAACTAACTCGTTTAATTGATTCGTCGGCAAGCCCAGTAGCATTTTACGTTAAAACAACAATATTAAGACAGCATTACACGATTTTGAAACGGAACCTTTCACATACTTTCACAAACATGTAGTTTGAGTATGAAATAATCATAATTCTGCATTCTTACCTGTTTTCGAAATTGCGTGGTTTAGCGGCTAACACTAGCGGATAGCCAGATTGCATGGAGTTGATTAAACTCCAATGCTTTTGCCTGTTTTAAACACTTTTTTTTTTTTCTCCCCACATTGCATTTTTAGGCTGAACTGTAAAGCACTAACATGATACAACAATATTTCTAAATCTAAAAATTATATAAATTTTGGATGATTGTTTTAAAAAAACAACAACAAATAAAGCAATGTAATTTCAGGCGTTAGCGTGGGCAGCTGTATAGTGCGTTTGTTTTTACTTCTCGACATTCCGAGAGAAAATAACATAAAAGCCTAACCCTAGATATCAGTGTTTGTAATTTTATTATATTTTTGTTTTAAATATATGTATTATTTTATTTTATTTTTAGAAAATATTACTTTGACTATAGTGATCAAATATTGCTTAACATGATAAACAAGATGTCTGTGGTGACATAGGAGCATTGCTCTATGTTTCTTGTTGAAACTGTCCGCAGTGAGCATGCAGACTTTACGAGCGTACCCCTGAAGGACCAAGGCGGACACCATAGACATAATCAAACAGACACTGTTGTGCATAGAGTAGACGCCTCTGACACTGCCTGCCTGTTGGAGCTGACGTATCAGCGCGGCCGCCATCTTGGAGGGGTCTCTAATGCGCCCAGCCTGCAATTATTTCTACTGAGGAAGGTCGGTGTATCCCCAATTACAAGCATCATCATAACTCCCCGAATTTTTACCCGATTTTCACACAGTTTAGTTTGCTACAAATGGCAGAGATTTAGTTATGATAAAGGATGCGTGCTTTCATGCTAAAAGACTTTGTATAATGCTCTAACAAAGACATATGGTAGGTTATGGCATATTGATAAATATATAAATGAAGTAATTTCATATTATATTAAAGAAAGGCAACATTTGATGACAGTGAACACAAGTAGACTTTAATTGTTTGTCAGAAAACTACCACAGACCGAAACTGAACTGAAATGTATTCCCTCGGCAGAGGCAAATTAGCCAGCAGTCACAATGGTCAGCAGTTAATATTTAACACTGCAAATACATTAGCTGCTATCTAAATTACTGTACATGATGGTTGTGGAAAGAAAGTAGCCGCTATATAGTTAATTCAGGTGTAAAATTGCTGTACTTGCACAAAGGCACCTTGGGAAATTCCTTCTGGGGGCAAAACTGCTTCTTACACTTATAACTGAAGCACAAAAGGAGAATCTCATCTTCAAATACCATGAAGGACATTGAACTGGATTATTCCAGACATGACAAAAGTACAGGAATTCTTGAACATATTTACATTATCACACTAATCTACTACCGCACCTGTTTTTCAAGAGAATATTTCCTCAACTGTTAAGATGTCAATTATACACATATCTCTGCATCCAAGTCAGTTGAAAATAAACATCTTTTTAAACATTCAAGCAGTATATTTATTTTCAAACAAATCCAACTGTAAAATTAACAAATCTTTCTAGAGTCTGTTCCAGTGTCATGTGGAATGGCTCAACATTACTTGTGTGTTCTGAGAATTCCTCCAACGAAAAGCACAATTTATACGGCACACACCCTGACTTATGTTAACTTTTGTTTTTACTGGTTTGAAAAAGAAAACATGAATTTTAAAATCTATCACTCAAAACTTTTATTAGATTTGAGAAAATGGGCTAATCACCTCAAATAAGTTGAAATTGTGCATGTACAATGTAAAAGTAAATAAAGGGGGGGGGGGGGGAGGGGGGGGGGGGGGAGAGGTAAAAAGAGTAAAAACGAAAATACAATAAATCTAACATTGATGTTTTTAAAAGAAAAAAATTGGAGATAATTATCATCATCAATTCTTCATTGGTAAAAACTTGAGGGACCATCAGAAAATCTTGAGGGACCTGGGGAAAAACAAATCTGATTTACTTACTGACCTACACATGTGGGCCAAAGACCTGAAAATGACCATATAAGAGGATCGTTGGTGCCTACGTACCCGAGTATCGATTACTACCTCCTGGGAATCTGGACGGTGATTGGGAAAAGTTGGAGTTGCTCATTGACATGTTGTTCAGACTCGAATCCTGAGGAGAAATCAAGACCACAAATGTTTTTTTTTTAAAGTTACTTTACCCAGAAGAGAAAAGAAAACCAAAAAGAACATCTATATAGTCACAACACACAGCTATTAAAAGATGTATTCAAGCTTATCCGTTTAACTTTTAACATTTCTCGACAATAGGCCCTGGTGGTAATACCGTATACCGCGGTGTCATGAAAATAGCAACGATATCAGTTTCAATACAATCACTAAAAAAAAAAAAATGCAATGCACTTCCTGCACAGGGTCCGCCACACACGCGCACACACACACACACACACACACACACACACACACACACACACACACACACACACACACACACACACACACACACACACACACACACACACACACACACACACACACACACACACACACACACACACACACACACACACACACACACACACACACACACACACACACACACACACACACACGTGTCAGAGAGAGAGAGTGAGAACAGACGCGTGTAAACCAAGATAAGCTTTTTCAAGGTGAATTAATTCTATAGGCTGGAAGCATAGTGATGGTTGTCAGTCCACTGTTAGCTGACAGCAGCAGCAGCAGCTGTTCGGGACAGTATCTTCAGTGATATGGACAGACGGTCGGACGGAGGGACAGACAGACAGCGTTGGTGTGAACACACCCTAAGCCTTACGTCATATTTTTTAATTAGTCATGGTAATACCATTTACCATGGTAAAATAGAGAGGAGCTTTGACGGTATCAAAATTTTGTTACCGCCCAAGCCTAGTCGACAACAAATATTTGAAACTAGACCACAAGGGATGAGTTTTAACACAAATGGAAAAACTTCTTACCTTGTTTACACTCCTCAGTCTGTACTCCATCAGCACGTCTGTTAGTTTTTGAGTCACTTTCAGGACCAGCTGTGCATCATCCTCATTCTCAATTTGGAAGGAATCCTGAAAAACATATTCCAAAATGTAAGGCATTCTATTTAAAGCAGAACTAAGTAACTTTTTCACCTTAATAAATCCTTCTCTTAGTCCCTCTGAGGGTAATACAAGTGTTTACACGTATTGCTTTACGACAGTCAGTTCAATCGCCCGTGATGAGTCACTTGAACACAGTGGTGCTTTTTAGTCACTTCATCGCTCCAGTGATGTCATTACCAGGGAACTATTGTGTGTTTGTGTGTCTGCGCAGCAGGGTGACAGGGGAGACAACTGGCTGATCATTTCCCTTATCATAAACAGTGCTGCTTTTACGGTATAAATAGTCAACTTACTGAGTTACTAAAGGATGAGTTCACTCAGAATGTGGGCTTTCAAGAAGGTAACCGCTTTAGTTTTTAGTATTTAGTTTAGGAAGCCTCCCACTGCCCGACTCACTGAAGCGGGAGGGAGGAGCTGCTGCCTCGGGGGTGCGGAGTGTTTACGACATTGACATAACCAAAAGGGACCTTTAGGGGGAGCGCTAAGCACAAGTTACTTAGTTCTGCTTTAAGAGGGAAAATACATAAAAAAGATTCCTTCCATATCTGTCAATTTTGAGACAAATCGGACTTACCAAGTACGACAGCAATGTGCTGGAGAGGTTTTGAGGACATGTTCCCAATTCTGGTCCGTCTATTGGCCTGTTCATTGGCCCATCCATCTGACCACCCAGGTATTTGTCAGGGTACAAGTTTCCATGGTTTTCCTCATGTTGTCCACTCAAATAACCATCTGTGCCACCCATAGCGGAGTGGCCCTCCATATGGCCCAGGAACGATCTTTGATTTGTTCTAGGGTCAGGAAAGTCTGACCTAGAAGGGAATTTTCCAAAGCCTGGCTGACTGTATTCATCCAGACGGTCAGAGAAAGGATCACCTTGACGGGGGAATGGCCCAGGAAATTTGGGATCTGTGAAATAAATTCATGTTCAATGCAGAATACTTTGAATTGATAACACACAAACTTTTTAAAGAGTTTATTAAAAACAAAAGAGACTCACTAAATGGTGGTCGCATACGATTAATTCCTGGTGGTTTCTTTAGCTTTGTTGACCCTGTGTAAGAGGAAAATAAGAAGCAATGGACAATAATCAAAAGCCATCTATTTAGAAATAATTGATCATTTTTGTTCAAGGAGTAAATAATGTTTATTAACTTAAAAATAATTACTGTAACATTGATAAATGTAGTAAGGTAACTCACCGTGTCCTTTGAATGCAGGCAGTTTGGAAGGCTCCTTCAGAAGCACCTAAACACACAAAAAGATCCACAATATCAGTGACTCACCTTGTTTTGATTGGCATATTTATTATATGATAATTTAAGGAATATAAGGAAGAGGTGCCCTTCAAACAACTTGGCCAATCAGAACGGGCAGGTAGGTGGGCTGCTGAGTTTCCATCTGCACATGAAATCACATCCTCACTGCCCCGCGTCTACGTATCCAACCATTTACAGCTTTTTATGGTCACTTTTTACTGAAACCAGACTAATAAACTGCTCCGTCTGCTCCCTGAGCACCATCGCGTCAGCAGCGATCACGTCGATCGGACTCAGAGTCAGAATCCAAACATGATTGCTTCTGAACAAACATAACGTGGTGGTTTGGCTACTTTATGCTGTTTGTTTCTTTCAATCATTAACTGGCTGACTTTTACTTTATCCGTGTGTTTCAGTGCTCTCTCTCTCTCTCTCTCTCTCTCTGTGTGTGTGACATGAGCTGTCAGCCTCTGTCATGTGTGCGAACGCTCCTGATAAACATAACACCGAACATTTGCGGGGTTATCGCCCATACATTCCGCGGTCAGCGGCCGAACACCAACAATAGCTGTGTCCCTTTTAGATGCCTGAACAAAACCACCGGAACACAAATGAAACACAGGAAACGTATAATAATCGCAAAATACATTATGGCTGATTACGGTTTCTGTCGAGCCAGTCCTTGTATTTTTTTCAGCGTAACAGGCACATTAAATTGACCAATAGGATCAAATGATACAGCAAGTTTAATATGCTAGTTACAGATAGCATTTTGGGTTAATTATTTTTTAATGTTGGACCCAAGCATTTCATTTATTTTAAATAAAGTTACCCTAAATAAAAAGTGTGAAAGTGGAAGTAAAATCCGTTTTTTTTTTACACTTCATTGGGTAGATCTTGCCGTCACGAAGGTGGAGGTCAGGGATCTTGGGCTTGAAAAAGTTGGAGACCACTGGTTTAAGAGTTGTGTAAATAGTAGGGATGTCCCAATACAACTTTTTCATTTCTGATACGATAACAATATTGCAGCCTTGCGTATCGGCCATACCGATATTGATCAATTTTTTTTTTTTTTTTTTTTTTTTTTTTTTTTAAAATCGGAAAATTCAGAAATTTGAATCCCATATTCATTTTCAGGCTAATATCGAACCAATATTGAATTAGGACACCCCTAGTAAATAGCTCTATGAGCTGCTGCAGCGGAGTAGAGTTAGTTACAGAAGAGAAACACATGCAGCGTTTCCTCAAACGTCTTTCAGTGCTTCAACACTCAGAACTGATGGAGTTTAACAAAGGACACACGGACATCTGCACTGAACCTCCGACAGGCAGCAGTGTAACATACTTTCTGCGGTGATTGTGCTCCGAGTACCGTAATTCTTTGGTGTGTCTGTAGTACTAACATGAGCCTGAGTAGTAAATGGTGTGATTTGCCAAAGAAAAAACCCTTTGGATGGGCTGTGTATGTCACACAGACATGGCACAGACACGGCACCGCGAGGGATAAATTGTGTACTACAGGCGGTTCTACGACCTTCATGATTTGGCCAATCGTCGTCATGTTTTTATCCTTAACGATCTAATATCGTCAGTTTGCACACCCTTATGTGTGACTGACTGAAAAAGTCACACAGAGCGTACCGTCACAATGGCCACACCCTCAACTTTAAAGGAAAAAAAATTGTGTTACTGTAGCCCAGTTGTAACACAACTTTGAAACAAACTATCTAAACGTTATGAAATATTTGGAAAGTGATACTTTTATACAAACCATCTGTATCGTACGCACTGTACTCACCCTACAAACATATTTCAATCACCATCACTGTGACTGACCTTTATTCGACCTTTTCCTTCCATTTGCTCCACTTCAGCTGCAGCGTCTTTAATTGCCTTCCTGACTTCTGGGTCCCTGGTGGCTTCTTCCTTTTCCCAGCAAACCTTGTCAGGGTAGCGTTTTTCCTGTGTAACAAAAAAACAAAAAACTCAGCAACAATTATGGACTCTAATGTAGTAAAGGCTATGAAAGAGAAAAAACAACACTCACCATGTATTTCAAGCTATGTTTCCAACCTTTAACATGACCAATGATTTCATTCTGCAGACAAAAGATGGAGCAGAGCTTACACTGGTAGTGTGGAGGAGCAGATTTACTCGGGCTTCGGTACTCCCACACATAGTTGAGGCCTGAAAATATTTATATACATATATTACATTTTTAAAATCTACATGAAGAAAGGACCAAAGACGTGATGGTAGAAAACTCCTCTTCTTACCAATGATGGTTCCTGGAATCCCCTTCAACTGTTCGCTGAGGCAAGGAATTGTTTTTATAGAATTCCCCTTTGAAAACACTAAAAAAGTAATTGCACAACTTTTGTCAATATCAAGTTAACACTTTTCAATGATTTACAAAAAAACAAAGGTGATATTTCCTAAAACACAAGTTAAATGTTTTCTTCCAATAGAGTATTGTTTGATGCCAGGGCTGCTTTTATTTGTTCAAAAATCAAAACCTTTTGAATCATGTGCAGCTGTAGTCATAGAGATGAAAAGAAGGGAGCTTTTCCAAACAAGTCTACAGCGCATTGAATGTGCCAAGGTACAGAAGTAGAACCTTCTGTGCTGCATTATCAAAGTAGTCTTGCAAATGCTCCATAAATGGTCAACAGGTCAAGTTTATTGTGCCAAAAATAACAGATTAATGTCATAGCTGCTGTAACACAGCCAGCTGCAGAAAAAGAAAAGAAAAAAGTTGAAAACATTTAGTATTGGCAGCACGAGATGTTGAATTCCTAATGGCGACCCATTGCTGATGCATGGTCTTATTACTGATTGACCTGCTGTTCAAAGACAACACAATGTAATGGAGAATCAACGAAGCACAAGTACAGGTAAAATTATCTGTGCCTTAGAAATAATTTAGGACTGTATAAAACAATCATTTTGATGCAAGAAATGGAAATATTCTTGCAAAACATCTGCAGTCACTTTCAAACCCTGTGTAAACTTCACCACAGGAAGTCCCCAAAACTTAGTGGGTGTGAGTTTAGTGATGAACATGCCACCACCACCACCACTTCATATCATGAAGCAGGGAAATCACCGTCAAAAGCTTCAACTTGAACCTATAAATTTTGGTACCGTGTGAAGAATTAAACTTACCTATGTAAGAATTCTTCGGCTGCTTTTTCTGTTGACAGAGGGAATAAACCCACGAGGAAAGAGACACATGCAGGCATTAGTGACAAGATGAAGCTCGACAGAGGACTGAACTTCTTTTTCACTATTGCCATAGAGCAAAAAAAAAATTACTCAGTGGTCCTTTATAATCACTGCAAAAAGCAGTGACACTCACATGAATATAAAACTTTAATCCAAGTATGGTAGTTTGGAGTGCAGTTCTCAATGAATGAGAACTTAACGCCAACATATTGCCACTCAATGGAAAAACAGAAAAGCTGGTACAGCAGAATGAAGACAAAAATAAAATGTTGTTTTGTCTTCAGTGGCAACATGTAACTGTTGTGCTAATGTCTCAGTCAGAATGAAACTAAGAAATCACTGGACAACACGACCAGAACAACAGGAGGTTGAAAAACGTCTTTTACATCAGGCTTTGACGAGAAAGGAGCCATACAAAATAAAAAACTGCTCAGTGAAATAATGATTTTTTAAAATGCCTAAACGAGTCCCACCGTAGGCTCTGCATAGGTCTCCGTTTCCAACCTCTCCGCAGCAATGGTCTTGGTGCCGAGAGGGGGAAGGAAGGATCCCTGCTCTGACAGGATGATGACTTGGCGCGCCAGCCGCCTTCGGAGGCTCTTTAATGTGAAGGCGGTGCAGTGGTGGCAGGAACCAGGGACGTCCAGGGCCTTCTGGGCATGTTCCAGCCCGAGGCACGCTGAGCAGACTCGGTGCGTGTCTCGGCCCGAGATTTTCTTGCCACACACACAGAGGCGAGCCTCCGAGCCTCCAGCCCCCCTGGTGTGTGGGGCTTTTCCCTCCCAGATTGACTACAGGTAGGAAGAAGTTATATTTAAGACTTTTTAATACACCTTCAGGGCTCGACACTGCGACCAAAGTAGTCGCATCTGTGCGAGCTCGTAGGGTGACCTTATTTTGTGACTGAGTGGCTGAGCGCTTGGACACGTCCCACAGAGTACACTTCTCTCTCGCTCCGCCCTGAGGATGAGGAGACGGTGCATGCTCACACAACTTGGCTGCGGTTAATGCAACGGTGAATGCGCTGAGTATAAACACCAATGCGCTCCTTTGGAGTGCGCGCTGTCCGCGAACGAAGCCAGGCATAACGAGCTGTTCACTGAGTGCGCGCTCACATTGAGAGCAGCAGTAAAAATGAAGAACGTGCCGAGCGCAGCAATAGAGCGTACACGCTCATCAGAATCAGCATTGAGGGGCCAGAACTGATGGACTATGATGTCAGGCCAGATGTTCAGCTGTGGTTCTCCCAGAGCAGGGGTCTGCAACCTGCGGTTCTGGAGCCTAATGTGGCTCTTTGACTTTCATGCAATGGCTCCCTATAGCTTTAAAAAAAACTATTGAAATAAAGAGTTAATTTTTTTTTTTACAGAGGCTATTAATGATTAATGACAAATAAAATGAAGATATAACAATTAGTTAACCTTAAATCACGTTATGCAATGATGTGATTTATTTAAGAGACCATCAGCTTTCCTGCACTTGTGGCTAACCTTAAGTTTTAAATCCCTGGTAAGATAATTAAACCAAAAAAAAACAATATTCTGGAAGAAAATATAGATTTTAATTGTGCGGGAACAGATTCATTTAATACACTGTATTGTCTTCATTGAGAAGATATTTTTTCAGTTCCAGGAGGACTTTATTCCAAGCAAGATGAGGCAAAATGGTTCCTTTGAGAGTCAAGGTTGCAGACCTCTGACCAGGGGAAGAGGGTTAGGAGACCCCAACATAAGAGCTGACCCCTCTGAATTGAATTTCATGGGGTGAAGCAATGCAGATGCTAAGATGGTTATGCTACTGGTAAGTTAATTCAACTACAACATCTCTGCAAAATAAAAATAAAAAACAGAATACATGTAACCTGTTGTTATGCTTTGCTGTTATTTAAATGTGTTTTGTTACGTCTTCTTTTAAAATTATATAAAATAAATTACCTGTTATTTCAGCCACTGCTTGTTGCAGCAAAACTTAATATTGACATTGAAATCTGAAAACATTTAGCAAATATATCGCGAGTCATTGTCAATCTTTACTTTATACAAAACTACGATACGCCAGTTAAACCAACTATTCAGCATGCATGGCTATGCTGTACACCCCCACCCCCAG
Organism: Gouania willdenowi; assembly: GCF_900634775.1. Classification (NCBI taxonomy): domain Eukaryota; kingdom Metazoa; phylum Chordata; class Actinopteri; order Blenniiformes; family Gobiesocidae; genus Gouania; species Gouania willdenowi. The sequence continues at coordinate 15,040,925 of NC_041059.1, forward strand.
TCCCCCTGCTCTAAAAAGGGAAAAAAGCGTGCAACCAAATTCTGTGAAAGTCAGACAGTTGGCTGCACCAGTGCCACCACTGGAAAAGTTAGTGTAGAGCCCTGACCTTAAAGAAAATTTAAGACCAAACTTACGATGGAAATACAGACCAAAGGGAAAATGTATTGTTTTACATTTAAAGGCACTGATGTCAGTTAAACAGCTGCGACGCGAGATAGCACTGAGTGAGAAGAGGTCTTTGAATGGTGCTGTATTCCCCGCCCACTCTACTTATAGTAGCAGGACTACATGCAGCGGATGAAAACATTTCACCAGCCAATCAGGATTGGCGTAGTGAGATAAGGCTTCTGAGATATGACGCGGAGGAGTATATCCAATAGTGAGACATCGAAACGAATGTTATGAAAGAGAACTGAGATCACTGTCTTGTGCGTTTGGCAGGCATCCACGGACTTAAGTAAAAAAAAAAAAAAAAAAAAAAATACCATTAGCCAAACCATGGCCATTTGAAAATATATCAAGAGGAAATCAGGTTTCCCACTTCTAAGCCACACATATAGGTAAACATGTGTAAATCTGTTAAGTCTTAAAAAGCAGTCTGCACCTACCTTTTTATAGTTTGGTGGCTGTGGTACAGTGTTGTTCACAGCACCATCCTCCATTTTCCAAAGTTATTTTGATCTAAAACACAGAAAATTATTCGGATTATTATTTTGTTAGCCATAGCCATTTAGAATAGATAGTCAATCTGCTTTTTTTTTTTTTGGTTTTGCTATTGATTTAACCGATTCTGAATATTTTCTGCTTGGTTTATTTATGAAATCAGGTTATACTGATTTTTAAACAAACTTGAACAACAGTTTATTATTCACTCTGTTCCTCTGATTTTTTGGGATTGGGTTTAGCCTGATTTTAAACAATTTAGTTCAGATTTTTTAATTTGTTTTGCCCAGACTGAGTTGGCTTGTGTAGCAATGCCTGCGACTAGTTTTGAATTGATTTGATATATTAATTTATTTCTTTTGCATTTAAACTAAATTTAGTTTGGGCCATGCTTGGTTTCTACCAGATGTTGGGAATGGTTTTGAAAACTTGTTTAAATGATTCGTCAGCAAGCCCAGTTAGTAACATTACACATTAGACGCAGTGGCTATCCGTACGGTTGCCGTATCAATACACCGCCAATCTATCCGTACGCAGCGCCCCTGGCCAGTTTACGTCACGTGATAGGTCAGTCATTGGCCAGTTTAGGTCGCGTGACTAAGACTAAGCCTTTACCATAAACCTAACCCTAAAATTGTTGCGATATTGGGTTATAACCTAAACCTAAGACACTACGTACTTGTACTTCGGTAACCGTACCAATAGCAACAAGGGTTGTCCGTACGGCAACCGTACAAATAGATACTTTCAAAATGAAAACCTTTTACTAAATCAGTATGAATTGAAGATGGCCTCACACAACTTTAAAATTATTATTTCCACAAACATGTAGTTTGAGTATGAAATCATCTTCATTCTTACCACCGTCTTCGAAATTGCGTTGTTTTCGTTTTCTTCTTCTTCTTCTTCGAGGCAGGCTGTACACTTCAAAAGGCGTAATGCTGCCCTCTTCTGTTGAATAGTATCACTCCACTGTAGATTATAGAATATAGAGGTTGGTGGAGAGAAGATAGCTCACGATTGCCTTATCTATTAAAGGCGAAAACATCGACTTGACTGAAAACACTGTAAGCCCAAAGGTTGAAAGTTATTTAAATAACATTCCTCTTTCAACGGAGAAACAGGACAGTAAAACATGTGAAATAGTCTCAAGCTGACCACACTGACATAGCCCATCTGGATGCTTTCCCCTTTTATTTCAATATGCAACAAGCCCACAATGCCCCAGTCTTAATCTGGTTATTTTAACTTGATTTCGGCAGGTTGAACACAGGAGTCTACTTCCCTGCACAAGAGGTTGACAATTAAAATAGTGCCTCCCTCTAGTGTTATTCTCCCACTCCCTTTGCCATAGTTAATACACACTCAACTTTCCCCCAAACGGACCACATATTCAATTTCCGTCTCTAGAAGATCCTCCTTAGCTAGCATAACAACAGCTTCATTTACCCGAGCTCGGATCCTGATCTTCTCGCTCAGGGTTGCACGCCAATGCTTCTGCCTGTTTAAAACACGTTGTTTCCCCCCCTCCCCCCCACACACACATTGCATTTTTATGCTGGAATATATAGCAATAATATGGTTAAAAATATAAATAAATGTTAAAATTATTTAAACTTTCACACAATTGTTTGAAAACGAAAAATGGAAGAAAAAAAAAAAAGGCAATATAATTTCAGGCGTTAGTGTGGGCAGCTGTATAGTGCGTTTGTTTTACTTCTCGACATTCCGGGGAGAATATAATAAAAAAGTTTAACCGTAGATTTTACAGTGTGTGTGATTTTTAGAAAAATATATTTTATTTTTTTAGAAAATATTATTTTGACTATAGTGATAAATACTGCTTAACACGATAAGCACGATGTCTGTGGTGACATACGAGCATTGTTCGATGTTTCCTGTGGGTGAGCATGCAGGCTTTACGAGCGTACCCCTGAAGGACCAAGGCGGACACATGAGACTGAAACAGACACTGCTGTGATGTGCTTTTGTCGTTTGTAAGTGATTAATATTAAGTCATGGAGTTACCGACTGCGTTTGTGTGAAGGTCTCTGGTGGTGGCAGCTCAGCGTGTTTGCGGCAGTGAGTAAACAAAAACCCCTTTAACACGTTCGATGCTGCACCGGTGTAATGGTTTTACTGGTCATCATCTGAACAGTTGACTGACGTTCAGTAAAAGGTAAACTTAAGGGGTTTCTTCGTCCAATATTATATGGATTATGCTGCTTTGCACTGAAAGGCAACATTTAATTACACAGTGAGTGAACACAAATAGACCTTAATTGTTTGTCAGAAAACTACCGCAGACCAAAATTGAATTACAATGCAATGCATCCCTGAGGCAATGTTGTCCAGCAGTCACAATGGTGAGCAGTTAATGTTTAACACCGCTATGTCTATTAGCTGCTAGATAGAGTACTGTATAAGATGGTATAAATCATCCAAATTTCTAAGGAAATCGGCTAAAAATTTGCTATTTTTGTTTGACGTTTCTGACAGCTAAAACTTGAATCATTAGAAAAATGGTAGCTGAATTATTAGAGCTCATAAAGGTTGAGTAGGCACTTTGCGTCCAAAACGTTGGGTTTAGCCTCTAATAATAATGAAGAAAAATACATGTTAAATATGTCATGAGATCTAATCAAATGATCATGCGTATATTGGTTTGATTTGATATGGGCTGAAAGCTATTTAAAGCTGCGGTATGTATGTTGTTTTGGCTTCAATTGGTCAAAAATCCTTTCAGTGTTATGTAATTAAAAGCGTTGGCTCTGTATTTGAGCTTAAGAAATCCAGCCAATCATTCTACAGAGTGCTCCATGAACTGTTTTGGGACATTCATTATCTATGTTGATTCCTTAGTATGATCCTTAGGCATGCTTTAATCCATCTTCAATTGCATTAAGTCAAGTTTTTTTTTATCTTAGTGTGACACAACTGCTTCAATTGTTAATGGTCAATAAACTCATCAATATTTACTTGTTCTCTCCTCTGTCTGTGACCAGTCCTACTGTCCTCACATAGTCAGCCAAGATGAAGTCAAAGAAGAAGAAGAGGCAAGATGACTTCCAGAAAGTCAAGCTGAAGGTGGGGAAAAAGAAGCCTGTGTCTGATAATGCCACCAACACCAACTTCCGCACGAGGGGCATCAACCTCCCTGAACAGCTGAGGAGGGACTCGAGCGGCCCCACAACGCACAGACAGCTTGGCATCAACGTAAGTTCCCTATGTCATACCTGTCTTTCTCTGTGTGTTTTCTGTGTTTCTGCAGTGATTTTTTTTCTTCCCCCTCCCACAGGAACTTCTCTCTCAGTTGCACCACTACAATGCTAACGTCAAACACAGCGCCCTGTTAGGTTTGAAAGAGCTGCTTTCCACTAATCCTTCTTTGTTGGAGCAGCATCTTTCCCGCCTGCTCTCTGAGGTCGCAGCAGTTTTCACTGACAAGGACGGCAACGTCCGCGTTGCAGCAACACGGTTGCTCCGGTGAGAGAAGAACTGCATAGAGACTCCCTCAGTATGTTCCCAATACTTTGCTCAATTTATTTTTTGCTTCCAGGTTTATTGCACAGTGTGTTCCTGCAGAACGAGTGGTGCCGTTTTTCCCGCTACTCAGCGCTCACCTGTCATGTGCCATGACTCACATCGAGGCAGGCATCCAGGAGGATGCCATGAATATCCTCGATGTGTTGCTAGAGCACTATCCTGCTCTGCTTGCCTCTCGCCCCGCAGTGCTCCTTACTAACTTCCTCGAGCTGATCTCTCACAAACAGAACACCGGAGGAGCCAAAAAAGCTCAGGAGGGGAAGGCGCGCACATGGGCGTTGTCGGTGAACCCCGGCAGGGCTGTGACGAGTCAGCAGTGGCGGCTCTCTGTGCTCCTCAGGTACAGTGATTACACACCACTCACTTATTCTAACCCGGTAACTGCTTCTGCAACTCCTGTGCACTGGTGTGCTTCTAGTGCTTCGTGTTACATTAGTAACGGATGATGTTGAGCCTGTAAATATTAGAAATGTTGCAATTTTTCACTTCTCATGTGACAATATCCAAATCATTAAATAAATACATTATTCCTTTAAAGAGTAACTGAACCCGGAGGTTTTGGCTGACGTGCGTCTAGCCTGGAAATAAAAAAAAAACTGCCTTGATTATGGGCGGGGCTCCTGGAGCAGTTAAGACACTCAGTCTATACTATAAAATCTCCAATGAACCATCTATGCTATGCTAACTACCTACTCATTACTCACTAAACCTCTCTAGTCGTAATTCTCTCAATCCAACCTATTTGCCACAGATTGCAGTCGACATGTCCTAGTTTTTATAAGAGGGGCGGGGCTAACAGTGATGTAAGAAACCATCAAAACTCAAACCACCATTCTAAGCCAATAGCAAAAATGTGATCGTAATAGCTTGGTTCAACCCATAGAGGGCAGTCACTTTTACATGTTTACAAAAAATGAATTGAAAATGCTTTGATTAAAATGTCAAGAGTTGATTTAGGATCAATTGAAAATATTACTTCATAATCAAATACATTGGTTTTCAGCAGGAAAAAAAGTGGTTTGCGGGTTTAATTACTCTTTTAAAGCATCACTTCCATTGGTTTGCTAACAGATGAAAAACAAAATGTTGATGCTGCTGTTTTTTTCAGACTGGGGAGTTTTCTTCAAGCTGTAGTGGATGAAAGGCCAATGGAAGAAGGCGATACATCTGCTCTTAATAAAGGCGTGTTTGGTGCTGCTAAAGAAGGCAAAATTTCAACACAGTATCTTACCTGGGAAGATCTAAGCTGCAGCAAAACCAAAGTGAAAGTGTATGAAAACTCTGGGGCTAAACCGACTCCACACTCCACCTTTAGACTCAGGTATTCATCACTAACTACCAACAGTGATGGATAAATACAGACCTTTGAACATGTTTTGGTTCCTCCTTTATCGTGCAGACCTGAGCTGGACCAAGGGTCTGCAGTGGACGAGGGTCTGGGCTCAGCTGAGGCTGTCCAGAACTTTGCAGCCACCCTTGTGCCTCTGCTGTTGGAAGTGTGGGTGGAGGCCAGCACCACAGACGGTCATCAGAACAACACGGAGGGAACTCACCTGCTCACCCCGGACGCCATGTCCGTATTATTCCAGGTCCTGTCCATTTTGCAGCAGCTGAGAAAGATCGCACCAGAGCAGGAAAACCAGGACGCTTTGGTGAGAGGAGGAAATGTTTTTAACGCAGTGTATTTAAAAAAAAAAAAGTGATTGGAAAAACATTAACTGCCTTGTGTCTTTTAAGGATGCTTGGTTTCGGAAGGAATATCTGGGAGAATTTAAACAGCATTTCATGAAGAACTTTCCCTATGATGTACGTGATACACCCAAACATAAAAAGAAAGTGGATCTGAAGAGGTGAGGAATGTTTCTGACCAGCATACTCGATACGATTCACGATTTGCATATCACAATACGATATATCCCGATACTAGACAATACGATGTATATCGCGATGTCACGATATCAATAATTACAAATTTCACCAGATTCTGATTCTGTTAAGTTCTTAAAATCTTAAAAACAAGTAACCGCATACATGTGTTTTATAAAAATAAGGTGCAATTAACTTCCAAGCTAAAATGCTTTGAGGAGTGAGGTACTTTGATAATGTCTTATGTGGTTCACTGACACCTAGTGACCTGGCGTTTTAGTGCTATGTATATTTTAGCGCACTTAAATGTTTTTTTCTTCATAGAAAACATGATCGATTTGGACAAAGTTTTCAATCGATCCGATAATTGCGTAGTAAAATATCATGATATATCGCCAAATCGATTTTTTTCTTGCACCCTAATACTCAATCCCACCTGCGTGTTATGCTAACTAACTACTCAGTACTCACTAAACCTCTCTAGTCATAATTCTCTCAATCCAACCTATTTGCCACAGATTGCAGTCGACATGTCCTAGTTTTTATAGGAGGGGCGGGGCTAACAGTGATGTAAGAAACCATCAGAACTCAAACCACCATTCTAAGCCAATAGCAAAATGCAATCCACCAGCAAAACAGAAGACATCAATACATACATCAGAGAGCAGTTGGAGGGTCATGATGGTGTGCAATGGTTTTCAGACCAGTGCTTGTGTAACCTCTCCTAACAGCTGCTGCTGCTTTTTTATTCAGGAGCAAACAGACGGCAGTAATTCCTACAAAGACGGTGGAGCCTCTGGCTTTAAACATCAAACTCTGCCAGGTGATGGTGGCCGTCGGCAACAAGAAGGGTCTGAAGGGGGAGTCGGATGAAGACTGGCTCAAACCGCTGAGAACGTTTGTCCGAGACACGCTGGCCAACAGCGTGAAACTGAGCTACAGACAGCTGGACATGCTGCTGGGCACCGTCGGGAAGATGGTGCTTACACAGAGGAGCAAAAGTAAGCAAGTGCCAGGAAGATTATAACGCAAATACATCTGGGTAGACCTTAAGATTAGACCATATCATAGGATCAGATGGAGGCTTATGACGCTATAGATAACGAGAAAGGAAGAAACTGAAAGAACACACGGTCGGATCATGGACAATAATTTGATTATAACCATTCTACACATGATACAGATGCATTTGATGAATTAGTTATTTTTGATTCTTAGTTGCGAGCGATGCTTCCACTGGACTAATATTCTGCTGGGTTCCTCTGTGCAGCTTTATTAAGTGTACCGTAAATCTAGTGATACATTCTATTTTCATTTTTGGTCATACACATGCGTAAGTCAGTCAGTTGAGACGTTCATGGCACTGTGTGAAATTAAGAAGTCAGAGATGAACCATAGTGAAATGTTTTCTATGTTTTAGTGCTTAATTGGAGCCAAGCATGTGTGTTAGTATTTTTTGTGTGTGTAGCAGTGACAGAAGATCTGCTGGCAGCAGTTTACGTCTACTATAAGCAGAAAAACCTGCCGCTACAAACTCGATCTCTCCTGCTTTTATTCTACAACAAGCTCTACATGCAGGATCAAGGGCACCCACACATAGCCAGGTAAGCCCAACAGTGGGTCAATAAAAGGGTTTGTTTCATGTTGAAAAACCAGCCAGAAATCAAATGATTCGGTTAATTGTATTTAACAGAAGTCAATTAAACCCTTTTGATGTTTTATTGTTCACTCTCGTGCTGGCTGTGTTTTTTCAGGAGCAAAGTGCTTGGTCGCTGGTTGGCTTCTCTTCCGTTGCAGTTGTCCCAGCTGGGCCACCGTAATCCTACTTTGTCCGCACTGCTCATCGACTCCATTCAGGTTGCAGCCTCGCGCCGCAACAAAGACCTTCTCAGCAGCCTGCAGACACATGCCTGCAGTCTCTACGGTAAGTAAAGTCATGAAAGAGGAAGGAATTCAAGCCTCGGTCACAAGTGCTGCCTCATCTCAGTGTGAACTTCTACAAACGAATCACACTTTATATGCCTCAATTAAAGTCATATTTACAGATACATATACATGCATTATGTTAAACTAATTGACCACGCCCCCATAAACCATTTTTTTTTCAACCTTGGGGTCACCTGAAATGTGTAGTAATTGATATATTTTTTTTGAAAACTGATTAAAAATGTATATTAAAAACATTTTCTTTATTATTCGTTTTTCAAATTACAACACACGATCTTAAACAACTGTATTCTATACTTTCACTTTCTCAAATATAAATCTCGTACAAATGAAATGAAAATATCTGAGCTGGCACTTGTCACTTTGTGCACTGATCATGGCCTAATCTTTATTTTAACCTAATCTTCATAACACAAGAAAAAAATTATCTGGGGTCACCAGAAATTTGTGATATCAAGATAAGAAATCTGTAGTTGAATCCCAGCCTTTACTCAGTGTCGTAACATAACGTATACAGTATAATAATTATAATAAAATGTAACAAAACTGTTTTGTTGCTATACTTGACTCGTCTATAAGAATAATTTCATTCAATGGAGAGAGAAGTCTGCCACCATGTTTGTTTCTCCTAATGAATGAAAACATGCAATGTAGCAGCAGTGGAAAAAAAACTGATATAAAGTCAAACTAATGCAACCCAATGTACCACTAGGGGGCAGTATAACTCCACTGTTTCCACTTTTGACTACTCAAACTAACTGCAGTTAAAACAGAATCTAGGCTGTCCTCAGCTCAGAGGTTAGTGTGATAGTGCTGCTGGTGTGTGACAGCGTGGGTTGAGGGGGGTGGGGGGGGGTGGAGGCGTGACGAGACTGATAGAAACTGCAGCGGGGCCAACGATTCCCCATCACAAGACTCCTTTTGTCTGAGGGCTTCTGACATCAGCATGTGCGTCAGAGACGGACAGAATCTTTCTCACAGACACCTTATCTCAGTTTAATTGCTGCTTTGAACCACGTTGACTTTTCCAAGTATCACCGAAATTGTGATTATAGAGTTTCTCGCCTGATCAGCAGATTGTTGCAGCGCACTGATGTGTCTGCTCGATGTTTCTGTGTAAAAGATCCACAGGAAGGTGTGGTGGTCCTGTTGCCGTCTGAGAGTCAGCAGAGGTTGGTGCAGCTGCTCTACTTCCTTCCTGAGATGAGTCGATCACTTCTGGCCAACCTGAGCCGCTGCTGCACAGCTGGAAGAATCTCTGCCGGCCTCGCCGCCACCCTTATTCGTATGGTACACCTCCGGTGAGCTCACAATCACTCTTTGAGCTACAGGAGGAACAAAAAGCCACCTTACGTGAAACAGTCAAGATTCATAAATCGGTACAAGTTTTTTATTAAAAACTTCAGAGAGGCTCTTAAATGTGATTATAAAATAATAATGATTTAAATCAAGCAATAAAAGGTTTGCTTTGGTCTTGTAAACTTGTTTCTCAAATGAGGGTACGCAATGGCACTACGGAGGTACTTGAGAGAGTGGAAAATTAACAAATAAAAGCAATAGAAATATGGGGTTTTATAATGTTTATTTTTTAGTTTAAAATGATAATCATAATAATGATGATGAAAATGATTAGAACATGAACTGAAAATGCAAAGGTCAGTCTTGGTCCCACACCAGGTGGGAGATGACAAAACCTATAAAAAAATAATCAATTCATGAGGCACTAAATACTGTTTAATTCCACTTACTTACAAAGTGAGATTCTTTAAAATGTGTGTTTACACTCATTCATTCCATCATCAAGCTCTATAGTTGTTTTTTCATAATATTCTGAGCAAAATCTTGTAGTCAGACAAAGGGGTACTTGGATTCAGAAATGAGAGACATGAGCCAAAAAAGTTTGAGAACCACTGTTGTAAACAACACTCCAAGGTAAACATGTTTCAATGTTAACTTAGTGTTTATAAATGTCTTTTAATCTTGCAGTATGGTACTTGTGAAGCATTTTTTTTCTGCTCCCACCAGGTGGCAGTGTTGTTCTTTAACAAAACATTTTTTTTAAGACACTTCTGATTTCTTCCCGGCCTAATTACAGTTACTGAAATTACCATTTTGTACACTTGCCATTTGTCTTCATGATAACATTGGTATAGTTTTTATCTCATCCCCAGCTTACACTGAATTGTGTGCGTGTGATCTGAAACTTTTCTTGTGTAAGTGGGCCAGTGTTATACAAATATTCTGCTCTCAGGCGTTGCTGAGTTCATAAGTGAAGTGTGTGTGTGTGTGTGTGTGTGTGTGTGTGTGTGTGTGTGTGTGTGTTTGTGTGTGTGTGTGTGTGTGTGTGTGTGTGTGTGTGTGTGTGTGTGCGTGCGTGTGATGGCTGAAACACAAAGAGCTCTCTTTTGAAAGACAGGAATGCAGCATCATCTACATGCGCCTCAGGGGTTCCACGAAACTCTCTTTTTCACGCACATTTCACATCAAGGCAAAGGAGAATGTTTCAAAGCTGCATTTCGGGGGAGCTTAACTTTCGACACCATGCACTTATAAAATAACACTCTGTGAAAAATGGCAAAACAGTGCCATAATTTGGCTTGTTCTGTGGTTGTGTTTCTAGTTAATGTGACATTGTTAAAACTGTGAAAACTTTTGAAGTCGCTGACGTCGTTCCAGCTTCTGATGACAGTGTGACACGCTCTGCAGGTCTCCTCTGAGCAGCTGGTCGGTCGGGAACGAGGAGGCCGCCTTGCAGGATGTGGACTACATCAGCTTCCTCTTCTCCAGCCTCATGGGCTTCTCCTCTGAAAGCCTGGCTTTGCTGCAGGAGGAGGAGGACGAGGAGGACGCCATGAGTGCTTCCCCTCTTTCACCCATCCACCTTTACTTCTCCTCTCTGGAGCAGTTCACACACCACTGGGATGTTGTCGAGGTGCGTTTTCTTACGAAACTCTCATGCATTTATAGAAATGTGTGTGAATAGAAATAAGAGGATGTACTAGAAAGCAGAGCAGACCTGTCAGTGAAGATGGAGGCAAACATTGTGTTGATATTCTGGACGCAGCTGTGGTCTCACAGTCCCCCCGGTGTCTCTGTCCCTCATAAAGAGCTCAGAGGGTGGAAGCTTTATCGTGGTCCTACGGCCGAGAGGGGAACCTTTATCACGTTGCGCAGGTTGTAGATACGTGGTTATCGGGCATAGTGGATATGGACAAATGCTAATGAGAGCCTGTGGCATGATGGGAGTGTGACATTTCTGCACAGAAAATTACCGTTAGCGTAGCCATGCCCTGAGGGAAGTGTGTGTATGTGTGTGTGAGCAAGTGGGGTGGGGGGGGCTTATAATCACTAATTCAGCTCCTCAATTAGAGCCTCAGATCCAACCTCTCTCATCTCGCTGTCTGAGTCAATCACAGGCAAGTAGCGGAAAGGTGGGGGTGGGTGACACGCTGACCAATGGGGAGGGGCCTCATCAAGGTACGAAGCGTGTCGAGTCTGCTTTGACTAATGAGACGGGATTGTTTTTAATGATGAGGAGAATGCCAACAGGTACACCGTTCACTCGCTACACACACAAAATCTGATCAAAGCTAATGAGAAATTGAATTTGGAGTTAATGTTGAGAACAACGAGGCCTATTTTTTATTTTAAAAAGCGAGTGACCTCACCTTTTAGGCCCATGTGCCACATTACATGGAATCATTTAATATCCTAGAATAAAGCTTAAAGAACGTGATCACTCAGATTTTACAGATATTAATGATAGATTCAGTTTGGATTTGTTTACTACTTAATTTTCAATCATAATGGTGATGTAGTTGTGGCTACAGATGTAGACTGTAGCTGCTGATGCTTTCATCTGAAAATTTATTCAGTTCTTATTGCAATTAAGTCTAGTATTTACTGTATTTGTATGATTGCTGATAATATTATGTAAATTTCTTGTTCTTGGTTCTCTAAATATCATGCGTCTCAAAATGTACTTTGCGTGTTTTATAGGAAGTGTGTCACTGTCTTGAGAAGCTGGGTTCAAAGTCCCAGTGCTTTGACATCATGCAGAACGGCATTTGCAAGTACTTGGTGAGACGGTGTTAAAAGAAAAAGCTGGAATATTTTTCAATGCTTCAGTTTTGTAAAGACAAAGTGTTGCTAAATAAAGCATGGGTTTTATGCTGCGTGTGCGCCTCAGATCAAGTTGATGGTGGTTCCTGACAGCATGGCAGCCGGACTGCTCCGAGCCACGTCCAGGCTTCTGGATCTTTCCGTGCTGCCTCTGGAGCCGGTTCTGCGCTTCTTGTCTGCGTGCTGCCTCAGCCTGCTGACCCTGCTGGTCACGCTGCAGCAGGAGGCTCCTGCTGACACTAACCACAAACGGTTTGTGCACACAACAAACATTTCCGACTTCCGTCACAAAAGAAAATGGAATATGGACATTTAACAAAAAGGCGTCTAATTTGCAGAGAGGCAATATGGGGCGCCTGCGTCACAGCACTGAGTACTGTTCCTCGGCTGCTGCGGATGGTTCTGCAGTCGCTGCGTGTGGGAGATTTAAGCGAGGAAGAGCTGCCGCAGCTCGGACACATTCTGTCACTGCTGCTGCAGCACACGCCGCTCCACAACCATCTGCTGGCCAACGCCGCTCTGCTGCAGGAGATCATCCAGCAGTTAACGGTAAACATTCAGCATTCAGATTTGTGGGTTTGATCATTTTGGAGGCAAATTGGTTTGTTTTGTAACATGCTTGCAATGTGTTTTCTTCTGTTTTGCAGAGGTACTCCCGTGGAGCAACGAGGGAGCAGTGGCTCAGAGACCTGCTCTACTGTTACAGCGTCACAGTGGCTCACAGCTCGTCTGCTCACCGCGGGAATCTGGGTTTTCGAGACATGTACTTGGTATGAAGTCCCATTCACCTGCAGTGTTCATCCCCTTCAACCGCTTACATTTGGAGCAGCTATGGACAGATGGGACAAAATCTCATGATATGTCTCTTTTTTGAAATTGCGACTCCAAAATGCGAATATTTTTCACTTTAGATTTTGTTGCGTCACTATTCTTTATCTTGGCTGATAATATTCGTAACCTTTTCATACTCTTGTTGGTCCTGAACGTGAAACCGGTGCTTTCTGTAAAGTATGACTTTGGATACAAAAATAAAATTGTCAAATTGAACTTTCATTTTCATTTTTATTGCATTGATGGCAAGAAATTAGACAAACATTATTAAAGTATAAAATACAGGTAGGTTTTGTACAAGAAGAGGTTAAAAAAAATAAAAAATCAGTCTCATTTGAGTGAAATGATTTAGGTGTGTGTAAATGTGTGTGTGTGTGTGTCTGCAGGTGGCCTAGCGGTATGACTGGCTGTTGATAGACTGCCTCATTCCCCACAACTTGAGGAAAGGTTATCTCAGTGTGTGTGCGCGAGAGCCACGGAGCGGACGGAGTGTGTATGTGTTCCCTCCACAATAGATGAAAGGTTATCTTTAACACACAGTTTCTACAGACTTATCCCCACCTTGTGAGGTCATGCCTCTGATGTCATACCTTCATTTTAAAAACTCGGCACACTAAGCGAACAATGTGTAATTCTATGGAGGTGAGTCTGGCAGCCAGCTGAGAAAACATCAGAGAAAAATAATGTGTTTTTTTAGTGTTTTCCCCGGCCTCTGGTCCCCAGTCCAGCACTCTGTGGTCTCAGGTGGTACGAAAACTGCTTGGCTTGATTCACTGTGTCCGTCAGGTGCACACAGTCTAACCCACTCACTAGAAAACAATATAAAACTTTAGAAAGCTCCAGCGGATAAAGGGATTCTCTTTGTGTGTTAATGTGTACTTACACTGGCTCTGTGTGCACAGAGGGACGCCTAAAAGCAGCTGAGACTGAGAGCCGCGAAACAAACGCCCTCTTCTTGACACTGAAGAGCCTGAAATAAGGAAAAGGAACTTAATGACAACCTATAAACAGTTAAAGGATTTACTATTCACCTATCCACTTTCTATTCCTGCTTATCCTGTTTAACAGGAATGCAAGGTGCACTGACCAAGGCTGATCCATTTCAACCCTCGAGGGCTACAGTCCTGCATGTTTAAGATGTTTACCAACTTCCAAACATCTTTCTTTAAACATCTGATAATAATCTACTCAGGGCAGTCAAGTGTGTTTGAATAAAAAGCCAAATGAATCATGCAGAACAGCATCCCTTGAGGACTGGAGTTGCTCACCTGTCCTAAAGAACAGACAGATATTCACACATTTATAAAATAACATGTTTATGGACTGGCTCTTGTCAAACTTGATTAAATCCTTACAACAATTTATTTGTAGATGATTGATGAATATTTTTTTCTTTGTATTATAGGGATTGCAATTCAGTAACTTTGTTCAGTTGCATTTGATTGTTGGTGCTAAACGCAGCCGCTCGCCTTTTAACTGGAATACTGGCGAGCACATAACCCCCATCCTGGCCTCCCTCCACTGGCTGCCTGTGTATTTTAGAATCCATTTTAAAGTTATTTTATTTGTTTTTAAGTCTTTTACCTCTCTGAGCTCCTCCAACCCTACGTTCCTACTCAATCCCTTTGGTCAGCTGATTGGCTTCTCCTGGAGGTATCGAGGTTCAAACAGAGGAATGAGCTGCCATTACAAGCGAGAAATACCCCATCAATGTCCAGTTTTAAGACTGCTTTTAAAACCCATTTTTATTCATGTGGCTGCTTTAAAGGCCTCTATAAATACAGTTGAGTTGATGATTAATATAATAACAGTGTGTTGTTAACATCAAATGTGAACATTTAAAAATCCCAGTGAAAGGCACTCCTTTTCTCTACTGCCCATGACTGAGGGAGATCTTTTTATTGCTGATTTTAAACCCAGTTTGTTTTATATTGATTTAAACAGTTTAATGTTTTCTGTTGCACTTTTTAATCATGTGAAGCACATTGAATTGTCTTGTGTATGAAATGCACTCTACAAATACATTTTGTCACACTAAAATCTGAATTTAAACCTAAAACCACTTTTTTATGCTGAATACATATGATTAAGTATGAACTAATGTAGTTTATTGATCCTAGTTCCACTCTTCACATTTTAGTTAAGTATTTACATTTTGCATTTTCAGTTGTAAAATGTCAGAGTGAGTGCCCTCTATGGGCTGAACGCTGGCTATTGCAATTGAATTTTGCCATTGGCTGAGATTAGTTCAGTGACATCACTAACCATCACTGTTGTAGCCCCGCCCCTCCTATATAAGATGGGAGGAGAGACTGGTTTCCTCCTCTCACAGCCCCTAGTGAGCATTGATTGACAGCTCCATGCGGAGCTGCGGAAGTACCCCTGACTGCAGCCTGCAGTTCGGGGCGGAGCTCAATGCTGCTCAACAACGGCCTGCTATTGGCTTTCAGTCCGCAGTTTGGGGCGGAGCTCAATGCGGCATGCTATTATGCTGTGTGATTCTTATACAGTTAAAAATAATCAACCTCAAATTAAATAAATCGTGCCATATAAATCATTTTATGTTACATAATTCTATAAGCATACAAAATAGATACTGCATGGGTTAGGGTTAGTGTAATTCTGAACACGATTGGTTTATTGAACGTTGAGCGCCGCCCCGAACTGCAGGCTGCCGTCAGGAGCTTGTCAAACTGCGTGGGGCTGTGGGGGCGGGGCTGCCGTGACCGGGCGTGTCTTAACTACTCTAGGAGTAACACCCATTATCAAGGCATTTTTTAAATTTCCCCCTAGTGACAGGTCAGCAAAAACCTATGGGGGTGTATTTACACTTTCTATTCATTGCAGAAATTGTCTCGCTTTCTATACCTGCTTATCCTGTACAGGGGATGATGGAGTCTATCCCAGCAGATATTGAGCGTTTGTAAATATAATGTAAACCCTTCCTGATAGGACGCCAGTCTATCACACAGCTCAACAGAGACAAGTTGGGGGTCACCACAGGGACTTGAACCAATGAACCCTGCACTGAGAGGCCACACAGTGACCCTGAAGAAATTGTATGTGTTCAATCTTATCTCATTTTTGAAAGACCTCGGTCTTTGGCCGAGTGCAAACTCTGACAAACTGTAAAATACATTCATAATGCTTTACTTCCATTTATGTAAAGATGCTGAATCACTGATTCAACGATCACTGGGTTTATACAAAGTTTCTATGATTGTGGTTAGATGAAAACATGAGCAAGTATTAGAACACTATGGAGGCCATCTATAGACCCAATAGTGATAATTAAGCCTCTCCACGGTTGTGCCTCTGACATCTGTCCACTTCCTGGAAATAAAAAACAAAGCAGTGAGAAATGAGTCTTGTGCTTGTGTGCGGGGCATTTTGTGTGCTGTGTGTGCGTGTGTGTGTGTGTTCAGCAGATAGTCGTACGCAGTCGTCTGACATTCCCCCTGACAGCTCTGAACTTTTCACAGTGCCAACACTGTCAGGTAGCGAGGAGCCGAGGAACAAGGAGCGAGAGGAGGTGAGAAGGGGGGAGGGAGGACCACGTAAGAGGTTTGGGTTGGACTGGAGAGTCTATCTGTCCCAGAGTGAGTGGGGAGGCCAAATGTCCCTGTATGTTTTGGCACAATGAGGGTTCTGCCCATCCTCCCATCATCACCTGGCGATGTGTTATTAAGGTCAGCGCTGTCTGTGGGGCCAAACCCTAGCAGAGGAAACCAGGCTGATACTGCACTGATACATCACCTAGACATTTCCACAGCTTCTGACACATTAGCAAGGTGATCTTGGTTATTTAACAACAGTCTTGATTTTCATATTTAAAGCTGCATGGCACATGAACAGCACCAATCAAAGGTCGATAAAGACTCCTGTTCACGCAGATCATGGAATATCTGGGAATAATTTTAACAGAGAGGGAAATGGTTTGGATAGTTCCTCAAAGATGTTTTGAAACTCTTCTAAAAAGGCTAGAAGTTTGTATGGAGGTGAAATGTGGTGGTTTTGTTTGGGAACAATGGCTTGTAGGAAACCTTTAATAACAGAGGAACTCTAATATTCTCTGCCGATATTGTCCCACACCCTTCCCCAACCTAATTTTAGATCACAATATACAGTATATATCTCCATGGAATTAACACATTAGGTCTTCAATGTGATGCCCTACTGGATGTATTCCACATCCATCGATTTTCAGACCAGCTTGCTCCTTTTTTCCCCCCCAGGGTCGCAGGGGTGTGCTGATACTCAAGCTCTCATTGGGTGCTAGGCGGGGGTACACCCTGGGCAGGATGCCAGTCCATCGCAGGGTAACACAAGCACAGAGTACCACTCACACTCCCTTTCACTCCTATGGGGATTTAGAGACTCCAATCAAGCTAACAGTCACGTTTTTTGATTGTGGGAGGAAGCTGGAGTACCCAGATGAAACCACCGCAAGCACAGCGAGAACATTATCTGTGCAAAAACATGTTGTCTAAAACATCAGCACACATCGGTTCTTTAATATCACTGGAAAAACTGGCACCAATGCCAAATGATATTAAATTTTATGGCAAATATCAGCCAGTTTTGATGTAGGAGTAACCACATTAACTTATTTGGATAATTGCTCTTTAACATGGAGTAAAATTCCAGACTGTAGTAATGTTGAATTGGATTCAACAAAGTAACAAGCTTTAAGATCAGGTTCACACCTAAAACATGCTGCATAGGTCCAGGACTGTCCAGCATTGAGGTGGTGAAAAAAAAATAGTCAATTCATCACGATTTTATTATGAACAATTATGAATCAATACCAAATCCAAATCAATTATTAATATTTTCAAATTGTAAAACAAACAAGGCGAGTCCTCCTAATTTGGATATTCCAAATACTTTATTTGATAATAAAGCGTGTGTTCCTCAAAACAGAAGTCAAATAATTCAGCAGCTGACTGATGTCAAATGGAAGATCAATAATTGCAATCATCGCATCGTTAATAGTGATGTATTTATGACAAATAAGTATTAAAAAGTGTATGCTTTTAAAGTCAGTCCTATGAAGGTCCTTTGATCCCAGCTTGCAACTTTAAACCCTTTTTCAAAATATTCCCATGGATGTGGGAATGAAGTGTTTGTTTCTATCAGCTCTGCTGTCACTAATATCTGGTTTATTTTCAGCCAACAAATCCTTCCTCGTATTACAGACGTCACTTTCAACAGCCATCTTTTGTCTGGGGGTCAAATCTCACTCTCATGGGAGTTATGATTTAACAAAGGCACACAATCATTGAAAATGATATTCAACAGACATTTTTCAGATTTTAAAATGAAAAACATGTTTGTGAAAAGACATGAGATCAGATATTGGTTTAAGATTTCAGAACTGGGGGGGGGTTAAACATACGGTCAGCGGACCAAACCGGACCTAACGGCAGTTCTTAAGTGACCAGCAGGATGAATTTGACAAATTTATAACAAAAAAACTATTTCTTTTTAATAATATTTACATATTTTTAAACTTTTCTACTACTGTACATTTTATTGTGGTATGAATTATCTAATGTGATCTGTAAACTTTAGAATCAGGCTTAATATGTGAGGAACTATAGGAATTGCTTGTATTCTACACGGTATTAAAATATTTAAATGCTAAGATTTTATTGGTTATAGCCTATTTTTGAGAGGATTGGCTTGTATGTGGCTTGCTATTGTAGAAAATCATCATACATCAAACTAAACTGGTCAAAGTGGGAAGCTAATGCTGAGCCCAACACTCGGTAACCTTGCCGTGGTGTTTGAATGATGGTGAAAACTAGAGTATCTGGAGGAAACCCATGTAACCAGTGGGAGAACGTGCAAAGTCCACTCAGAAAAGCCAGTTTAACAGTGGGAATCGAGCCCAGTGTCTTCCTGCAGAGAGGCCGAAGCACTAACCACTAAATCACAAGAAAAACTATTTAAAAAAAAAAAAAAAAAAAAAAAAGTAATATGCATGGACTTGTACAGTGATGCCAAGATGTACTTGTACTTTGTTCATCTGTTTCAGAAAAAGACAGATTCAAATAGAAAATAAAATAAATAAGTAAACATGTGGGTTATCTTACCGTAGATGCTTTGTAGGACAGAGCTCTTGCTCTGTACAGTCCTGCCACTTTGTGACCGGCTTCCTGTCTTCTTCCTGGTGTGGGCGGAATTTGAATCACCTGAGGCAACCTCTCCTCTGGCCTTTAGCGCTCCTTGTCTGCGTGCGCGGTACCTGCAGTGCAGACGCCCAGTGCATGCTGCTTAATAAACCAAACATCGTAGACAGTGTTCAAAGCCTCAAAAACTGGCAAGTCCTCACACCAGGCATAAACAAAGTAAATTGTTTATTTAAGGCGATTAATAGGCCGCAGATAAACAATTTAATTGTGATGCTGAGGAGAAGCAGAGGAGCTCCTGCTGAGGACTGGCAGCCACTAAGAAAGACACAGTGTGAGTAAGAGGCAGCAGAAAGCAAAGCGAAGCTGCTGGTAGCCATTAAAGCAGCCCGCCTGAACTTTTAGCCTCTTGTAAAACTAGTATGAAAATTCTAGATTATAGCCTTGCTGTCCCCCGTCTCCTCGACTCACCTTTCTCCCACGCTCACTGTGTTATAGTTGCTGGCATCCAGACCAAAGATTTTGGGGTTGGGGTGTTACAGGGGAGGTGAGAACTTGGCTGGCATGCAAGTAGGATCAGGCACATGTGGGCAACACATGGTGCTGCCAAATGTGAGCGGAGTACGCTGCCCCATGGTTCACACACACTGAGGAGGACAGCTTAACTCACCTCCTCCAGGCTCGCTGGATGGTGTGTGCAGCTTCATTTCTTCTTGTCCGCTGCTCTTTGTCCCTCTCTGTGCGGACAGACATGCACGTGTGTGTACTGTTTTGAGTCTTTGTTGAAGTGCTTTTGTGATCTAAAGATGAGTTTAATGATAATGGGGCAGTTTGAATGAGGTCCTTCTTAGAAGTCTTTCTGTGCTGCTTCACAGACGTGTGGGCATCAGTCCTGCTAATGGCAGCCTGCACTCTCAGATGTGAGCCTCTCTTTTTTAGAGAAACACTGCTACTGGCTTCACTTTGGTCCATTGAGAAGACAGTTGTTGAAACACTGCATGTGCTTGAGGAAGGTCGTTCCCTGACTTTGGGCTTGGAGCAAGGTGTAGGTTTGAGACCCACTGACTGTCTACAGCGGGAAGAAACCAGAAGTTCTTCAAGTCTGGTGGCCTGTAAAGCACCAGGTAAACACTCACTAATCACATGACTGTGGCTCGGAGCCTCTGGGGCTTCAGCGGGCACGTCCATCTTCATTCTTCTTCTGTGGGCTGCTGGGATGGAGTGGAGATGTCAGTGTTACTATAACCAAAATCCTAAGTAAAGCAATGGTTTTAGTCTATATTTTTATAATGAGCATAACAAAAAAATCTGTTGATTATTTGTTCTTCTTTACCTGCAAGTCTCTCCTCTTTGACCTTCTTGCACACAGTTTTGTTGGATTTTTTTGTGTCCACCACTGGATCACTTATAGATAAATCCCTTGTGATGTCCACCAATGAGAGCTTTTCTTCTGCTTTCACCGGTAAACCTTTGCGTTTTTCAGCAGAGGTCACAGGAACTTTCTGCACAGCTTTTCTCCTCTGCTGTCCTTCTTCTCGTTTCCTACACACGGAGAAAAGTTACGATATCTGAACAAACATAGTCCAGTTAGAACTGAGGTTTTTTATGTTTTTAGATGAACACAATAATATGTGTGGTCCCAATTTGGTTAAAGATAAAAACTAAGGTCTAAAGACAAAAAGATTCAGAAATAAAATGAAACAAAATTGTCCCCCCTTCAAAACCAATAAATCGAGGAGAAAAATGTGCCCTCTAAAGGATAACCATCATCCATCAATGGCAGGACCGTTAAGTAAATAACTAAAGGACAACGAGTCAGAGAGAAAAAGATGCATTTGTGTGCATGGCTGACAGACAGAAAGAGCGATATGAAAAGAGTGTGACGGCTCCTGTGGGGCAGAGACAAACAGGACAGATGGGGACAGAAGCTAGAATGAGATATATGCATTTGCAAAAAATCAAAAATACATTAAAAAAATAAATAAATGGAAAGTCGCTAAGGAAAACGATCACAATGTGTGTTCTTGAGTATTGAGTAATGTCAGCAAAACTGGGAAAGACACACAAATATTTAAGCCAGTCACGGGCAAATTGCAGCTGAGTCGGTCGAGTCAACTCGTTGTTGTACAATGACAATAAAACACTTTTAACCAAAGTATAAGAACACAAGGCATGCTGGGAAGGGTGAGCTTTGGCGGGTCTTGGATCATAATGATAAACTACAAATACATCAGGTCTGGTGTAGTCATACATGCATCAACTGAATTTAAACTTGTAATCTGTAAATTCATATTAAAGATCAAAGTTATGATGTTTCACCATGAGTGCACTAGATCTTAGTGTAAATATACAAATTCTAAAATATACATTTATGATTGCACACACCCAACACAGCATAACGTGGATGGCTGTTCATCATAGGAATGGGATCCACACAAGGTTCCTGCTGCTTAACAGAAGGTTTTCCTTGCCGCCATGATGAATTCATGTTGGGTGTGGGATACATATGTATGTGTATATACGTATATATGCATATGTGTGTATCCATAAAATGAAGAGTCCGTCCTTAAGACTGCTCTACTGTAAAGTGCCTTGAGATACCATTGGTTATGATTTGGCGCTATACAAATAAAGATTGATTGATTGATTGATTGATTGTTTTTGCTTTAATACACAACACCAAGATGGGAGATCAGGTACTTGTGTGTGTGTGTGTGTGTCTCACTTGGCTGCATCTTTGCGCAGTTGCTCGTGCCTCATCAGCAGCTGCTTCCTCTCCCTGAAGGCCTTTCGGACGGTGTAGCCCTTGTAGACGGCTTG
The DNA here is from genome assembly GCF_900634775.1 of Gouania willdenowi. Lineage (NCBI taxonomy): Eukaryota > Metazoa > Chordata > Actinopteri > Blenniiformes > Gobiesocidae > Gouania > Gouania willdenowi. Next base: position 15,062,854 of record NC_041059.1, read on the forward strand.
TATGGAAGCTGCAGCGATGTCCTGAATGGCTGCGATGGACAGAGCACCGTGCTCCAGCATGAACTGGGTGACCTCGCTGTGTCCACCCAGCAGAGCGTAATCCAGAGGAGTGTACCTACACAACACGCCGTCACAGTCATTTATCTCTGTGTCTATGTTTCCTCACCTCTGCAGCCCTCACCTCTCCTCTGTGTGCTCCATTTGATTGGGAAAGGCATTGTAGTCCAGCAGCAGTTTCACAGCATCGAGATAACCGTTGTTACATGACCAGTGAAGAGCAGTACGCCCCTGTTTGCAGAGAGAGTCACACGCATTATACCACAAGGGCCGGGGGCAAACTCCAGCCCTTTACAGCACCCAATTCGGCCCACAGGAGAAAGTAATATTGACATAAAAAACATGACTCATTGTGTAAATGACCAATTCATTCAGTTGAAGATATCTCAGTACCTCCAAATGCACAAATGCACATTTTCCCAGTGCCCACAGTTTTTCCAAGCCAATCCAACAATTTTCATCAAATTGTTCCCCAAAATTAAAGAAAGAATTGGTCACAAAATCAAGGAAAATTAAAATCCTGCAGACTGATATCTGTCACTTACGGCTTGAATATTGTCGGTGTCTTACATACTTTAAATATTTATAATCTGTGGCTCCCTTGAGATTAAACTGGTCCGCATTTGGCCCCATAACTAAAATTAGTTTGACACCTCTGCATTATTTAATACATTTAGTCTGTTCCTAAAAAATTCACACACATTCTCACCTCTTTGTCCTGAATGTTCGGATCTGCGTTGTTCTCCATGAGGACGGCCATGCAGGTGATGTAACCGCCGTAAGCAGCGCACTGCAGCGGGGTTCGTCCTGCCTGGTCCTGTTTACAGGTAGAAGAACAGCAACTCTGAATATTGACCTGATTAACAAGTTTACCATCAAAGGGCCCTTTGTTTTTGTGCATGCCTTTGCAGTTAATATTCTTACTAAACCTTGTGTATCCGGAATACATTTCCTTCATAGAAATGAAAATATCGCATTGTGCATACTGAATTGTGGTGTTTTCAAATCAAATTCTATCAAAAAAACATCCCGATTGCTGAAACCACCATTCCACTTTCTCTCTTTACCCGCGCACTCACTTTGCTAAGAGGGAATGCAGCCTAATGAAGAGCTGGGCTTGGTTATATACTGTATATTGCTAACTACAGTAGTTGAGATGTCTTACTTTTCATGGTGCCATGTTAACACACTATTCAAAATGTTGTAGAAGATGACATTTTACCCCCCTCATGATTCTCTCACTTCTACAAGTTCAACCAGTTTCCTGACAACATACACCAAAATAAACGATGTTGTGGTTTTACAATCAGTATTATTGTTAAAATTGCAAATAAAAAGAGGCACATGAAAAAAGTCTAAGGAAAAAGTGGTTTCGTGTGATGTTGGTCAATAGTTTGAATGACAAGAGCAGAAAAAAAGGAAAGGAAATTGTAACACAGAGCATAAATCCTGTTTAAATGAATTAATCTGTCGAACAACCTTATTTAACAAAAAAACCCTATAATACACAATGAAGTAGGAATATAAAAATATTAAAATGTGCACCTGTACGTTGGGACAAATCTCATTTTCCATTAGAATCTGACAGACTTCTGCGTTTCCTCCAAGAGCGGCCCAGTGCAGAGCAGAGTGACCGTCAACATCCACCAGATCCACATGAGCAGAACCTTAATAAAACACGTGAGTCACTATGAAAGCATTTTTTAACAGATACTTAACCAAAAATCCAACACAGTGCAGTTACGACTCGGACTGTTTCCATTGTTGGTCATGTATCATTCAGAGGAAGTCTTCCTAAATTAAATGTTACGCAGAGGAGGACTCACTGATTGTTCCTTTAAATGCACTGATGCTGACCAATAGCACAATGGTTGTTAAACATTAACACATCTTTGGGACAAACTTTATTCGTTTCAAAGCACTTAAATGTGGCAATACAAAGTGATGTGAAAAATCACTGCATAAAAAGTAACAATAGTTCACTTTCTGTAAAGGATAAAGCTGTAGGCTGCTCTGGAAGCATTTCTGTTACATATCTTTGCTTCTCATGCATTTCAATTCTTAATGTTTTCTCTTCTTTTGCCTCTCTTTCTATTATGATGAGGTTTCAGTGGTTTTCTTTCTCTGTACCTTCCTGAATCCATGGATTCAAACATTTATAGTATGTGATCAATAAGCATTTAACTTAAGAACTACTTGTTATTCTCTTTTTACTTCTATAACTTCAACCATCTGAGCCATTTCAGCCCTTGTTCTAGAAGTTTGTTGTATAATGCAATGTCTACATATTTTTCCAATATAATTACTAAATTATGGCTAATGTTTTTATCCATAACAGTATTGCATTTTAAGATATCAGATTATTATTATTACACTATAGGATTGCTCTTTTGGTACTGTTCTGTCTATTACTACTTCTTTGATCTGATGACGATGATCCTTTGATTGAGCAAACAGCTTAAATAATTCTCTATGAAAGATAAAAGGTAAATTTTCGAGGCATAATTAATTTTTTTCAAAGTCTTTTCTGTCATGTGCTGTGAGGGGACTTCTCACTGACACAATACCAATAACATATGTCTACCTACGTATATATATCTCTTATCGGCCATAACTCATGTGTTATTACTCAAACTGACCTTTGATGAGAGTGAGTATGACGTCTCTGTATCCCATCTCACAGGCGCGAAACAGGGGTGTGTGTTTCATGACATCCATTGGATCCACCATGGCCCCTTTCTCCAACAGCAGCTTTACGGTGCTGACATGGCCCGACAGGGAGGCCGCGTGGAGGGCTGTTATAAACACACACACGCAGACACGCACGACTTAAATGGCTGAATGTAAGTAGATGATAAACACCCCTGAGGCGACTGCTTCCTCCTTCTTTGTTCCTCTCAGCTGCAGCTCATTCTGGATCGCGGCTAAATCCTGGTCAATGGAGGGTTAAACAGACAGAGAAAATTAAATGAGGAGTGATGCATTTAAGCCTCCGCCTCATTGCCGTCCCCAGACAGTACAGGCTAGAATCAAGTGCATGGAAGTGAACTGGGCACCAGCCACTTTCACTGACCCTTACACTGTCTCATTAGAATGACTCAACCGTTGCATGTTATCCATGCATAAACAATGATCACATGGTTGAGCAGAAGAGCCATGGAGATTACATGTCCAAATAGCCCTTAGGGGTCAGAGTGTGGCACTAAGTTTGTGTGTGTGTGTGTGTGTGTGTGTGTGTGTGTGTGTGTGTGTGTGTGTGTGTGTGTGTGTGTGTGCGTGTGTGCGTGTGTGCGTGTGTGCGTGTGTGCGTGTGTGTGTGTGTGTGAAGAACCAACATTAGCTGCAGTGGGAGTCAACTCAGCATGCTCACATTAACCCTGGTGACAGTAACACTTTCCTCTCTCTCAGCAACTCCACACCTCAGGGGGAAATCCCAGCGACCTCAACATCAAACGACTAAACTGCGCAGCAGGCCACGCTACCACCACAGTCAAACATTAAGTGTAATGCATGTCTGTCCCTGGAGAATCTTGTGCAAAACCCATGCATGGCTATAAGTTCCTTACCAGTACCGCCGTACTTGTCGGCCATGTTTATGTCGATGTGAGGACTTAGGGCCAACATGGTGCAGATGACATCATCACTGCCCTTCCCTGCAGCCCACATAAAGGCTGTTCGGCCTTCCAGGTCGGGCTCATCTTTCACTGACGGATGGGACAGAAACACTCCGACGGTTTCCTTAGTGCATACAGAAGTACAGATGTTTAGTTTAGGTTGATGAATATAGAAGAAAGAAGGCACAGAAAGCCTCTGCAGCTGCTTATCAGCAGAGATAAAAGAGCAAAGTATTATAATATAGTGTATAGAGAATTCTCATGTTACAAAATATTTTGTATGGGTAAAATGTCACTTTCAAACTTAAAAAATCAAGCAAAAATAATTTGAATAGATTTAGTCATTTTAAAGATGTTTTTTAAACAGCAGCCGATTCACATGATATTTTGACACTTAAAGAAAATTAATAAATTACAGATTGTAATGTTTATAACATCATCATTTTGATTATATTATAATCTATGTCAATGATTCTCAACCTTTTCAGCCCACAACCCCTAAAATAAAGTTGCGAAAGACTGGGGACCCCCCTGTACCTGAAGGAGGGCCATCTATAAGGGGGAATAAAGGGGAGAGATTTTTGGGGCCCATCCATAAAGTCAGCCAAATGATAGTCCATTGTTATATGAATCTGTGATAGCCACATTTATTTATTCATCTGAATAATATCCACTGTTATCCAGGATGTGTATTATTATTATTCGACCATAGTATATAGTCATCTTAACGATGTAAATCCTTGTTTTAATCAGAAATAAAATGGGTTAAAAAAAAGTAACAAGATATGGTGGAAAAGGTGTTGAAACAGGATTTTTAAAACCTTTGAAATTGGTTAAAAGTTGCAAATTAGAGTGTCCAGAAAAAGTGTTCAAAATGGTTCAAAGTGTCAATATTAAAACAATTAGTTGTAACAATTGGTTTAAACTGGCAATAATAAGCATGACAAATTAAAAATGTGGTTAAATTGACGAAAATAAGCATGAAGTTTAATACAATAATGACAATAATGGGTCAACATAATGCAACATATGTGGAAAAACACAAACATGCTTCAAAAAACAAACTGTTGTTTACTCGTCAAAGTGTCATTTCTCCTTGAAACTTATAGATCAGAAAAAGGAAAGCCAGGCAAACCTGAGCAGGTGGGAAATTATTGCTGTAAGCAGTAACATGTGGCAGAAAAATGCTCTAACATTAAAAGATATTTTATTGATAAATTTGTCAAAACTGTACTTTAATTTTAATTGGCTCTGGGAACAGATTATAAACAACAACGCATACATTTTTGAAAAGAAGAATTTTTTAAACTGACTTTTAGAAGAAAGGTGACTCACAGCATTGTTGCTCTGAGCTCCGTAGTGCAGTGGGGTCGCCCCTTGGCTGTCGGAGGGGACAGTACCTGACGTGTTTCTCTCCAACAGCAGGTGGACGATTTTGGCGTGGCCTACAAAACAAATGTTTACAGTAGAGGAGTGTGTTTGGCCACAGATGCCGACACGGATAAACTAAACTCTCCCTCAGGCACATGGATGCTGTTTAAACTCCTGCTGAACAGCGTGGTTGTCTTTGTATCATCAGTTGTACATAAAGAAAAGCTGTGCAGGAGAGACGTTGTTTATCTCCAGATGGTGAATGATAAAACATCGGAAAAATGAAGTTGGCTCAAGTGTGTAATAGCATCTTATCAGATGGTTGAGCTCAAATAAACCACCAAATATAACTTTAAAAATTACAGTTATCTACTGTGAACAGTAGATAACTGGCACATGAAGAGACTAACCATCTGCCTACATCAGGGTTGGGGTCAATTATAATTGTGATTGCATAATTGATAATTAATTACAATTACGAAATAATTGCAATTGTAAGTCATCTGTTCCTGTAATTCTTGTAACTGAATTATATGTGAGTTCAGATAATTGACTTTGTTATTGTAATTGTCATGGAAATTCCATAAAAGCTGTGAATTACAAATGAACTAAACGCAATACTGATGAACCATGTTATCATATGTAGTTAACAATTATTAAAATATGTTTTATATCAAGTTTTCCCATCAGTTCTCTTGAGGATCATTTTACCATTTAAGGGTTATACTGACACAAAAAAGGTTTAGAAATAAGACTAATATTTACATTTATTAGGAAACCTAACAAGGCAACCAATAATTTAAAAACTAATTAGATGATAAATAATACCGTGCTTTTAGTGGGTTTTTTTTTTACAGCTGATTTAAGAATACTAACAGAAAGCTAACACAAGAGGAAAGTTACATTTTGTGGAGTTCTTTATCAAAGGCTCAATAAGTGGGATTCATTGTAATTGAACTTTAGTAATTGAGAACAAAATTGCAGCTGACTTTCAGGGGAAAGTAATAATTGTAATTATAACTGTAATTGGAAAAAAATGCCAGTCAGCAACATAATCGTAAATGAGTTGTAATTGAACAGGGATAATTAAAGACTTAATTTTAATTGGAAGATGTAATTGCCCCCAACCCTGGCCTTCTTTTTATCAAGCAGGTGGTCATAATGTTATGGGGGATCAGTTTTATAAATACATTAAGGACATGCCTTCACTCACCCAGCAGAGCGGCCCAGTGCAGCGGTGTTCTGAAAAGGTTATCGTACGCCGTCACATTACAGCCTTCATATGAAGTCAGCACCTCCACCACCGCCTCGTTACCATCGGCAACCGCAAAGTGCAGGGGAGTCCTACCCTCATAGTCCTGCCAGTTCAACAAGGATTCTGTGGGTGCTGCTTCCTTCACACACACACACACACACACACACACACACACACACACACACACACACACACACACATGCAACACAGACACGTCACAGGGATACTGACGTATTTAACAGTCAGTATGTTGTGTTCGATGCAACTTGTACCAGAATACAGCGCACGGTTTGTGTGGCGCTGGGCTCCTGGCTGTGTGCCGCCCAGTGCAGCGGGATCTTCCCCTCGCTGTCTGGGATGCCAATGTTGGAGTCGTGCTTGATCAGAAGACGAACGTGCTCCGGGCGGTTATAAAAAGCCGACCAGTGGAGAGCAGTTTGCTGTACGTAGAGTAGTGAGAAAGGCAAAATAATGATGAGAATGAGAAAGAAACGTAAGAAAATGAGCAAAAAAGAAGAGAAAGATTTTTGTTGGTGCAAGTTTGAGGTTGGTAATTGGTAATTAATCACAATTGTGACATAATTAGAAACAGTGGTGCGTAGGACCCTATTGTAATGCATCTCGTTTTTATTATTATTATTATTATTTATTTACGGCAAAATGATCGCATTTTTGAGGGCCTAAATACGTTCAAAAACTCATGAAAATTTGAACGCAAATCAGAACTGGGGGAACTGGTGATATTTTGGGGGAATTCGACATGTGAATGGCAAAATGACTCAATGGCGCCCCCTTGAAAATTGTATTGTCACACTCCGACATGCAACACACCTCAACATGCGCCACTTCGCAACATGCGTGTGGTTGCGAGGGCCCGTTCATCGCTGCTTGCAGCTTTAATTGACTTTGTAATTATAATTGGCATGAACATTTTATAAAAACTGTAATTTACAATGTAATTAAATGCAAAACTGGGGAAGCGTTTTGTAGTTCTATGGTTTACACCTAGGCCTTTGTAGTAAACCATTATTAAAATGTTTCATATCAAGTTTACCCATTAGGATCATTGTACCATTTAAACAAATCTAGGGCTATACTGACAGAAAAAAGGCTCAAACGCCCACAACAAAAATATGAATATCAATATTTTAATGAATAAGGAAGCCAAACAAGGAAACCAAGAGATGAAAAACTAATTAGATGATATTTTTAGGGTATTTTAAAGCTGATATAAGACATGGGTCAAACTGACCCATTATCATAGGACGCAAACAGAAAGCTACAATAAGAGGAATGTTAAAATTTAGGGCTTTTTTTTAAATTAAAGGCTTATTAATTGCAAATAATAGTAATTTAACTTTAGTAATTAAGAACGTAAATTGTAATTGATTTCAGGGGGAAATAATAATTGTAATTGGACAAAATCCTCGTCAACGTAATCATAATTGAGTTGTAATTGAACATGGATAATTGAAGACGGAATTGTAAGTTGATGATGTAATTGAGCCTAACCATGGCTGAGACTGGCTGCTCTCTGCTCTCTGTCTGTGAACGACTGTGAACAAAAAGCACTGCACATGCCTGGAGTGAAGTACCTTGTTCTTGTCTTGTGTGTCGACTTCTCCAGGTCCGATGTGTTTGAGTAGCAGCGCGAGGGCCTTTGGAGAGGGGTGTCTGGTGGCCAGGTGAAGTGGTGTCATTTCCTCCAAATCTTTCTGCAGCCAGTTAGCGCGCCTGGACAGCAGCAGCTTCAGGAAACGCACGTTCCCCTAAAACACAGGACAGAACAAAGAATTCATCAATTCTCCTCCACACACACACACACACACACACACACACACACACACACACACACACACACACACACACACACACACACACACACACGCACACACACACACACACACACACACACACACGCACACACACACACACACGCACGCACACACACGCACACACACTCCCAATCACCCCGACTCAACAGGCATTTAGTGTGTCCTGTTCAATCCACAGGTCATCCATCTCTTCAGTGCTTTTGATGAGCTGTTAAACAGTACACAGCATTTCTGTTGGCAGATAGAGCAGTCAGCCTCTGCCTGTCATCCCTCCCCACATCAACATCATCATCATCATCATCATCATCATCATCACTGCTAGTCCTGGCTTCACAGGCCACTGGGTGATGCATTATGCTTCAGAGAAGGTACGTTGACCAAGTGTGTTCGTCAACAAAGGCAAAGACGGTCGGCACATGTGAGAGCGTTTTGTATATTTGCCATTGTGCGACCACAAAGCCACCATCTGACAGATCTATCTTGTGTGTGAGCATGCATCTTGTCTCCGACGGAGTGTGTGTGTGTGTGTCCTCTCTATTCTCAGTCCAATTAGATCAGTAATCCCTGGCCTCTCTCGCTGTCTCAGCCGTTTATTGATCTGATGTCAAAGAGACAAGGCTTCCCATCACTAGTAACCCCCTTCCACACACACATGCACAAACACACGCGCACACACTCCAACCCAACTGCATTCACAACTCTTGCTTCGGCCCACTACTTACCCTGCCTTAACTTATTTAATAAAGTACATAATTCACTAAACATGGGATTTGATATTTTTAAAATTGTTGATCCACACAACAACCATCAGCCACTCCTCCACTACAGCATCATTTCAATGGTTGTTCATTTCATTCTTTCAGGGATCAGCATACAAATCTAAATCATTGCCAACTTCATGCAGTATATTAAATATTATTACTGTCGCACAATAAAAATACATCTGCATTAAAAATTTAAATGTATCCATATTAGCCATTGGGTTATGAATACAATCCAGTCACTAGGGGGCAATAGGCTGCCACCAGAGGTCAGGCAATGAGAAAAGTTCTTATAAAATGTCAAAACAATCTCATTTAGGACCCACTGTGATCTTTTCTTTGCATTTGAAACAGGATCTAATGATTTCCTCAAAGGAAAAAAGAAAATGTGCGTGTGTGCTTCCAGACCTTCTGAGCAGCCAGGTGAAGAGCACTTCTCCAGCTGTGGTCGGTCTTGTTGACTGAAGCTCCAGCTTTCAGCAGAATCTCTGCACAGTCCAGCCGGTCAGCGAGCACACAGTACATCAAAGGTGTTCGACCAAACTGGTCCTCCTGATCCCTGAGCAAAGACTCTGCTGCTCACACAAAACCACAGGTTTCAGTAAGAGAATAACATCATAGTCCTAACCTTTTATACATGGGCCAAGTTGGATTTTCAATGCCAGACAGACATTAACGTGATCTCTAATGAATAAAAAGATTAACCACAGCACAGAAAATAACCCTGATTCCCTATCTCTTTAAATACAATCTGTAAGTGTGTGTGTGTGTGTGTGTGTGTTCTGTATACCTGTGATGAGTCTGAGCAGAGCATTCCTATCTCCATTGACGGCTGCTGCATGAACCTGGGAACCAAGGGATGCAGGTCCAGGGCTTGACATTGATGATGCCTGGATAACAAAAGCAAAGATCATCAGCTCTCTTTAAAAAAATATATACGCTTCTGTACAATATCATTAGTCTTGACGGGTTTTCCTCTTGTTTGTTATTTTTAGCTCCCTGCAACCACTTTTACTTTCAAAACCTTAATCCTTTAAATCGTATCCCATTCTACTCAGAAAACCCCTTGGATGGGTCATCAGGCCATCATTTGCTCCTATGGTCACTTAATAACCAGACATGTTTAGACTACCCAGAAAAAATGTAGGTGTGAGTGATAAAATCTATGGTGTTTTCCGTAAGAATCAATTTTTTCTTAATCTCACTCTGTTGGACATTTCTTCTGGGGGCTGAATCCGATGCTCCAGCAGCCTGGTTTTCACCGCTTTGAGTTTGAGATGTTTGCTTTAATAATCCCATCAAGTTCATTTTCTCTTCTTTTTAAAAATAACATTTTATGCTTTCATTTCAACTTTCAACTTTTTTTAAGGAAATTTACTATTTTAATTTACATGAATCTCCTGACATGTTTTGACTGCCACTGTCAGTCTACCTCAGAGGCATCTACTGATTGCTTTGATGTATTTGTTAACTGTCGTCCTTGTACGTTCTTTCATTAAGTCCTTACTTGCTTTGTACATGGGGCAAGTTGGCCCATGTACTGATACATCAATGCAATCAGTAGATGTCTCTCATCCGTGTATCATTTGTTCATTTGTATTTCAAAATAAAACCAAAACAAAAAAAATGAAAAATGAATTGTTTTTTCAATATTTTATTCCATTTTTTTTTTTTTTGATACACGGATTGCCTCTGAGGAAGACTGACAGTTGGCAGGAGATTAAAATAAATTTCCTGAAAAAAGTTGTCTGAATAAATGAGATATTCAACATTAAAGATCAATACAGTCGTGTACGCAGCACATGAACACAGTGGATTGCAGCATATAATGAGTGACTGTCTCACCTGATCTTATGCTCATCCTCATCAGTATGCAGCAATGTCAAGAAAATGTACAAAAAATAGTGCCAATGTGCGAAGAAAAAAAGGGAAGAAACATAAAGAGTAATAAATAATGTACGAGTTGGAGTGTTAATCTTTTATTGCACACGAGGCGCTAAAGTTTGTGTGAATTTGGCTTGAACTTTGTACTGATGACTAAGTTTAAAGAGGAAAACAAAAACAAAAAATAATCCAAATTTACTTTAAAAAATATTCAGATTTCAGTGGGAAAATCTTCTTAAAGCAACTTTAACACTCAGTCACACAATAAAAAAAGAGTTATTGTATGCTGATAGCAGTGTGGGTGTGTGTTTTGGTTTTTGCGCCTGCTGAGGGGGTTAAATCTCTTCCTGGCCCCACTTAACCAGAGCCTGGTGAACGCTGGGTAATCTGCAGACAGGAAGCAGCTGGGGAGGGGTAGACCCCGTGTGAGTGTGTAAGAAGGGGGTCTCTCTTCATGTCTTATTCATGTCTCATTAAAACTGCAGCATGCCTTGCTGTGTGTCTGTGTGTGTGTGTGTTGGGTTTGGAGATGTGGGACAAGCCCTGCGGGGCACAAAACAGAAATCAATTATTGCCCCTAAACACATAAACGCTGGAGGCATAAGCTTGGGCCACAATCACAGATTTCTCCAAGACGTTTTCATCAACGGTGAGACTTGTGGTTAAAATAATGAGGAACATGCTAACAGAGAGGGGGCCACATAGAGGCGTGAATGGGTAGATGACTTCTTTTGCACCGCAAACTTTATAACTGTTGGGTGCAGGATCTAGAAAAGGAAAGGAAATATTCTCCATCCTTTTCCTCTCATCCTCCTCCAACTCCCTCTCGCCACCTCATAAAGAGTGCTCCTGTAGACGCTGCGTGCACTACGGCAATTACCCATCATGCAAGCTGCTTTCTCACGATCTTCCAAATGGTAGCAGACACTTAACACAGGTTAGGTACCACTTTTACTGCGACGTAGGCCTGTGCGAAAAAAAATGGTGGAGGGGTGAAACGCAACATGCCGCAATATTGAGGTGTGTACGAGAATTGGCGTCGGTTAGGGCGCCACGTCATGGGAAGTGATTTTCCGTGAGAGAGAGTTTTTACAGGGGCTTTACCAAAACCGGCCACAAACTTCTCTAAACAACTCTAATTTACACTGATTACACAGTCAGGAGAACACATGAAAATGCACACACACACACACACACATGCAGTCTGCAATACTAATATTTAACACATGCAGAAATGACTGAAATGCCATAGCTGCACTTCAGAGAGAGTAATACGTTCCTGATGGTGGAGAAAAAATGACATACATGCGACAATTTGATATCTTTTTTTTGAAGAGTCGCATCCAAACTTTATTATAAATAAGCTGCAGATGATTATTATTATTTTTCCCCATTTATTTCCCAATGTTAAAAACTGCCACGTGAAAAACAAAAAACACAAAACAGCAACGACCAAAAAAAACAATTAATTGAATAATAAAAATAAATGCATGTTTTGACAAAAACTGCCACGAGGGACTCGGATCAATTTTTGAATTCATCTGAAGTACAATCGTGTCACCAAGAGGGGACAATTACGGTTTTATGAGGAACTGAGTGCTTTGGAAACACCTACAGTGCATCCAAATGTTGCAAAAAAACACAAAGCTTTTGCAAAGCAGTGTCTGAAGTCAAACAAAAGCGGATGTAAAAACAACACAAGGTCCTGTTGAGAGGTTTGGAGTGGTCTCATTTACCCATTCATATGTGTTCCTCAGGGAGCAATCTGCTTGTTAATATGAAGACAATAACTCAGAGTAAACTATCGATCACGGACTGAGGTTCAGACCAAGTGATTGTGCATCTGTAAGACTATTGATTCATGCTGATGCTGGCATTATTTAGTTTGTATTCATATTCTGTCTCATATAACCGCAGCGATTTCAACAAAGAACCTAGACACTCCCACAAAACCTTTCAGCATCCCAACAGGAGTGCGGTGCACGCCACACACTGCCCCTGGTCTGACACAACACACACACACACACACACACACACACACACACACACACACACACACACACACACACACACACACACACCACACACAACACACACACACACACACACACACACCACACACCACACACACACACACAGAGGCTTATGAGGACAAACTAGGCGAGGAAACCATGAGTCAAAGTGCATGTTTGCAACCCAGTGTGTCTGCTTGGTTCTCGGGCTGTCGGCGAACTGTAGCTGTCTGCTTTTGATAGAGGACATAGCCGGGGCATGCTGGGTAAGCAACAGGGAACACACAACGTGCGTGTGGGTTTTTCTTTCAATTATACACATTCACTCTATTTTTTTATTTTCTATTAACAGGTTACTTTTTTTTTAAGTTCAAACCAAAATATTAGACATATGGCTGGAGTTTTTACGGCTGTAGGTATCAGTTCTTAAGTTTTGACTGACAGCTAAAGAAGTAGGAGAAAATATAATACCAGCCCTCAGGGATGCCCAAGCTTGTAATGCTTTATTTCTGGGGGACGTCCTGAATCCCAAAGGACCAATGAGCTGGCTCTCTCAGCTGGAGGCCGAACCCTGGGGCACAGCAGGGCCAATCAGCAGGTGGGGAGAAAGCTGAGTGACACATAGATCTGCTAATTTACATCATTACCACAATGGCATCCTGGCAAATGAGCCCCCAGGGTGGGAGCCAATCACTGGGAGAGTAATGCAATTAGGTGGACCACAGCTGTCAATCTCACAGCCACGGGGTCAGGTAGCAATGCCTAGAGCCAGAAATTCCTTGCTTGCCATTTGTCCTTCACACACCCCCTGCACATATGAAGCCATACTAAATGTGTCGACCTACAGATGAAACACGCAGGTATAGGACGTGTGTTGGTGCATCCATGCAGAGGTTAGCAATCCTCCTGCTGGGTTTGAACAGAATCAGGAGGAGCCAGAAAGGGGCGGTGAATGTAGGACTCCTCCAGGGATGCAGTGAGATCAGCCTGTGTCCTCCGAGGAGTTCAACCTGAGCTGAAGAGGCTGCATATCTACATACATCTGGGTGCATGTTTGTGTGTGTTTAAACTTACCCCTGTGTTTTCACACACCCCCTGGAGCACAATGTTGTTGTGCTCCGAGTCCCAGCTCTGTGCCAAAGATAATGACAACAAAATGAGGAGGAGGATGCAACCACAGGGACGCTTAAGCTGATGCAAATTTGACTGGCATCGAAGTGAGCTGTGCTGGTAATGAGGGCCTGTCTTGGACTCATTAGGTGTTGTGATATCATACTGGAGCGCTCCACTGAGTCGATATAAGGTTCTTAGCCAGCAGGTCAATGTCTGGGTGCTGATCAATGCTGCTGTGACTGGCAGACTGTCATATAATAACCTCACTGTCATCAACACTTTCAAAATGTAGATAAAGAGAGTTTCACAGGAACAAATACATGTGCTTTCTGCAGCAGTGAGAAGCTAAAGTCCCCATCACCTCGTGCATGTGGTTCGTCCACTGCTCTCTACACTTAGAGCTAGTAGAGCTGTGTGTTTGTGTCATCCCATTATATCACTAATGAGCCACCCTCAGGATGGAGGGAGGGGACAGTGAGATTAAGTAAAAAAGATAGGAGAGAAGAGAGATGGAGAAGGATGAAAAAAGGCAGAGACACCTGCTTGGGGTACTTTTCCTCCTATATCCCTCTCTCTCCCATTTTCCCCACACCTCTTAGTCTAATTGGACTAAAACTGTGATCTAATTAAATGTCCAATTAAAGTGCAGGGAGCATCGTGCCCACTGGCGAATCAGAGGATAGGGACATAATCAGCTGGAAAAACAAACAAAAAAAATCGATGGGACCAATGCGAAATGGAATAAGATGGAGAAAGCAAGAAAAGAGGACAGGGCAGATGGGCAAATAAAATTACAGCGTTGGAAGAGTGGTGTGGGTGTCTGCAATGTGACCATGCACCTAACTGCTAGACACATGTATAAGTAAGAGACTTCTCAGAAAAAAAAAGGCTGAAGATGAACACAAATATTATAATCACGCTGTTCTTTGATCATCGTGAACTTGTAGAGCTGCCAAAACAACTGAATGAAAAAACAACAGTGACTACAATAACATTCAACACTTAGAGAAACAAAAAGATGGTTGACATTAAAGCCTTGGAGCTCTTTTTGTGACAAGTTGTCAAGTTCATTGTGAGCATGCGTTGGTTTCCTATACAAGTTAGTGCAAATGGAAACAGCATACTATATATAGTATGTAAGGATTAATTGAAGTTTTTAAATTGACTGGAGTGGCATTGTGTGATGTTCTGTCTCCGTCTGTTGGCCCACAATGCACTGACGACCTGTATAAGGTGTACCAACCCTCAAAACCACTGTGAGCCTGTACCAGAAAGGATGGCTAGATGGATGGGTGGTAAACATTTTTTTTAAATACCACTGATCTATTCATCTTCTGTACCTGCTTTTATTTTGAAATCCTTCAGGTTTCTGATATAATCGATACCTTCAGTGAACATCTTTTGTTCTGTGAACCTATTTGCTTATTTTTCGAGAAGGCTCTGATATTTACTAGTTTATAAACAAATACTTACATTTTTTTTAGTAAGAATATTCATGTAAGTTTTAGTTTGTTTTATTTGTTTTCTTCTTATTTTGCATTTCTCATTATGATTTCTAAACAGTGTCTCTGGAAATACTAAAAAACAAAAGTACATTGTTACCATAATGTTTTGCATAAGCATATAACTTTCTATAGATAAAAAAATGTATACCTTATGGAAAAGTACACATTAACAATTTTTTGCCGGGGCACAATCTTGTAGATTCTCCCACAATGGGAACCCCCTACGGAGAGCTTTATCTCATTAAATATTAACACTAGGATTCAATTTGACATCACACCTTAATCTCTTTAACAATTATGTTGCAGTCCGATAAACACTAAGCTTTGTTACAGAGTTTAGACTCAAGAGAATTTGCAAAAAAAAAAGCACTTTTAAAAGATGCAAAAAGCAGGAAAAAAAATAATGGAAATAATGCAATAATCTCTGAGTCTGGTGATCGACTCTCTGTGTGTACTGGACTCTTACCATATCTGCGCTGAGGGAAGATGCTACAGCAGATGTTTCCTAGTTTAGAGCATCCTCCGTGGGTGGGAATGCATGTCCAGGTCCCCTACTTGTCCTGATCCTGACTTCTGGCAGGATAGAGAAAAAGAGGCTAGCACACGTACTGGGACCAGTCCACCTGTTCACAGAAGTAGGCGCCAGCACAAAACAGCTTCTGCACTGGTTGGCGAACTAAGCTTTTGTTAACCCTTGTTATTATGTTCATGCTAGAAGCTAACACTTTGCAGATTGGACTCTTTGGGAAAGAGGAGGAAATTTTTAAAATGAAAACACACAAAAACTGCTGCTGGTAAACCAAATTATAATGCTGCAATAAGTTTGGGGCTTTTCTTTTATTTGCATTTTGCTTTACTTTCCACTTCGACTTAACCACATAGCCTACTTCTGTCCCTTGCCTACCTTGATTGGTCTCTGGATCTTGAGTATGTCTCCCAGTCTACAACTTGAGCCCTATTCGCACTGGATTAGTTTTACCTAGGGACCACATACGATTTGTAATAATTGCGGAGAATGTTTGTGATGTTAATCCTGTGCGAATCGGCCATGTCAGTAATTTGTTAAGTAAAAATTCCCCCGCAAATTACCTACTATATTTTGCTGGACTCCGAGGTCCTGTGATAATACTAATCCAATGCAAATAGGCCTCTCTGTGATTTGGACAGAAATGGGTGGGACCTGATGCGTGATTATGTGTTTGTTCTGTTTCCGGGACGCATGTTTATTTACTTTTGGCCAAGAATGGAGGCTGCATTGGAGTGTTTAGAAAACCTTTTGGGTCCCGGGACAGCAAAACCTCATCAGTCCGTAACATACGGCAGCAAAAAGAGAAAGCTAAAGAGGAGGAGCAATATCAGAAGTAAACGGTGGATCACGTTGTGCTTTGCACTGTGCAGTAAGAATCTATTTTTTTCTGTTTGTAGCTTTTTATTTAATACAGCTGGCTAGCACTAGCAGTAACACAGCAACGAACTGCGATCAAAAGACTGTAAAGTTGTTTTAACGTCAACTCACACGTCATATCCGGGAGATAACCAGGCTTCGGTAATCCTGTGCGAATGCGCCACATAAGAAGCAGACGTTGGGGGGGGGGGGTCATGTATTTATTACATGGGGTCCCCACATAATACTTGTCACATAATCGTGTGATGGCAAGATGCTGAAAATGGCTAAGAATGTATGTATAGAGATATTAATATGGGTTGAATAATTTACAGAAAAATTGAGGTTATTTCGGAAACATTTAGAGTTCTTCTGACAATATGAGAATATAAATGACTGACATCATAAGCTTGGGAAAACTGTAAACCCTGCAAATATTGTAGAGTTGCATTGAATTTGTGTATTTGAAGAAACTGTGACATCTACAACATAATTAGTTGATTCAGATTCAATGATACATACAATACTTAAAAAATAAAAATGTTGAATGATGCATGTTTCTGTCATTTTTACTTTCTGCTGCAGGCCGAATTAGATGCTCCAAAGGGCCGGATTTGGCCCTTGGGCCTTAAGTTTGATACGTGTCAGAGATTTGATCTATCCAATAAGAAACCCTTTGATATAACTTTTTTCAGCATCTATAAGAAGTACAGGACCCGCGAACAATGAAAAAACAAATATTTGTCATCACAAGATACAAAATGAAAGTTCTGCAATTTTTCACATAGATGCAGAACTTTAATAATGATTGCTGTTTAAACAGAAATTTTAATAATCAACAGTTAAGAAGAAAAAACAACAACAGATTTGTCAGTAAAATGAGTGAGTCTTAAAGGATTAAACAGGAATCGGATCGTAATCATGGACGAGGTGGTGGAACAAACAAAATAAAAAGTGGAAAAATGCGGAAAAAATAACCAAAAATGATGCAACTTCTTCGCATTTATAGAAATCAGTTATTCATCACCCTGAAGAAGCAGAGAACAAACACTTGGCCCTCATTTACCGAGCATAGCGTTAACATTGTTGTACTACAGCAAAGATCTCCACCCACCATGCCTCCGTCATGTGTATATTTACCGTTAACGTTTGTGTCTCTGACGAAAGTCTTTGGAAAGTTTTTCTTCAGGCGTCCCGTTGATTCGCTCCGGTCTTTGTCAGGAAAGACTACAACACCCAAAGCGACCTCGTTAAAACTACAATACGTCATGTTTGTAGTTTTTCATGTGAGTTTTACCTTTTGTTTGGTCTTGTCAAAACTACATTACCCACATTGCATTTTAAATACCAGGAAGTGTTGCTCGTGCTTCCGTGGTTACCGTAAGTTCTGTTCGTCGTCGTTTTCCTGCTGCAGAGCGGCGTCGATACAACCTGGGAACAAACGGCACCACATCCAACCACAACATACAATGAAACTCTTAGCAATAACTCCATCACGCCATATCTGCGTCGTCACGGTTGCACTCCTGGTAAGTGGTTGTATTTAGTCTTTTGGCACAGCTCATTTTAATTACTGTATTCTGCTAGCGTTTAGCTCAGTATATCCCGCCCGCCGGTCAGTTAGCTGCTAGCTAACCGGGATGGCTTGTTAGGCTTTTCGAAAGCAACTAAAGCGACTAAAATGTCAGCTCAGTCTGTATCAGGACCAAGATGTGCGGCAGGTTTGTAGATGAGACGGTTCAAGAAGTGGTCATTAAGAAGCACAAGAAGTGAATTAAGTTTTCCTGTGCAATGTCAACTTAACTGGGTTAGTGTCAAGATTGTCTGCTCCTGTCTTTCTGCGTTTTTTACCTGCAATGTCCGTGTTGCTCATATTGCACACTGTGTGTGTTCGTGTAGATGTGTGTAGATTGAGTGAAAGTTGTTAAGGTGGTGAACTGAAGCACCTACTAGTAGTTAGCATTACGTGCTACCTGTTCTGACCACATTATGAAGTATCATGAACCAAAGGCAGGATGTTTTATTTATCATAAGTGACTAAGTTGGTGTAATATCATGGTATTAAATGTAATTGTGTTAGAATTAATGTATAATTGCTAGTTGCTGTATGCTTAGCGTGAATGCTCGTCGGTTTGGTGGACTCTTCTGTTGTGGCTCATTGTCATTGGCTGACAACCCGGAGACTGCAACAGCGCGCAGTTTAGACGGAAATAAAAAAAACTTGCATAATGTTTTTTTTTTTGTGTGTTTTTTTTTTAATATAAGTGACCAAATAGTGTTCTTAACTAAAATGAAACATAGAATTTATGTGATACATAAGTTTAAAAGCTCTATTAAAAATATTTAAGCATAAAAAAAATGCTAGGTAAAATGTGTATGTTTTTATTTGTTTCATTATTTAGTTAGCCTTATTTTTCCTTTAATTTCTCAGTTTCAGTTGGTTTTATTATGTTGTAATGCAGACAATGCCATGTTTGTTGAGTATGCAAAGATGCATTTTCCCACTTGCAACATGACTTCAGGGCTCAAAGCTGAAGGACTGGTTGTATATCTGTCAGCTCTCATGGCTTTGATTTTAATGATTTAACTTTGCATCTAAATCAAAGCTAATCATGTTGTTGACGATTTATCCTGATTTATATGAATCAGAAGTTGCATTTCCAACTGCAATACCTATTGACAATTCTTATTCATAGTTGACAACTGAGTGGTTGATTTGCTGCTGAAATTTCCCCAACTTAACATACTATGCACCTTATGTCAATGGGTAAAGTGAAATAACAATAATGTGAACTAATCCATTAAACTGCTAGGACTATCGTATTTCATAATTTTGGATACAGAGTGAACAAAAAAGCGACTTCTCCACTTGTCAGCCTGCTACTGTACAGGTCAGGTTGTTTAGCTTTGGAAAGAGGCTGAAAAAAAGTATTGAAGAGGAAGAAATTCAGCAGTACAATGTTGAATCTGGAATGCCTCTGCTACACCCTCCCCAAAAATCAACACCAACTTTTATCTACTTTTTTATTTGATAACATATGAATGATTGGCTGCAATATTAGTTTTGTCAACTAATAATGTTTATTGTAGTTTTCGTCATCTATACTTTTTCTATGACTAAAACTATACTAAGAATAAATACAAACCAAAGTATTTATTCTTAGTCTTAAAGACTAAAATGCAAGACTTTAAAAGAAATAATTTTTGTGCCACATAAAAAAAAAATATTAAAAACTCATAAGAATTGGCACATAATTAATGGAAATAGTGAGGAAAGAGAGAGATTTAAAATGAAAAAAAAGTCAGTGATCATGAATATCCTTATCTTGTTAAGGGTAGAAAAGGACGTTCCTCATAAATTATATATCTAATGCTGCTGCCTAAACTGTTTGTTAACTCTGGGGTGACTCAGCATCTTTGCTTCAAAAGTCTGATCTAATATTTACATAATGTGTTAGTTTTAAGAACGGAATCGGCATGTCCGGTATTTGTTATTGATATTGTTATATTTGGTTTACAACTGACAGGAAGAGGATGACTTTAAGCGTCCCCGTTTGAAGAAGAGTGTCAGATGCTGCTGATTCTCCCACTGTACTAATTTCTTCTCTCCTATTTCACTCTGATGTCATAAAGTTTCCATTTATTATGATTATCAAACACTTTCTTTGTCTTCCATGGAAAACTATAGGACTTTTTGGCAGAATTTATGTCCTCTTGGTTATCTCGTACAGACATTTATAAAGGCTTGGACTTTTACCACACCCGTCATCGTAAAACATTAAAAATTAATGCATGTACAAAAGCTTTAACAGGAGAGAGAATAAATGATTATATTGAGGAAAACTCTTTGGCCTTTTCCCCTGAGAGCAACTTGGTATTTAATTAGATTTCTTTTGTTTCCTATTTATCTAAAACAGCATTGTGTTTGATGCTCCCTGACAAATAAGATGTTAGAGAGAAGGTCATATAGGACGTAGCAAATGGTGCAGTATCAGTCTGTTTGAAGGCCAAATGATTTCACAGCCCAAACAAACCCGTCTATCTTTCAGTAAGTTGTTTACTCTTTAAACACACTGGAAGATCCCATACTTGGTGTTTAGTTGAAGTTGAAATAAAATTGCTGTTTCTTTAAGTACTCTGTGGAAGAAGAAAGTTCAACATATAACAACTAAAAACAACAAGAAAAAAAACCTTATTAAGCATTGCTATATTGCCAGCCCAAACACTAAAACTTTGATAAATTACTTTACACTCAGAGGAAACCTGGTTTGTCAGTTTTGTAAAAACTGTTTACCTGCA
Source organism: Gouania willdenowi (assembly GCF_900634775.1). Lineage (NCBI taxonomy): Eukaryota > Metazoa > Chordata > Actinopteri > Blenniiformes > Gobiesocidae > Gouania > Gouania willdenowi. The sequence continues at coordinate 15,083,944 of NC_041059.1, forward strand.
GGCAAAATATGTTTTGTATTTGCCTCACTAGCAAAGGTGAGGTGTTAACTTCCAGGTTAACTCCAAAATATGGGGATATGTTTATATTGGGGGAATCTTATTGCACAATAATTCATTGAACACTTCTTGTTTTAGTCTAAGCACTCATTACATGTGGAACTCACAAGATATACAGACAACAACATGGTGAGAAACATGGATGGCAAGTGTGTGCCCTACTATGTGCAGCAGAACGAAAAAGTCAATCTGCAGAAAAAACATAAAACAGTTCTCTTACAAACTAGTCAGCACAACTAAACTCATCCACAGACATCTACAAAGTGAGACATGGTACAATTCAAAGATGCATGCTGTCCCTTGTGAGGGCAAAATCTCAAATTGGTACACAAACTAAAGCGGTAATGTACTACATCACCATGGATATGGTCTCTATCTCTTAAAAGCATGCTGGCTTTTTATTTTTCTGTGGTTCTGTTGACAAGTTCCATTTCTCTTTATGTTCTATAATGGAGGAAGCTTTTATTGAGAAAAAACAATCTCAGCTAATGATTTCTGGCCTATGTTCGCCAGCATTTTTCCCACTATACTTAATGGGATATTCATACATCATGTGAATTTATGATGAATCAAATAATAATCTTTTATCTTTTCTTTAATTATGTGCATTGTGCAGGTGATGTGGCCTCTCCACTCCTGGACAAGCAGAAATCATCAGTCTGGACTCGGGAAACATCGATGGACATCCTCAGTACGGCTCCACTAATAATTCACCTTTAAGTAGAATGGGTGTACTAGGGTTGACAGAAAGATTTGTTAAACATGTAAAACATTTTTTAGTGCTTAGGCCCCATGGTTCACATGAAAAGAAACGCTTATTGATTGACCAATAACCATACTAAGTTACTTTGACATGAATCCACAGAACACTTTGGATATTTAAAGGGCAGAAAGTGACAGAGGGGTCGTCCCTCCAATGTCATATTGGCTGACTTCACAATGCACCTCTGGAATATGTCCAACTACTTTGTTTTCCCACAGAGTGAATTCAATCAAGAAGAGTTGATGATTTTTATTGCTACAAGGGCTGGGCCGAGCACATTTTGAACGCCACTGTTTTAAAATGGGATGTCAGACATTTCCCAGTTTGTGTAAAAGCAGATTTCTCAATAGATTTGCCAATTTTTTCCATGTGGGAAGAAATGCCACAGCTTGATATAGGTGCTTATTGTACAAATGTCATAGAGAGGAATGTTTCTAGTTGAGAGAAGAGACATTATCTCCACTTTCACTCTATTAAACAACCATTTGCAATCCAAACAGCCACCCGTCATGATAACTTGGAAGACTGGTTGAATAAATGTTTTCATGTTAAAAAGTGAAAGGTGGAGAGAAGAATAATGAATGAGATAATCATGGTTTTTTTTTCCCCAAACCTTTGTTGTATTGGGAGTTTGTTCCCGTCCAGATGATTGCCTGTACTGTTCCTGTTTGGGTTCCTCTTATGAACTTTCCTTATGAACTTTGGCTTTAGTTTCTTCTCCTGAAGTAATTTAAAAAAAATCAAATTTCCCAATACACGAATCACAAAGCATGTTTATTTGTCAAAAATGAAGATCTTTCTATGCCACATATTTGCAGACGTGTTTGTTATTGATTTTTGTGATTTAGCACTTCATTTTTCCCTTTGCTCTTTGATGTGCACCCACAGTGCAAAAATATGCATGTATGCTTCATAGTTGTTTCTGATATTGCCCTGTAAGTGTAAATGTGTTTGGTGTGGCTCATGTGACTCTGTGTGTGAGCTCTGTGTCTTGGCATCTTGCCCAGGCTCCACCCTAGCTCTCAGAGCTTACTGTCTTAAGGCATGATTAATTAAGACAATGTTCGCATCAAAATTATGAGTTGTGAGTGGTTTTGGATTTTAACATCTGCAGCAAACCGTGAAGTCATCTCAGCTCACTAAATTGTTATAGTTTGTGTTTTGTTTACCATTAAAAAAAATCTCTTCCTTGTGACAATATGTACATACACACATGTCCTTCTAATATAGTTTTTTCCAGTTTCTAATTGCATCCATTACTTCTGCCAATTAAAATGTTGCCAACATGCTCCTCCTTGTATTTCTCTGAAAAAAAACATGGTTGTTTTTATGGGACATTAAAACACTAGCCCTACAACAACTTTAATATGTTCGCGGAAAACACACACAAATAGTTTCTTTGTTATTGTCTTCCAGACAATGCTGGGGTGGCGTTATTAAACTTTTATGCAGACTGGTAACGTGTTACTACTTTTTCACTGTGTTTAAAGATGGAATAATAAATAAAGCAAAGTTTAAACTTTAATGTATTTGTTTATTTAATTGGTGTCTTTGCTTTTCGATTATTTAATCAGGTTGAGAAAAACTGTGCTGGTTGCATTTTTTATGTGATCTTTAATAGAAATAATACTTAATTAAAGGTCAACATGGCTAATGATATAATGGCTTCTTCAACTTTTAGTGAAGGTTAAATAAGGTAATCCTGCCATGAACGACTAATGCGCTTTGTAATTGGTCTTCATGTGCAGATTCAGTCAGATGCTTCAATCCAATTTTTGAGGAAGCATCCAACGTGGTGAGGGAGAGGTTTCCCGACACAAGCACATTGTGGTTGGCTCGAGTTGACTGCGACCAACATTGTGGGTATTTCAATTCATCCTCAATCTGCAGCTAAAATATTATTTTGTGGGTGGGCAAAGGAAATCAAGATTTTTCTTCATTTCATTTACATGTAAAACAAAGCTAAGGATATGGTATCGAGATACAACCTTCTTCTTTTTCTTCTACTTCTTCTTCTACTATTTCCATGTGTGGGCTGAATTGACATTAACCTCTATAACCCGTCTAGAGTAGAACGTTTAAGAGCTGGAGTGCACATCCTGAGAACAAATTGAGATATTATTGTCCTGTGAGATGCCATTATGACAGATTTTTAGGAAACATGACTGAGGATTTAGTTTTGCTTGTGTTCACATGATGATTGTTTACTTTTGTCTTCACAACCAGGGGCTGTTTTATTGCTATCATGTTACTGACTTATAGTTTTTAATAAGATACACTTGTATTGTTATATCTCAAAAAAACAAACTGACTTTATTGTGATATGGGTTTTTATCGTTAGAGTTCTTAGTGTAGTAGTAATCCTAATACTGAGGTGTGAATTTTCACTGCTTTAGTCACAGCTACCAGCCCTTGATGTATTTACACAAAACAAACCCCGGCTCACACACAGTTCTCCTATATATGGTGCACATATGTGCACAGTAGAATTTCTGGCACATAAAAGTGCAGACAATAAATCGCCAGTCTCTGCCTTTTGAGATAAGTAAATTAAAGAGATTATTGATGACCTGCAAACTGTTTGGAAGACTAATGACAAAACTGTTACTTCCTGTGAATACTGGCGCTTAAGAGATGCCCCGCAGTGAGATTGACAACTGCCACACATACATGCACACAGTCAATTCAGCGTGTGCTCAGAGAATATTTACTCCTAGCAGGGGGCTGCTTTTATGTGGGAGATCAGAGCTCATGGCCGACTGCGGGCTGTGTTTTCAGACGGAGGTTTTAATGCCCGTCCTCCATCATGTTCTATACACCAGTGTTTGCTTACCTTTCTTTATCAACTCCTCCTCTGCACACAGCCGACATAGCCTCAGCGATATCGGATCAGCAAATATCCACGCTGAAGTTATTCCGTAACGGGATGATGATGAAGCGGGAGTACAGAGGTCAAAGGTCAGTGGTAGCCATCGCTGACTTCATCCGCCAGCAGCAGGTCCATCCAAATAAAAGAGCTGCAGTCCTTAGAAGAAGTGAATACAGTGGATGTAAGTGTTAATAAGAAATTCAACAATAATACATAATTTGTTCTGTTCTTTGATTACATTTTTGGGATTCTATTTTTTTCTCATCGTTTTTAGAGAAGCAAGAGAAACATCATAGGTTACTTTGAGACGAAGGACTCTGACAATTACCACACATTTGAGAAGGTCGCCAACATCCTTCGAGATGATTGCACTTTCTTGGCTGCTTTTGGGTGAGATAGAACATCATCTTTACATGTATTAAGCTGTAAGTAGCTCAATTCAACACATTTACCCTCATGGAATCCTTTTGAGAATGAATTGAGGCAGTAAAAGATTTGAGGAAGCTTACATACAAAGATCCTCTGTGAGCAGATCACAAAAATGTCTGGGTGTGCCTGGAATAACTGATGCTGTTCTGAAAACAAGCTTATCTTTACCTTAGAGTGATTTGACACCTCTTAAATATGTTGCATAATCTCACACCTGCCTTATGCCTTCTCACCTGTATAGGTGCCATTGTTTCACAGAGCGATTGTGTATTTTCTGTATTTATTGTCTTGCAGTGCTGTATCTGAGTCGGAACGTATCGGTGGTGACAACGTGATTTACAAACCTGTCGGAGAGAACGTTCCTGACATGATCTACCTCGGGTCCCTCACCAACTTTGACCTGACGTACGTCTGGTCCCAGGACAAGTGTGTGCCTCTGGTTCGAGAGATCACCTTCGAAAACGGAGAGGTTGGTTTCCTCCTTTGATCTGGGATCAAATATGAGCTGATCCATTTAGTCACTGCTGTTCACTCTGTAAAGCAGGATGACTGTTACTCATGGATTCTGTGGGCAGTCCATCTGCTGAGTCACCACACGTCCTCAGCTCCATCTGTCTTAAGCGCTGTGTTTGTTTTCCAGGAACTGACCGAAGAAGGAATCCCTTTCCTCATCCTGTTCCACGTAAAAGAAGACACAGAGAGTTTAGAGCAGTTCCAGCAGGAAGTGGCTCGTCAGCTCATCAGTGAGAAGGGTGAGCGTTTGTGTTTTTGGATATGTCTCAGAGTGATGATGTTGTTCACACTGCCCTCTCCTCTCCTCCTCAGGGTCTATTAACTTCCTCCATGCAGATTGCGATAAGTTTCGGCATCCTCTGCTCCATATCCAGAAAACTCCTGCAGACTGTCCGGTCATTGCTATAGACTCATTCAGACACATGTATGTCTTCTCTGACTTTAAGGACCTCAGGTAAGAGCACTGGATGTCTGCCTCATATGTGATGTGATGAACTACATTCTTCCTGCAAACACTTTTAGATGTTTTCTTCTTTTTTGGACCATAACGAGACAGAAGCTGAAATATTTTGTATTATTTACACATTAATCACTCTCATCAGTGTGAAATATTAAGCCATCTTTTGGATATTTTAGAGCCTAGGTTCCCAAAGTCAGGTATGCAAATTATCATTGGGGGTTCATGAATAAAAAATAAAAATTAGAAACTGGAATATGAATCGACCAGCAGTCAGGAGCCTCCATGCATTACCACAAATTACACATTAGCCGATGTAAAACTACCCATGGTGGCAGAGAATTAATCTCATCCAAAAATATGACGAGAGCTACATTGCTTTACCAATTCACATTCCTTACAGATTATTATTATGTTTTTAATTATATATTGATCCTCAACAGGATAGGTAAACAACACAAATTTCACTGTAGGGTTACATTGTATGTGACATTACATCAGTGGTTCTCAACGGTCTCCAGAGACTTTGTTTCCTTTCTCGAATTAGCTTTTGATCATGTTAGTTGTAGCTAGGATTAGTGCACTAACATTTTTATACTGCATTTGAGAAATTAGTGATAAGTGAAAGTATAGAAAGCAGTTGTTTGAGATTGTTTTGTGTGTGGTGTTATCATTTTAAAAAAGGATGATATTTAAAACATTCTAAAAATAAATTTTTAATCAGTATCTTTTTCATTCTTATAAATTATTAGACATTTCAGGTCACCCCATTTGAATTCCAGGCAACCCCACATAGGGCCACAACCCCAAGGTTGAAAAACACTACATTACATTATGATGTTTTTTTAAGTTTGAAACGGTAGGGGGTACATGGCTTCAGGTTAAACGTCTGAAGTGGTGTGGGACTTTGAAAAGTTGGGGAACCATGGATTTAGAGAAATCATTAACCATAAATCATTCACCATCAGGTGTAATTGTTCCTAATGAGACCTGTGAAGTCTGAACTTGATGGAAAAGATTTTGGCACACACGCACGCACGCATGAACATGAACACAAACACACACAAGTGATAACTCACACCAGAGAAATGTCACACCACCTGAATTCCGTCCGTTATGAATGGACCAGGGCAGCGGAGCTAATGTGACATGATTTGGCACGTGCAATAAGTGCTAAACCAATCCAGTCTAATCTGATTTCATCTTATTTATTCTCCTTCCCTCCGTCCCCAATCACAGTCTGATCAGATAGACAGAAGCCCCGAGGACTGAGTGGCCCTCCACAGCCTAATTGCATCACATCACCCCTGCATGTGGCCCACAGCTTTGTAATTACATTAGTGCAGTCTATGTTACACATAGATGTACATACATGTGTTTGTGACACACCAGCTGTACTGTGACTGGGGACCAGCGCCGTCCGTGTCACATCACTGCAGCCGATGACCTGTCATTAATTAGGGCACTTCACAGGCAGCGCAGATATGGATTATTGCTGCCTAGTGACACGTCCGCAGGGACTAATGTCTTCTTTTTCTGCTGCCACGACCGGTTTCGTCTCATACCGCTGCTTAATTCTGCTCTCGACTTCAAACAGGGCTGTCTTCACTTCATGTATAGGAATGTCTCACTGAGTAATGTCCCTCCACTCAAACTGCTTTTTTTTCCTGCCTTTTTTTGTGCATCGACTGAGCCAGTGAAGGTTAAATCAGTGACTTTGTAGATCACGTGTCAAACTCAAGGTCCAGGGGCCACATCCGGCTCTTTAGATCATCTAATATGGCCTGGAGAAGAAAGTAAAAAAAGACAGAAAAAACATGAAATATTGTGTAAATTACCAGATAATTCAGTTGTAGATGTCTCAGCTCTATATACACAAATTTAATGAAACTCAACAATATTTGGAGAATCACAATTTTCCATGCTTTTATTGCATGACTGCTGTCATTTTAAATTTTAAATTGTTCAAAGGACTCAATTTTCCTGAAATTATTTCTTCTAATTGATGATTAGAGTTTGACTTGACTTTCTTTTGTCTAACTCCAGCATCCCGGGCAAGATAAAGCAGTTTGTTTTGGACCTTCACTCGGGTAAGCTTCACAGAGAGTTCCACCACGGGCCTGATCCCACAGACAGCACACCCGGACAGGTGAGTCCTCAGCATCAGCACACACCGTCGCCCCAAGTTGATCCCATTGTGTTTTGTGAGTTTTGACTCTTTTATCGTCCTGTCACCGCAGCCAGAGGACACGGGTGAAGAAGTGGCCAGCAGTCCTCCTGAGAGCTCATTCCAGAAGCTGGCACCTAGCGAGACTCGATACACCATCCTCAACCGGGACCGTGACGAGCTGTGACCATGTATGGCCTTCCAGTGATCCTCTGACTCAATGCCACGCCCCGGGGGTCAGGGAGGGGGTTTAGGGTTGGGACAGGCCAGTGGGACAGAACAGCAACACCCTACGCCCTTACTGAAGGAAGGAGAGAAGAACAGGAAGTGGAGGGTGCAGCCCATGACACAGCCATGTTGGAATAACCTGTATTTTTCATAACTCTGACATGTACAACTTTTATTTTGACTTTAAAAGGAGGGATATACAAACAAAAATCATGTGTGGACAGAGGGTGGAGTTCAGTACATCAAGAGTTTCTACTTTTATTTTTCGGAGTTGTAAATATGTTTGTGCTGCACCAGAGTCTCACTGTAGGTTTAAACTGAACGCATCATTTTCTTTATTTTATTTACTTTTCTTAGTCACACGTTTACGACATGTAGAAGAAATACAGCAGTCCATCACTCCTCTTGTATGTTTTTTAATCTGGTCAATCAGACACCCTAAGTCTGCGTATTGAGAGATTTCTTCTTATCAATCATACTTAGAATGAAGAAAAAAGAAAAAAAAACCTTACATTGTAGGTTTATTTAAAATCACAAGGAAGCAAAGCTGCTCGTTATTGAGTTGTACCTTCTTTCTCCATGGATGTCTAGAGATGTATTTTACATTGATTTAGTAATCATGAGTACTGTTTTTTACGGTTAACTTACAAAGATGTTTATTTTTTTTGGGCCGTCATCCTAAATTTAAATGTAAAATAGCCTGCTGGTGGCAGCATCATACTGGGTAGAAGCAGATGATGGTACAGTAGGTCATAAAAACAAACACTTGAGAAAACCTAAAATGATGGAAGATGTTGACATTCAAACAGAAAATCAGGATAAACTTTACAGGTAAGTGTTGAGTTGCCAAACTGAAACTAAAACCCAGTTTACAATCGTAGGCTGGACTAAAAATTTGCTTTATTTTTTTTCAACTGGCGTTCACCTGAGCTGAAGCCTGGAGGCATTGTAACGTGTAAATCAGTCGCGCTTGCATTAAGGACATGTTTTCTTGCAGAACTCTACTCCTTGAGGACCAGAGCTGGACTTATTGAGGACATTGTGTCAAAAGAAACTTACAATGTTTTACCTACAGTGAGTGTATTGAAGTTCATTAGAAATCTAATTAAATCCCAAACTGTAAAATTCTGATACTGTGGTGGTGGAAGTCAAATGGATACAATGACACTGCCGCACTTTGCCAATGGTTATTAAAATAATGCAGGAAAGGGTTCTGAAATTTTGTATTGGCACCTTAGTTTAACAAGAAATGTTATTTTTCTGTTCTCTGGTTAGTGTTTCCTGAGACTTTTGGTAAAAGACCCTGTTTTATAATCCAAAAAAAAAAAAAAAAGCTGAAAGACAAATGGGTTGTGGGTGCAAACACAAGGACGTTGTTCGGCTGAGTTCTCTCTCCAAAGTGGTTCTTTCTCTTGTTTTGGTACATGTCTAGGTGTTTTTGAAATACACAATGCTCAGTTTTAAAAGTTTAGGAATCCATTATTGTATGTTTGTCCTGTTGATCCCAACCTGTACGTTCAGGTTTCCATAAGGGTTCCTGCATGGGGACGCATCAGCCTACATGCAGAGCAACATTTGGGGTGGATGTGTTGATACCATGTCTAAACTAAGTAATTTCAGGAGTTAAAAGGATGATAAAAAAAAGTAAATTAAAAATCATTTTACAGGATTATGTGTTGACTGATGCTTTGTATTGACGACGTTTTTATTTGATGAATAATCAAATAAGAGGAAATGTTTATTTGGCAGGAAAACATATAATCAGCACAATGCAGGTCCAGCTCCCAAAAATGTATGTATACATCTGGGCTGGGGTCAATTATAATTGTCATTGTGTAATTAATGATCGTAATTGCAAGTGTTTTGTCGTTGTAATCTTAATTGAATTGTAATTGTGTTCAGATAATTGACTTTGTAATTGTAAATGGTTTATTGTAATGTAGCTATTGCTAAATTGCATCTCATGTCCCAATTTGGGCTTTTACATAAGATATAATCAATGCACAAAAATGTGAATGTAAAGATGCTAAAATTATAACGAATTATATTATAACAAACACATAAAATCATCACAATAGGCTATAAATCACTATAAATGATGATTAAACACAATACACCAAAATACAAAACTAAATGAGATCAGAGGTAAAGTGCTTTGGCTCCATGTGGACTGTTTTTGAGTGCTATATAAATAAAAGTTAGTAAAATTGTAATTGAACTTTATTAATTGGGGAAAATATTTGTAATTGACTGTCAGGGGGTAAAGTAATTGTAATTGGAAAAAAATGACAGTCAGCGTAATCATAATTAAATTATAATTGAATATGGAATTATTGCAAATGTAATTATAACTGAAAAATGTAATTGACCCCAACCCTGGTATGCATGTACATTTTTTTTCACATCGCCTCTGGTTTATTCCCACTGTCCTCAAATTGGCACATTTAGAGACATGATCACATCACAAACAATAAAATACCATCTAGTTTAGGGATATTTAAGGTGCAGAATCCACCCCACAGGCACATAACGTATTTCAACAGTCACTTATGAGGTACAAAGGAATATTGAGTGTTTTTTTTTTTTTACTGGTAAAGGTGACGATACAATGAGAAAATAAAGAATTTTGTAATTGCATGTGACTGAAAAGGAGCAGGTCTGCTATTAATGAAAGTGAACAGTTCAGTCAAGTGACACATCCTCAGTGTATTATAATTATTTGCTGCCATAAGATAATGAGTTGATCTCAACAACAACAACAATGCTATTCACTGAAATATTTAGTAAGGCTGTTACTGTGTAACTTTCATAGTGTTTCATTGGTGCAGCTTAAATCAGAAGGTTGATATTTCTACTTCCAGCTCATTTGTCCTTGTTGGGTTCAGTTCCAGCTGGTGGTGCTGTCAGCTGCTTCATCTGCAGCTCCACTTGGGTTTCACGTTGCTTCTTGACCAATTTACCGCCTGTAAATCCCAGTACGCCTCCCAGAGCGCCGGCCACCCCGGCAGCTTTGAATCCAACCAGCAGCCCGAGTGGGCCTCCCACTACACTGCCCAGGATCGCCCCGGCAACCGGCAACACTGCCAATCTGTAGCCCACTGCCTGGAGAGACAGGTGGAAGAGATATGTTTGAGTTTAATTTGACACTGACACACACACACGCGCACACACACAAAAACCTTTAGAGGCATCAGCACTTTGTGGCTGCAAGACAGTTTGAGATTTAAATGTGTCTTTTTATGATCACACATCAACCAGCAGAAGAAAGAAGGGGGTGGGTTTGTTGGGGAAATGGTGTAAACATGCTCGTGTGTGTGTGTGTGTGTGTGTGTGTGTGTACACCATTGCTTGCCCAGCAGCATCAAAGCCCTTTCGTTATCTTCATTCAGAGGAAATCAGAGAGATGTGGCCTGTGTGTTATTACAGCTGTTATCATCAGAGTGGAAGGAGCTGATGGCAATTAATGACTGATTTCCAGACCATCCTCCTCTCCCTTCCTCTCTCTCTCTCTCACACACACACACACACTCGCATGGACGCTCACTTGATTAACACTTTACCATTAAATTAATCCAGTTCAAATGCTTGCATTGCACATCTCCCCCCCTGTGGCAGTTAAGGGAATTTTAATATCATCCCAGTTGAAAGAGTAGAGGTGGAGGAGGAAATGTAGGTGCTGTGTGCGTGTGTGTGTTGTGTAGTTTGACCTGATGACAGATAAGAAGCTTTCAAACAAGTTAAAACATCCAACATCTTTCCTGTCTCTTTATCTATGCACAGCTTTTTTTGCATTATATGCAGCAGTGACCTCACAGAGAGGTCAGACTCCTTTTGTTTTTTTCTCATTTGATTTAATTGTGTCACAGTCTGGGTGAATCAAAGTCAGAAGCAAAGGTGATGCACCCACGGTACATAAAGGAAAATATGTTCACAATTACTGTATGATAACTGGAATGTGGACAAACAGGTAGTAAACATGTCCCAAATATTCTTTAGCTGCAGGTTCTGTTTAAAGCCTTTCTGCATGTGATGGATTGAAAATGGCTTATGGTTACTGAAGACTCTCACCTTCATGGGAGTGGAAATAAGAGGTTTTTTTTTGCTAATTGTTGTGTAACAATGATTATCATTGTGTCGCTTCTTTTGTCCATGTGCTGCACTGTAATGTATTTATAGTAACTTCAGTAGCTTCACAGCGCAATTCAATTTAATATAATATACAGTACATAGTGTCAAATACAACAGCTATAACGTGGCACTCGTACAAAAATGAAAGACATGTTTTAAATTAAAAAAACAAACAAACAAAACAACAAAAGAATATAAGGAATTCCTTGTTTGGAATTTACAATTTCTCCCTTTGATTTTACGAGAGAAAATTGCATCATCATTTGCATCGTTTTGGAATCCAACCTACACTGTGATAATAAAAGCCCATTTGTCTTTAGTAGCAGGTGGACACTTTTTAATTTGAATAGATTTATTTTCTAAATACAATATTTCACTTCTTATTGTTGTATTTGTTGCTCTTTAGGTTTAGCTATTTAGAACCGTCCAAACTGACAGTATGAGTGAGTCTGTGATGTATCTCTTTTAGTGTAAAACATTTTTTTGGATCTTTGGTTCCAATTCAGTAAGCAGTCTTTATACTTTAACGTAATATGGTAATGTGCTGTCATAAAAGGACAAAAGTGTAAACCAGAAACCTCAGTGACCACGATGAATCAGATCTACTGAGAGAGACACGCTGGGTTTAAAATGAAAGAAGCGGCTCCTCTTTTATTGCGTGTTCGCTGAGTGCTGCTAATTTCTGCCTCATCACTTCACACTTCCATTAAGCTTGTGCTACGTGGGCGAAAACAGACAAGAGGTCAGAGGTCGACATTTTTATTACTTTTGATATCTAAAAAATGTGAGAGTTAAGTTATAAAGTGTGTGTGTGTACTGCTGTGATTGGAAGTTATCAGCTGGTTTTCAGTGAAGACCAACAGTTCAACATTTCAGGAGAATGAGCATTAAACAGAGACGGAGGCTTCTCCAAAAAAAACTATTATACAGTCATTTAAACCTCTTGTTGGCTCTACACACACACACACACGTGTCCTCTTTCCCGTCAGGTCTCTCATCCAAACTCTTTATCACTCTTCCTCTCCTCTCCTCTTCTCTCTATTTTCTTAATTGCAGCTTTCCTCCGTATTCGAGCGGATCAATAGCGACAAATGCTGTGGAATGGCTGGGAGGCAAAGTGCCATCGATCTCCCTATCTCCCAAACACTACACGCAAACGCACGCACCACATCATCAGGACACACACTCTTTCTCTCTCTCTCTCACCAACACACACACACACACACACACACACACACACACACACACACACACACACACACACACACACACACACACACACACACACACACACACACACACACACACACACACACACACACACACACACACACACACACACACACACACACACACACACACACACACACACACACTCTCTCTCTTTATTACACACCTTCCCCAGGCTTTTGGTCCCCTCCTCCACATTGGCAGCGGCTGTGTTGACGTTGTCCTCGATGCTGTCAATCTTCTCCTGCTGGGACTGCAGTGTGTGGGGGTTAGAGACACACAAACACACTTCAACAGCTAGTTTGCAAATCTGAGCACACGGAACTAAATGTACAGCCATGCATACAGATACACACACAAGAAGAAGAGGAGAAGTAAACACCTGTTGTGCACAGAGTTTGAGTTTCGTGTTCATGGCTAAACTGGGCGAGGAGGCCGAAGACGTATTCAAGACAGGTTTCAACACAGGTGGGGCCCATCTGTGTGTGTGTTTATAGCATTGTGTACATCTCATGAAATATTCAGAATGGCAGATGCCGCTCTCCATGTGAGTGTTGGATGGACACAGTCACCAAAGACAATCAGTGCATTTCTTCTCACTATTCCAACAAGATTCTTTCACTTCTTACCTTTGTGACGAGGGGCCTTTTTTTGAAATTATTTGTTTATTTTTATACAAAATTCGGTTTTTGTTTTTCACCGCTTTTTCCACACACACTTTGGTAAAAACTATTTTCAATCATTCTTAAAAAAAAAAATCAGACATTTCCTGTTGTACATTTCTTTTCTGATACACTCTTAAACACTGGCCTGAGTTGATAGGAAGATTTTTTTTTTTTTTATTATTTGTTAAAAAAATTTTAAGCAATTTAAAAGTGTAAAATTTCTGATTTGTTTTTCTCTTACATTTTACAATAAAAATTGTTTCATAATATTCTAGAAAACCTGAAGAAAAAGGAAAGAAAAAAGGAAAAAAACAAGTAACTTATTGTAAGGAACTGATTGATTATTTAAACCTCTGAATAAATACATTGATTAACTAATCTATGACATCCTATTGATTTGAACTACTTAGTTTAACTGTCAGCAGAGCATATTCAGCAATAATAATCTGAATTAAAATTAGGAGAAACTAGAACAGACAAACTGGGCTCAAAGCAGATAGTGTTACAGGTTCATTGTGTTCTTATTAGTCCGCAGTTTGACCTGTAATTTTACAACTATGAAGAAAATTAAACATCACTTTATAGCTGAGAATCAGTCCAATTTATCAACTTTGTCCAAAGTCTACGGAAGAGGGTTAGGGCCAATTTTTGATGGAGGAAACAATATTGAACAAATCAAGAATAAATTCGAAATGTCAAGATTAAAGTTGAAATTTTGAAAATAATCTCAAAACACAATATTGTGATTAAAGTTGAAAGTTTGCTGTTAAAGTCAAATCTACGGAAGCAGACTGCGGTCAATTCACCAAATACGACAACAGTCCCCATCAAAACTGGCCCTACTCTGTTTCCGTACAGCTCCTCAATAGCTACAGGGACTGAACGCTCCACCTTCACTGGTTTTTCCTTCTGAACAGATTCAGTTTTTGGTAATTCTTCAAAGCCCTTAAAGAGATTTCAACGCTGTGTTTATGAGCTAAAACAGAAAGGATCTCTTTGTTATTGGACCCAACTTTTAAGTATAGTTTAAATGGAATTTTGTAGATGGCTACGATCTGCTGTTTATTGTCATATGAATTGGCCCTCGCCAGCTTCTGTAGATCCTTAGACTTTTATCACTATATAGTATTTTCAGTAAATTTACTAGATGACTTTCGTTTTTTGACTCAAATCTCGACATTATATTTCAACTTTGTTCTCGAAATTTCAACCTTTATCTCAACATTTCAACTTTCATCCTGATTTGCTCAAAATTATTTTCTCCATCAAAATTGGCCCCAATCTGCTTCCGTAAAAGGCAGAAAAACAAATAAAATGAGAGGAGGAGAATAGCTCAGAAACTTGAGCAGACTCAAACACACTCAGTGGTTCCTCTGGGCCTCAGCACGTGAATATTACTCCCCTACAGGCGTCATCCACCCCTGAGACATCCCAACATGTCTATGCTCTTTCTCCTACCACCCCCTGCTCTTTTTCTCTCCACCCTAAACACGTCCTTCCCCTCTCTCTTTCACTGCTAATCTCTCATTCACTCAACCTGCCTGCTCCTCTCCCTCCATCCCTGAGGATGGAGTGATAATCTGAGCCGTCTGTTCTCCACCTGCTTCACCGAGTCCCTCGTTTCCCTCCTCCGCCCCCCTCCCCCGACAACCTGCTGTCCCCCCTAAATCCTCTCTCTCTCTCTCTACTCACTGAGGGGCCTCTGGAGGCCCCGGGTACTCCTGAGCTGATCTCTATAACCTCGTCTCAGTGGAGTCCCACCATGCAACAAGAGCGCACACACACACACACACACACACACACACACAAAAGCACACACCACTTCCTGGAAACACTATAGGTGAACAGCGGCTGTCACACTGTTTTTGTTCGCAGCGCTGGCTACACACACGCGCTCACACGCACAGAGTACTGAAATGTGAAGGTAGTAACCTGGAGCGAAACGAAAGGTGCACAGATGTGTTTGTACTCACATGGACCAGTAGGGAGAACTCTGTCACTAAACCAAACAACTCCTTTAGATTCTGAGAAGAAGAAAAAACATTCAGCGTTCACTGTATTATTATCATTATAACACACTTCCACACATCTATTCTTTCTTTATTTCTGCCTCTATGGATGATAGTAATTAGGCTACTAGTGATTTATTTACAAGAGTTATAAAACTAAAGTCCTCAATGTGCTCCTGGCATTTCCCTGACCCTCACAGGGAGTAATGATGTGATGTCACATATGTGGACATGCTCTGCTTAGTGTCTCTGCGGTGTTTTAATGTCTATTAAAACCCAAGCAGTGAGTTTAGCAGAGCGGCAGCATTTGTGAGCCTCCAAACTGACCGTGACTGTTGCCGTGTGCGCACAACAGAAAAATAAACAACAACTGTTCCAGGCCAGGTCGGTTTAGATGAGGACGTGGGTTATTTAAGGAATACTAACTTTAGAAGTCATTTCAAACAATTAGAAGGACAAAATCTGGATGTGTTTTACAAGCTTTTTGTCCAAAGACTTATGTTTTAAAACACTGACGTTTTCTTATAAATATGATCCTGTGACTCTGGACTCATTTCATAGGAGTTTATAGCAATAGAGCCGAGCTGTGGGAATACTTGTAGTTTTCCTCCACATGTTTTTATTTCCAGAATAAAACTTCAACCCTCGTCTGATTTGCGTACTCATTCCTGTCGAACATCTTTAAAAAAAAAATCACAAGCCAAAGTAACGTCGTGCGTTTACCTCTTCCAGGTTTTCCCAGGACTCTGCTGCACTCTGATCAGCTGGGATCTCTGGAAGGAGGAGCTGAATTCTGTTGTCGGACTCTACTGCCTCATCATCATCATCATCATCATCAGTGTGAGGGGATTCACAGCTGGGTGTCTGAGCAGCAGCAGCAGCAGCAGCAGGAGGAGGAGGAGGCACAGGGTTGGAGTGTAAAAGAAGGAACTCTCTAGCGGAGACCGCCGCCCTGTCTCTAATAGGCTGGACCAGAGCTTCCAGTGCGGCGGCGTCTTCTGGGCGGATTCGTTTGCAAAGCTTGTCCATCTCTCTGACGTTGGCTCTCAGTTGCTGCGCAGAGGCAAGAAACACTGACTTTTAAAATGGAAACGTGAAAGATGACAGGGTCGTACACGTTATGAGGCTGATTACACTCGGACAAGTGAATTTGAGGTAAAACTCAATGAAATAGTCTAGGAAACAGAAGACAAAATAACAACAAAGATGAAACTTTTCCCTTCTTTCTCAGTGTGTCGACTGAGCCGCCGCCCTTTTTAAGGGGTCACCATAACAAATAATTGCAACGTTCACTATAGTTGGAGTTGGCTGAAGGCCGACAAACCAAAAACAAACCCAGACTCAGAATGGCTTCATAGAAATTACACAAGTAGATGTTGGAGGTTAAACATGTATTGATGAATATCTTTAAACTAAATGAAAATTTGAAATCAGAAAACCTTTTGGGAATCAATTTATCAATATCATTGACAATAAATAAGGTAGATATCCCACTCTTCAATGTTTTGTGTGCTACAGCCATGAAGCAGACGACATGGACACGGAAACAACAAATCTCACCCAAAATAAATCTTTGGTTGAGAACGGTAGAAAAAACTTTAGATGATAGAAAAATAACTTCAAAAATGAGAGATAACTTGCAAATTTTTTTTTAAATGTTTGCTTTGGCCCTTTTCTTTCTCTTTCATATGCTGGTGGTGTGTATTTTATTATCATAGTGTTTATTACAATTACAACTTTTTGTTAATTGTTGCAATACAGTATTAAAAACTATGTTGGCATCTAATTCTAAGTTTTTATTCAATTTGTTTGAATATGACAAAATGTGCATTCACTACCAATTGTGTAACATGAAGTAAAATACTTTTTTAAAAAAATTTAAAAAGGAAGGGGGAGATGTGTGAGGTGCACAAAATACCTTTTAATTCATACATTAGAAAAAATAGCATTCCATTAAATAGGAGCTATTATTTATCGTTCAGAAAAACGAGTTCATATGCCGACATATTCAGCCTTGTGAACTGTGTACGTCAGGTTAAAGGTGAGATTGTGTGTCAGGATAACAGAATAAAGGGCCCTGAGGGTAACGTGAGGATTACACCTCAGCCATCAGCCCTCCAGGCTGCTGCACAACTAACGGCCTCAGGGGGTCAACGTGCTGCTGATTACATATTCTGCTAATTACACAAGACAAATATATGAATAGATCATTACACATGTTCATTCACACAGACAGGGAGGCAAGGCACCTGTCAGCAACTACACATGACCTGGGTAACCATATTTGGGGTCTTAAAAGAAGATGATACATTACTAATGAAATACATACAGTATGTACATATATACAGTATGTATGGGTGCATATATCTGTAGTATATATAAGTAGCTCATAGATAAATCGGTTGTGCAGTTATAAGAGGGGTAGAATTAAATAAGTCAAACTTCTTCCTACTTCTTTGAACGTGTAAATGTTTTATTGAAATTGTCTTACTATGTGTTTTTGACTTGTTATTGAAAATAAGTTGTTTTGCGACATTCCTTTTATTTTATATGTAACATTTTTGTTTTTACATGTTTTTAAAAAAAAAAAATCAATAATTTTTTTTTTTTTTTTTTTTTTTTAAGTAGGAAGTAGTTTTAAACAAGTATATAAAGCAGTGGTTCCAAAACATTTTCTGTTGCACCCCATTTGAAGAAAAAAAAATGTTCAGCCCTAATGACATATTTTAAAACAGTAATAATAAAGTTCTTTGAGTGCAATGAATTTTTTTGTTTTTTCCCATTGTCCATGCTCAATGTTCAGCAAGGCCGTTCTCATCACATGACGTCACGCACCCCCTAGGGAGCACGCCTCCCAGTTTGGGCACCGCTGACATAAAGTACTTCTCTGAATAATGTATTTAACAATAAGTAAATGGGTTAAAATCAGGCTGGACCGAGACATTTGTTTTATTGAAATTACCAAAATCCCCTGAATGCACCGGACAAGGCCTTTAAACAGGTCCATGAAGTCTCTGCACCAATCAAACCCTGAACAGATAAATCAAGATATTATTTGTACTCTATCCATCCCAATTTCCCATCCGAGGCTGTCAGAATTCTATCCACATGTCTGTGTTTCTGTCTGCCAGCCTAGGAAACACAGCAGCACATCTGCACACACACATTAACCCAAATCTGTGGCCGGTAAGAGAAACCCACACTGTGGGTTAACACCAGCAGGACATGGTAAAGCACTCTGTGTGTGCGCCCCCTGGGGTTTGTGGGGTAATGGTGAGAGGATAGGTGTGTGCCTGCTTCAAAGTTCTTTCACCTTTGAAGACACGGTGGCTTCCAGGCAACAACATCCCCTGAGGCATTTCACGCCCACTACGTGAACAAGAATGCAAGAAAAAACACACACACACACACACAATTGCAATCACAGGATGGTTGGTCTGATAACTCTTCCACGGCCCTGATTTTTTATTTTTTTTAACTGCTTTGAACTTCACAAACAACACGTTTTCACTTCAAATTAAACAAACAGAAACCTTTTTTTTTCTCAGTGACAAATTAGTAATGAGTGTGTGTGTGTTTTTTTTTTTGTACATGTTCACAGTCATGTCTCATTACTGTCTGTTGACTAATGGAGCTGCAGCCTTATATGCAGACGGCTGAGTTATTGTCACATGAACACGTAATGTAATAATGCTTGGAGGCGGCCATGATTGTGTCTGAAGAATGTCATTTGGTGCTGAGTATTCAGGTCACATAGCATCCAATAGACAATTTGCACAGCGTTTTGCAAACACTTAACAGGTAAAGACAACCACAAGGTTTGTTAGAAACTGCGTATTTATCTCTCAGTTGGATGGGTGATGATTATTGCACAGAAACTTTAATGTGATCATGGACTTATTTATTTGTATCTGAAAAGCAAAACAGAGACAGGACACAAAGAAAACTGCTTTTTTTGGTATTTTTTGTACTGAAATAGTGGCTTTTCTCAATCCTAAAGCTGTCATTGTTTTTCGTTGGTTACCATTTTTAAAGCAGTGGTCTGATCACATAAATCAGAGGTTTTGGCTAAGGAGTCCCAAAGAGCTTCAGGCTGAGCTTAAACACTTTGGAGAGAGGATTTTAGCCTGTACTGTAAACCATGGAATGCACCGTGGGAGGGACGACACGACTACAGACAGAACGACAAGGAAAGCTGAAGCTAATGTTTGCAATGAGATTTTTTTCTTAATGTCCTATTACTAGTAAGAGAAAGTCAAACTAATGCAATATGTTGAGATCTTCTGAGAGGGCAGTGACTAAATTCATTAATGGGTGATCATTTATTTATTTTTTATTTATTCAGTTTATTTTCAACATGGTTACATTCACTTTCACAATTTTTTTTTTTTTGTACATGCAGAAAAAGGAGACGAGAGAAATTGCTTATCTAAGTCCCGTCCCCTGTTTTGAACACAGAAAATTTACATCAAAGCTTGTCTCTCTGGTCAAACATTCTTAGGTTGTTCTGAACACAATATCATTTCATTTTTTTTTTTGTCCTTTTTGAGTAGGATTTATTCTCATCTGTAGTCAGTGTTGACTTTCTTTATTCCTCCTCCTCATGGAAGGAAAATTCAAGATCGAATATTGTCTATAACTTCCATCACTTTACATTTGGGGTGAGTATTGGCAAGGATGTTGCAATACGATACGTATCACGATACTTGGGTCGCGATACGATATTATGGCGATATTCTCGCGATATTCTACCCAGTTAATATCAAAAGTAAATGTAGAGATGAAAAATCCAGTTGCTGTATATGTTCATCAGAAGATATTGATCATTCAGTGGACAAATTGAGTCAAAACTATTTGCTTCAAAACATCCTATTAATTATTTATTATTGGTGTTTTTGCACATTTTGACATCATAAAGTCAAATGCATCACGTAACCATTGCAACGCATTGAAAGCATTGTAACCACTGAAATATTGCACAAAAACACAAAAATATTGATTAAAAAAATAAAAAATATACAAATATATATATTTAAAAAAAAATAAATAATAATTAAAAAAATTAAAAATTAAAATTCTAAATATATCGTGAAATCAATTTTTTCCCCCCCTCACACCCCTACTTTACATATATTTATAGGGCAGTATTACAGCTGGTGCCTCCTGGCCTCTCAGCCTGCCCTTCCTCCCTCTCACCTGACACACCTGATTCACATCAGTAATCAGGTGGGGAGGGAGGAGGAGCTGTAAAAAGGCCTGAGAGGACCAGAAAGAAGGAGGCACAACATCAGACATGTGGGGAGAGTTCTTCTGCGCCCCACTCGATGTCCTGTAAGTTTGTTATTGTAGTTTGGGTTGGAGATTTCTGGTAGCCTTGTTTTTATGTAGTTTTAGTCTTTTGTAAGTTTTTGTAGTTTACAGGGTGGACGCTGGGTCGACGGCCCTGTATAGGGTTGGCTCAGTGTCCTCCCTACTTTTGTTCAGTTTGGCCAGGGTCTCCAGTCTCTTTTGATTCGTTGTGTTGCTACTTTTAAGATTTTGTTAATAAATACTTTTGATAAACCTTGCTTTCTGTGTTTATGTTGCAGTCCCTCAAGCCTTGATATTAAATCCTAAAGGGGGTCGTAACAGGCAGAATAATGTTGAAATAGATGAATCTGTATCAGACCCTTGAACTATAATAACACCCCTGATGTAAAGCCTGCATTAAAACCCATCTACAGTAAAGAATGGGGTGTGGGCAGTGTTGTTAACTCTGGAACTGGAGATACTAAAAATAATTAAAGGAAGGATAATATCTATAGATTACTCATATTTATGGGAGACTTGTGTTCAGCAGATGAATAGAATGTTTGCCTTACTGGTTTCATGTCTTTTAGCAGAATAACAAGGCAAAACACACAAACTGGCAGCACATAAATAAGAAAAGTTAAAACTCAAGGATGAGTCCGAATGTGTTTCCCTATAAAGCTGCCATTCCCACAGCTGATACAGTAATAATAAAGTTTTAAAGCAATAACAATATCCTATTTTCTTCTTAGCCCTTAAGCTGATATTCGGAGTTTCTGAGAAGACGTCTCGATGTCCCGCCCTCAACAGCTCCATTTCCTGCGCCTGCCTCAGCAATCTACCTGAAGCCACGCCTCTACTTTTCTGCACGCACATCGCGGAACATAACAAGGTCGCATTGATATAGGTCTATGGGTCAGGTAAGAACCATAATCATATTTACCTGTTTGCTGTTGTGACGCGTGGACTTGTTTCCGTGTACAGTTCCGCATTCACTTTGATTGACGGACTCCACTACAGAAAGTCGAAGCCTATTGGCTCGAGGATAACGGTACTTGTTTTAATTTGTATAAGGGTCTATAGGACGAAGGAGGGTCTTATATACATGAATGTATATGAATGACCACTGGCAGTAGACCATAGTAAAATACTAGTTAGGTATTTTTTTGCATTTAAAAGGAATCATTCTCAGAAACTGTGGATATCAGCTTTAAACTCAGTTTTTAATTCCCTAACAGTGAACAGTCACAGTTCTCAGTTTTAATTCCATAAAGAGGGTGAAAAGGTGCAGCGGACTTAAAGCGCAGGTTGTTCAGTTAATTAAATCACTTTGATTTTTGACACCTGCAGCACCTGCTTTAACCAAGATAGGATTTTCTGAAGATCCTTCACCTGCTCAACTTCTTTTGTTTTAAAAACAATGCCTACATCAACTCTCAGCTTTCAACAATTCTTGAACATCCACTGTTATATTGGTTTACAGAGTATGATGTCATACCTGTACCGTCCTGCTGGCGTTGATGTGCTCTGTATGGAGGCGGTCCCATTGCTGGCTGCGTTGGTACTGTTAGCATGAGAAGAAGAGCGTTACATATTGATCTGTGAACTGGAGGGCTCTGTGATGCTTTGATACCTGCCATCACCTTCAGTATGTTATGGTGGTGTTTCTGCAGCCGCTCCAGGTCCGTGGGTAAAGCCACTTTGATGAACTTGTGGATCGGAGCCTCCAGGCGCCTCAGTGTCAGCTTGGGGCTTTCCTCGGCCATGTGTGCTGCAGTCGGCCCAGAGCTCACAGCACTTAGGGAACCTGGACCCTGCTCTGCCCAGCGTGATCTCACTAGTGCACCCACATCCACTGGAATCGCAGAAGCGTATGATGTGAATCGTTACAGAAATGAAACCATTGAACTCTGCAACTGAAGAATGTCTAAAGAACGAAAACGCCAAAGGATCTTAGTTGAGCTTGAGAATTGTGTCACAACAGTGAGATGACTGACAGCAGTGGTTCCTCTCAATCTAATGATGACGTCATCATGAGAATAAGCTACGCATTACAAATTAAAAAGGTGGACCAGGGTAGCACCTAAAACATGCAGGACAGGAGCTCTCCAGGACCTTGGGCATACCTGAAGTAAAGCATGTTCTCAACTTTGGTTGGGCAATATATGGAAATATATGCAATATATAGAGTTTTCTATTTTGGCGATATAGGAAATGACAATATCGCCTGTAGCAAGATACTGTACATTTCTATAGCTTTTGTATTAAAATACTTGTTTTAGGAGTCGCTGCTTTTGCTACTTCTCAGAACAGTTAGATGATCACTGAGTGCGTCCCAACCCAAACCTTCCCCTACACAATCCACACTACAGAACTCACTCACACATGCTGTCCCTTACAGGAGAAAAAGCCAAAAGTGGCACAGATTGTGCAGCTTTTTGTTAATAAATGTGTCTGTCAGGGTTGGGGTCAATTACATTTTCAATTATTTACGTTCAATTACAGTTAAATTATGATTACAGTTACTCGCCTTTTTTCCAATTACAATTGTTTTTTTTAATCCTCAAAGTCAATTACAATTATGTTCCCAATTACTGAGCCTGAACTAAATAACCAATTTCTCGTGTTAGCTTTCTGTGATAACCGGTCCTAAATCAACTGTAACATACACTAAAAACAAATATCTATCATATCTATTGGTTACCTTGTTAATCTTCCTAATCACTGAAAATATAGGTTATTAATATTTTTGTTGTGGGAATATGATTTTTTTTTATGTCAGTATACCCCTAGATTTATAGTTTTTTTAAATATGAAAATGTAGGAAAGCTTGATATGAAACATATTTTAATGTTAACTACATATGTGTAGAACTGAACATAGAACATGGTTAAATTATAATTGACAATTTTTATAGAATTGTCATGACAATTACAAAGTCCATTATATGAACTCAATTACAATTATGACAAACAGATTTTTTTAAATTACAATCATAATTATGCCATAATTGTAATTCATTATTAATTACTCGATCACGATTATAATTGACCCCAACCCTGGTCTGTGCGGCATTTTGCATCAACAACTTTAACCCAGAATTTTCTGTCTGGTCAAACTTTATTTAAGGTAAAAATATTGAGATTTACATCATATATTGCCATTTTGAGAAAAATTATTGAGATATGAGTTTTGGTCCATATTGCCCAGCCTTATTCTCAACACTCGGTTGGGACCAAAAAGTTGATCGTAGCCCGGTTTACAGAGGGCCAAGGGCATTACACAAGGCAAGTGAACACTTTAAAAGAAATGTTTTTTGATGCAGTCCAATAAAATCCAATAATCATTTTCTGGCTGATATTAGACCGATATCTGATATCAATATCGGATCGGGACACCTCTAATACCTATTATTGAATTAATCCAAAACATTTCACATTTGGTCGCATAATCTTGACTCTTTCCTTTAAAGGTAGGGTAGGTAATTTTCTCCAGATACAGTTTTGAAGTTTTTGGTTGAAATTGTCTTTATGTCCTGACAGAAATTAAGATAGTATATGCTCTGAAAAAGGAACAAAGAAAATCTGTAAAAAATTTTGACCAATGAAAAAGACTGGAAAATACTTTTTTAAACCAATCATGTCTCCCTGTCTCTCTGCTGGTTCTCAACTCCTCGCGTGCACGAGCCCACACTCAAAGCACGTCACTCATGACAGAATTAAAACTGAGTTTTTAGTCATGTTTTTTTAACATACATAATGATAAAGTTTAGCGTTCACTTACTGCTGAATGAGACTTGAGACTTGATGTAGTTTCTACACAATACAAGCGATGAGCTTAGGTCCGCTATTGGAGCACTGGTGCTTGTGCATGTGAGTGAGGGATGTGGCTTGAAAGGGAGCACAGGGGGGTGGGGGGGGTGCTACATTCAAAATCATGCTAGCTTTCAAAAATTACCTACCCTGCCTTTAACTGTGTGCGTGCGCGTGCATGTTCATTCTTTTCTTGCCTTGCCTATTATGAGGACTGCAGGCGAAATATTACGAGAACGCTATAATCTGGTAAATCTGCATTTAATGTTTTCTGATCATGGTCCCTGAGAAAATAACTAAGGAAATGAATAAAACTAATAAGATGAATAAAAGTAAGAACATTTGCCTTGGTTTACAGATCACAGATGATTTTGAAGGGATGGTCAGCGTTAGGAAGCACTGACATAGATGAAACTAGCGAACTCCTATAAGATACAAGTATTGATAATGCTTTCTAATCACAGTATTCACAGAAACGGGGTCCCCTGGCCTCAGATATAACCTTCCAAAAAAGCCGGACAGAGAAACTATAATTTTTCCCAGCTGCAATATGCCTTTAAAAATAAAACTCTATTATGATGCTGCGTTTACGATTCACTGGCCTTTGATCTCAGTCAGGATGATTAAGAGGCATTTATGAGTTGCCTTTTATGAACTATTATTATTTGTTAATTTGTTTTGACTCTAACTATAGAAGTAAACCTTCCCCTCAGGGAATGATGAGGACATCCTCAATAAATCCTGTAATTCAGATGCTTTCATTCAGATGTATGATCCACAGAAGAACTGTATCCAAGCACATATGACTAAAAAACAGTGACTGACTGAGACCCTAAAGAGAGAAGATGGTTAAAAAACACAAAACAAACGTAGTAGATATTGGTAAGGCTTTAAAATAAAACAAACGTGCAATATTGAATTTCAGAGAAAATAGAAACATTTGATGAACTTGAGATAATGTTGAAGTTTTGTTTTGGACAGCTCGGTGGTACAGGGGTTTGTCACTGGCCCCTCACACCAAAATTGTAATTCGTTTGAATCTGATGTTCCAGTGAGACACAGTCTACAATGTGCACCGTGTTCCATACTTCATTATTATTAAGTTAGTCATATTTATTATTCGTTGATGTGGCGCTTTATACCTAAACTACATCTAAAATGCACACATCTTTCCAAAGGTTTTCAGCAAACTTCAAATTAAAATGAAAGTTTATAACATTGTAACAAAACTGATTAATAATATCCAGGTCTTTATTATGAATAAGGTATGATCAGCATGTTATGGTTCACAATAAAAGAATCCCAAAAATTTGAGGTATAAATCAAAAGTAGTGGCATTATTTCACTATTTTTGCCATGCCAAAATAGATTATAATTTATAAACCACACCATCATTTTCTGTACTCACTTATCCCGTACAGGGTGGCAGGAGCGGTTGATCGTACATCAGCTGACTTAAGGAAGGTACAAGGTGGACAACACACTGGGGTGTCAAACTTCTTTTCCTTCACTTAGGGACCAAACACATCTCATACAACTATTGAGAATGTCGCTTTGTGTGCAAAGAACATCTAAGTCATCATCTAATTACTATTTTAAAAAAAAAAAAAAAAAAAAAAAAAAAAGAGATAAGCAGATTATATTTTTTAAATTATTTCATTTTTACACATTGATTATAAAGACGATCCTATTAAAACGTACAACTTGCTTTTCTTGATATCTGAGCATTAACAACAAAGTAATGTATTCTTTTTACAGTAATGTTTAAATTATTAAAGTTATACAAAGGGTCAAATTTGACCTTAGGTTAGGTTAAAACCATAGTTAATTTAGATGAATAAAAAAATAAATAAATAAATAAACAAACGGGGGTGAAAACTAGCCCAATGGTATAACTGGAAATGTATACTTAAGTATGAAGTAATCTTTTTTTTTTTTTTTTTTTTTTTGCTGCACAAATCTATGAACAAATCTTAAAAATAAACATGTTTCCATTCCTACAACATTTAAAAATTTAGATTTAATTTTCATTCTTTTTTTTTTAACTAACATTTCAAGATTCTTTAAAAATAAATAAATAAATAAAAAGAATAATAAAAGGGATGTGTCTGGGGTTGCTTTTTTTGTTTCAGCACATAAAAGAGTTGCAACTATAAAAGCGTGTTAAGGTAATGAAATAAAACATGTACAGTAGCTGGTGATGTGCACCTGCAACACGACAATAAAACACAGAAAAGAAAGAAGAATCCCTATGAAAATGGTCACTTATCAGTTTGACATGAGACCTGTTCGAGAGGCAAATAATTGATTAAATGTCCTTAGTCTGTCTGAACCTAAACTAAAATCTTTTATCTGTGTTTGACAGTAGCTGGTTTTATAATGAAAGGACTGACATACAAACACATTCACTTACCGAGCGTTAAAACTCCTTTCCTCAAGGATCCAATCTATGTTGGACAAAACCGACCGTGAACATTTCAAACTGAGAGAAAAACGCAGGTCACGGTGGCTAAAGTTTCACTTTAGAATTTCTGACTGTTGGTAAACAACTCATTTCTCTGTGCGTCACAGAATAGGTTCCGACCTCCACCAGAGCCCGGAGTACAATGTGTTCCTTTTCAGCGTGACTCTCTTTAGTTTGTTAATGAAAATAATGTGATGTTATTGTACAAAAGATATTTTGTAAAATAAAATTACTTAGAAACACTTCACAATGTTTGGTTTTATAGAATTCTTTTTTTTTTTTTTTTTTTTTTTTTGTGTTTCAGGTCAACAAAAAATTACAGCAAATATTACAACATGTAAAAAAAAAAAAAAAAAAAAAAAAAAAAGTCGTTTTCCAACAACCAGCTGATTGTGAAAATATCAAAATATCCAAAGTGTAATAGCTTTTTTAAAAATATATTATTTCTAAATACTTTTCTTTTAATTCATCAAAGTATTATTCCATCTTCACTGATTAAAGGCGTTGAAAAGTTTCTTTTAAAACAATTAGTTATGGAAAACAGCTTTTATAGTCTCAGGTAAGAGGGGTGGATAAGTTGGAGGGAGAACATATCCCTTTCTTAAGGTGTTCCTTAAACTTAGTAATTTATACTTGACAAGGTATTAATGCTGTGGCTAAACGTTGCAATAATAAAATATAATGTTGATGCAAAAAAAAAAAACAAAACAAAACAAAAAAAAACTTAAGTTTTGCCAAACAAAAAAAAAACAGAACAAAAATATATATTTCAAAACAGAAATAAAAGGTATCATAAGTTTAAATGTATAAGCTCTTGTGAACAAATTATGCATATGTTACTAGTTTTCAAATCAGGTTTTTTATTTTATAATCCTCTGAGGTATTTGTACAGTACTTATAAGATACATTTAGAGAAGAAGTATTTTTTATTCCCACAAGTGGAAAATTCTGCGAAAATTGCCTTTAGCAGGGAAAAATGAAAGAGAAGTACATAAACAGTAGGAAAGCAAACATTTTAATTCACACACACAAATATACACACAAACTGCAAGGCTTGTGTCTTTGGTTTGGAGTCTGATTACAAATCTATCTGAGCAAATTGTAGATTATTTATTAGCATAATTGTAAGCAAAATTGCATTGATTTGTCAAAAGAATGATATAAATAAATAAAGCACATGTTGTAAGTCTGACTAAAAAATGTTGTTGTGCTGTAATGAAGAAATGAGTCCATCTATCTGTAGATTCAGTCTTTGTGGTGTATTGTTCTGAATTCAAATGAGGATGAAGAATTGGGGTTCCCCCTCCTCTACACTGGGAACAGCCTGCGTGAGTGGGTCTATTTCATGTTCCCACTTTCTTTCTTTTGGTACCTTCTACCTTTGACATTCACCTTCCCACACATCCTTCTCTCTGCAATGGCTTCATGTACGGGGCCAGTGCGGGGGGGGTTTTCCCTGGTTTCTTTCTTCTTTATGGGGACTCCCGGGGTCGCAGAATGAAGAGGAGGAAACACAAAGCCTCAGTCTAAAAAATTTGGTTTAAAGTCTTTGCTGCTGTGCATCAGAGCGACAGTGTGAAACCAAACATTACAATGAACATTTTGCTCATTATGACTCATTCCCATTACATTTGTAGACACCAAAAACAATAGCATCACTTTGACTATAAAATGTTGCCACCAAAACAGTTCTGACTCATGAATATATCTCGCTCTCTGTTGTTGTTGTTGTTGCACTGTGATATCTGGAACTAAGCAACACGTTCTTATTAATTGATTTTTTTAAAATGTGGGTTTTAGACCAAGGAAAAACTACGCAATTCAATTCCAAGCATCTGCCGTTGCAGTTATGTGATGATGGCGCTCCAAGGATCCTCGCTATCGGCTCCCCGATTGGTCGTCAGCTGTGTGGGCTCAACAAACAAATAAAGAACAATAAAATATTTCAGTGTGTGTGTATAGTTATTAAAAAAAGAACCATTCGTCTATATTAGGTGACCACACACAGACCAGCCTTTGATCCCTGTAGTCACGTAGATATTATGACAAAAGTGAAATGTGTTAAAATTCAACTCAGATTCTTCTACTTGTTCTCCTTTTTGCTTTCCTCGAATGCACATATGTCAAACTCAAGGCCTGGGGGTCAAATCCGGCTTTAGAGCATCAAATTCAGCCCGCTCGAAAAAGTAAAAATGATAGAAAATAACATTAAACAAAATTACCAACTAATTCAGGTGTAGATATCCCAGCTCCTCCAAAAACAAAAAAAAATATTAAAATCTACAATATTTGCAGAACTCAGTTTTCCAGTTCTTATATCACATGACGGCAGTCATTTTTAATCTCAAATTGTTCCCAAAATTGGGCAAATTTTCCTCAAAAATATACAATGAAATTTCCCCAAATTCCCAAAGTCAGGGAAATTTAAGTGAAGATCCTGCATGGACTTATATACTCAAATGCAAACCATTAATGTTAAATTTGCTCTTTTTTCCACAAAAAATCTGTGGCCCCCTTCTGCTCAAACTAGTTCGTATTTGGCTCCCGAACTAAAATGAGTTAGACACGTGTGTTCTAATGAATCAGTGGGCCAGAACAGTCCCCTTCAGAACAGAATAAATTATGTGACCCAATAATATGTACCTTGATGAAGAGATCATATCGGTATGGTTATTTTTAGAATGTACCGTATTTTTCGGACTAGAAGGCGCACCGGATTATAAGGGCTCATTAGGCGAAACAAAACAGATAAGTCAAACTTTATTCAACTCATTGACAATAACTCTCAACGTTGAACACATAAATATAAAAACAATACACTCGCTTTTTCAGTTCAGTATGTTGAAGCACAGTACTCGTACATATCACTCCATGAGGCGCCTGACTACGGTAGCCCTGAAGCGCCAAAAGTCCATCAAGCGGTGCAGCTTCATAGTTTACCAAAGTTGTACTAAAACATTTTGACATATTAATTTCATACATAAGGCGCACTGTCGATTTTTGAGAAAATTAAAGGATTTTAAGTACGCCATATAGTCCGAAAAATACGGTAATAACTGTCCTTGAAACATGAGTGATGGACATACAGCATGTCTGTTCATATGCTGTTGTGTGTGTTAGGGCCAGGAGGACTCAGGTGCCATTCGTTTCAGGCTAATCCAGGAGGTTTGACAGCAGGAGAGGAAGCCAGCAGGGAGCTCCGTCGACTTCTTACTTCCTGAATCTTACTGTTTTTATAGCAGGTGTTATCAGCACATCCTGACGCCTCCAAGAGCATACAGGTTTTTCTTTATTTTATTTTTGCAGCCAACACATGTTGACATTGGCGCATAAGAGCAGGATTAACTTCTACCATTATTTCCGGCCCCATGCTTAGTGCAAGTCAGCCCCGAGACAGTGACATGCATGAGCCTGCACGCATGAAGAAAACCGTTACTAATAACATTACCTGAAGTGGAAGCACCTCATTGGACCACCACACTCTGATGATGTTGTTTCTACTTGAGTTATTCTTGCTGACGCGTCACATTGTGTTTTGCTAGAGGGCACTTTCATATCTACAGGTTTTAGGTTCACGACAACTGCAAGTACTGAAATAAGATGTTTTTTATTTGATGTAAGAATCATATTATCTTCTCTGAATTCACTAAACAGCAGTTAAGAGACCGGTTCATTAAGGTGTTTTAATCCTGCTTTGCCTGACTTACAAAAAAACTGGCAAAACATTATTTTTTCTTTAACCGATCACGTTTTTATCTGGTTTTGTCTCGAAACATGCTGAGGCACGAAGAGAACATAGACTTAATAAAAAGCTGCCAGGCTTCTAACACATCAGATGCAGTGGCTTTCGTCTTTCGCTGGAAACCTGTTAGTTGTAGAAAAAATATCAAGCTTTTTTCCACTGGTACCCATGGTGGTCTTGTATACAAATCTGTATTGCCATAAAATAAAACATGCACAGCCCTTAGAACTAAAACACACATGAAACGTACTTCATGAAAAGGTTTGTTTTTTGTTTATTTCACTTTTACCAGTAATTACCGTATTGTACATTGTACAGATTCAGGTGCTGATTCAGTGACAATCCATTAGCTTGCACCTTTTTTCCTTGATTTTTGTCTTTTACATTTTTTATAGTGATTTTCTCCACATTTTCTTTAATGTTATTTTGTATCTAATACTAGAGACAACAAAAAGACATGTGTTGGAGGTACCTAAGATGTGTCTGGAGTTGTTATTGCAAATTCTGATGTTCATCGGAGCACCAAAGCTTGTGGTCAGCCGCATAGTTTACATTCAAGATCCACTGCTTACCGCTCTGCGTAACTTAGAGACTGGAAGTCCCATGGGGGAAGTAATTCTAGTGATTCAGAGGAGGAAAATTCTACCAGCAGATCCAATACAACATTGTGGTGCAATACTAGCCCGTAAAGTTGGTGAGATGGGGCTAACCGTGCCTACCTGAAGAACGATTAGATTTCACAAGGACTTACGGTAAACGGGCTTGATTTATATTACACTTTAATTACCACAGAAGTAGTCCCAAAGTACGGTATTTTACAATATCAGGCACGGTTCCCAATTAACACTGACATTACCTGAGCAAACCTCTACTATTATCCATAATCATTTAAAAGAGCTTGAAATCAAAGTTCACTACAGGTACCTTTTTACGTCCCGTGTGGTTGATGAAGGTTGTGAATCTTTAACCATTCAGGGCAACTGCATGCAGTGTAATCTTTATCAGGAAAAAAAAAAACAATACAATATTATCATTGATGTCTTTTAGCGGAAAATGGACTCCTTCAGCTTGTCCTCAGCTAGATTTGAGGTGGACATGTTCAAAAGACAGATAATAGCAATGAGGTGATAACCCCACCATGGAGCAACCATATATATAAACTGGCTCCTATTGATGTGAATGAGCAGTGGCTCTACTCTGACTCCTATCAATACCTTTCAGCCATGATACTGGCAATGTGGTATTTTTTTCTTGGCCAGCAATCAGAGGTCATGACCATATGTGAGAATTTGACTGAAGTCTTCTCTTATAATTCCCTCTCATTGTTTGGCCTTTTTGAACTGCTTCCTTTTCCTATTCGATAATGTTCAGCTATGCTTCTTTTATTTGGCTTTAGCGTAACAGATATATCTAATTCAAATATTTTATTAATGTATTTTAAACTGTCAGAAATGTGTTAGTAATGCAGTTATTGATTAAAATACCATCATTAACTAGGTGTATGTGTATGCATATTTGTGTTTGTAATTTCTAAAGAGCCCGCTAATTAAGACCCTGGGTATCTGAGATCTGTCAGCACTGATCGATTGGTTTTTGAGACTGACACCCCTACTTTGTGTGTGAGTCTGTGTGTGTGTACGTGTGTGTGAAAGCTTGAATTGAACATGAATTTGTTTTTTTAAGCTCCCTGCTTTGTGTATGATCCTGCTGCTCAGACTAGGAAATGCTATTTAAAAACAGGGATAATCAACCCATAAACGCCTCCAACAAAAAAAAAAACCTAAAACAAAAAACACAAGCAAAAAAAGTAGTTCAATGTGTTTTTCTAAATGAGCCTGAGGTGTTATTATGTTAAAAGAAGGTAATACCAATTATTCAGAACAACAAATTGTACTTCAAGCCATTTTATCTTGTAGTCTACCTATTATTTATTACATTGTGTTTTTTACTTAAGTCTATGCCTTACTTATTGTTTATCTCTGTAAAGCGTCTTTGAGCACTGTAAAAGCGCTATACAAATAAAATGTATTATTATTATTGAACAGCTTTGGCTTCTATGATGTCACACATGGATTTGTTTTATTCCTTCTTCAGAACTCTGAGATGGCCTGTCTTTCCTCTTTCCCATGTGCGAGTGTGAGTTGTGCGAGAAGGCGAGTGAGTGATGGCAGTGGCAGTATAGACAGCATGTGCTATGAAATGTCACAGTGGCGATCGATGGTGTTTAACGAGGCTGGAGGCTGATCTGGTCCTCATGCTAACATGGTTCTCTCCTCCTCCTCCTCCTCCCTCTTTTTCTTAATCCCCCTCCACTCTGTGTGAGAGCCAGAGGGTCCCTCAGGAGAGAGACGAGGCCTTTTACCTGTCAAGAGGCTTTTGTGTCTGACAAGAGACAAGGCACACACAGACGCACACAGACACTTGCACACATACATACACCAAAATGTGGTCAAATATTAGACCTTTGAAAAAGTATTCCATTTCAAAAAATCAAAACGCAGGAGACAGTGGGTTAGAATAATCAGAACTAGTTTATAATTCCAAAGTGCTGAACAAAAAGAAGACAGAAAGGGAAAAAAAAAAATCCAGTGAACCAAAGAGAAAAAAATAAAACCAAAACAGGAAACTCTAACCAAAAAAGGACATTGAGAAAAAATACAGCATGTTTTTTTTTTCCTTTTTTGTTTCTCTTCTTCAAAAAACAATGATGCACAACTCGTACCACAATATTTGAAAAAGCTAAAAACACTTCAAAATATTAGTTTTTGTATATATATATATATATTTATATTTATATCTATATAATTTGCTTTTTTTTCCTCAATTTGAAACGGCTGCCGTGAGTGTGTGAATCTGTGGTGGACTCCCAGGGAGATCCCTGTAAAAAGCTGCAGTCAGAGACATAAACAGAGGTTGAGCTGCTTTGACGGGCTATGGTCGCTCTCGACAGCGTCAAACACACCATGCATGTGATCCTGGGCTTCCTCTAAGCACACACATGACAGTATGCAGTCGTGTCCACACACAGCTTCCACAGCAGAAAGGAAATGACAAAGGAGCATGAATGCGGAATGTTTCCTCCGAGACGTACAGCTATCTGTCGAGCACCCTCCTCTCCCTGACCCCGTGTGAGCAGGTCGGGTGTGTGTCTGTGCTTCTAGCCCTTCGCTGGGCCTAAGTGCTTTAAAAGCCAAGTCCAAGGTCGTACCTTCAAACTCCAACCAAAAATAGTTAATAACAAAACAAGGAGAGTAAGTTCAAGTCTGGGTAACTCAGTCATGGATCATTAGTGCACAGGATCTCCAATGACTTTCTTTCAGCTATAAACAGTCCAGGATGCACGTTGGTTTTTAAAACACTTTAGAATTTCAGGTGAAACCGTTCCTCCTACTATTCGTCTGCCATGATGTGGTGACTTAGTAGTCAAGAAATTGCACTTGTAATTAAAAGTCAACCACAATGGCCACTTTTGTCCCAATTTTCTGTGAGCCACTTTGTGACTTCTGCTAGTGCTAGTCTGACCACTAACCTTTTAGTACATCTCAGTATGAGAGCGCCTCCTTTCTCCTGTCTGCAGGAGGCCTCTAAGAGAACATTCTTTCACACTGATTTGTCGCCTCAGACTTAACAAGCCAAGCCCAAACAGATAAGCAAGACTCACAAAGCTTGTTTCTTTTTTTTCCTCTGCTGGATGAGCGGCCAGCCCGACAGAGAAAGAACAGCAAAAAGTAATTTTCTGTCCTGTCCATTTCAGTTTCATCATCCTCCACATGTGAGAAAAATCAGGAGAACACAAGAGTGGTAAAGCATTTGAAGTACAGTCTTTTATACAAGTGAAGAGTGTTAAGTTGTTTGTCCGTTTTGGTGAAAATGTTCTTGTTTGGTTATCCTGTTGAGTGAGAGGTCGGTGATTGGCTCTCTCCACTCTGCATCAGTCCAAAAGCAGTGTGAGTCTCACTTGTGGGTTTGTGTGCAACAAGCTCCTCAGAGTTAGAAGCAGATGCTGTGACCTGAACAGGACATGGCGTTGGTACTTTTTCTATATGTGCGAAAAACCTGGCGTTCAGTAGGGCAAAGTGTCCAGGAACCTGTCAATCAATGGTGGAGGTGGGACCAGGTCCTCCAGCTTCAGGTAGAAGATTCGCTGAAGGCCCTGGGTCCTCTGAGAACGCAGCTCTGCCCTCACACCTAAGATACGACTCAGAGGAGGTGGCGCCTTGGACGAGGAGGATGAAGGGCCACAGCCCAGGTGGTCTCGGAGACAGCAAATCACTTTATTCTGCAGCTCCTCCACCCGCTTTGAGTCCTTCAGCCCTGGGACTTGTTCTGTAAATACAACAGAAAACAGACACTGGATGAAGAATTCTGTTAAAACTGATAGAATTAAGTCAATGGATATAGTAATATACACAAATCAGGCTGCATTTAGCAGGAAGAACATTAGCTATATCTTCTTTTATATTGAATTTCCCCTCATTAGCCTGAATGGCTCATGTTCTTAAGACGTTAACCTGCCTCATTCACTGCAAATCAATACCGAGTCTAACCTAATAAGCTGCCCGTATGTGTGCAAACTCCTAAACACCCTACATAGATACACCCTCCCTATCGCATACATTTTCCCTCCATGTAATAATATATAATAAAGATATTGACAGATCCAAAAGTGTTCAAAAATTAGATAATTATTTCACCCTGTGAGCGGCCAAGTCCAATTTGAAACGCACACGCATGCACACACACTCCGCTGCCCATAGCAACTCCAGTGGCACTTGTACCAGGCCTAATGTGACACTAATTCATTCAGCAGGGAACAGGGTGTCCACACACACACACACACACACACACACACACACACACACACACACACACACACACACACACACACACACACACACACACACACACACACACACACACACACACACACACACACACACACACGAGTACACGAGCGGGTCGGTGCTGCAGGGAAGCTGTCACTAAGACCAGTCTCACTTTGACGTATTTATTATCTGAAGCTTATTTGGTGTTTGTTTAGTCTTTTGTTTGTTGTGTATGCTTGTGTGCAAAGGCTCTCCGACCCTTTTTTTTCCCCTTGCACAGCTTTCAGACCCCACGCACACTCTCGGCTCTTTCTACCCACTCTCCCTGTTCCTTCTTTCTCTCTGTGTGTGATCTCCTGGGGAGAGATCGATGGCTGCCTTTCTGCACAGGCCACTCTGAAGTGGTCGATCGCCTGGTGGCTCTGGCGGCTCAGCTGTGGCTGCGCACTGTATGCTTTGCCGAGGTGGCAGAACGCCACAGAGAACACTGCAGATACCGTTGCAAAGCCGTGCTCCACGGTGGGCTGGTCGATCAGGCACAGAGTTAAGTGCTCCCCCAGAGAGAGAGGACGGAGTTGGAGAGCTTAGACGGAAAAAGAGGTGAAGGAAGAGGAGGTGGTGGAGGCAGGGTGAACTAAGGAAGCTAAGGGCGTTCGGGGGTGGGGGGGGGACCTTTCACGCATTGATGCAAAGGGTCTGACTCTGATGTGCAGTTTGAAAAAAGGAAATATGAATGCTTAATTATGCCACATCCTCTGTTGCCCTGGGCCACGCATCAACTGAGCTTTTCTGACAACTATATCCTACCACTTGCGTTGCGTCTCAGATGAGTTTTCACATAGAGATCTGTGATTCTCTTTCTATTTTTCACACCTGATTAGAGGGGCAGGTGTGAGGCAGGTGCAGCAGGTGCTCCTGGGTGTCAGGTTTATGTTAGGGGCCTCTGTGTGTGAGAGCTCAAATGCACATGTGTCTCTTTGAGCATATGTGTGACGTTAGTGGATGTGTCCTCCTGGCAACAATGAATCTCCAACAGCAAAGGTAGAAAAAAACTGTTGTGCACACCTGAATATATACATGTCTGAGGGTTTCCATCAACTTTCATCAACGCTTGGTTGGAGTAAGGAGAGAGGGCAATTGCTATTGAGAGTTTTATTTGCGATTTGTTTTTACCTGTGAGCAGAACGAGGGCAGCCAGGCACGCGAAGGCAGAGGCATCCAGGTTGAGGCTCTGGAGATGAGTGGAAAAGTCCCGGATGGAGTCAAGCCACTCTCCAAACCCACGAAGGCACTGAAACCTGTGCAGCACCAAGCCGTTACAGAACACCAGTTTATCCTCCGACAGCATCGACCTGACAAACAGAAAAAAAGGGACATGGGATGAAGTCTTCTGGTTAGATTTTCATTCCAAAAAACCAAACCCTGCATGTATTGTAAATCTAGCTTGATATGCCCGGGTAAGGAAACAATTACAATAAAAACAACAAGGAAACCTGGCAGAATGTGCATTTACACACAAACAGTGCACACATCAAACATGGGCATGAAGCTGATTAACGTTGTGTTTTCCAAATTACAGCTTTTCAGAACATTCTTGTGTTTCCTTGTTGGAGGGAGGGGTGAGGGGTTGGGGTAGAGGGCTGTTGGCTGTTCTCCGTGTGTGTGTGTGTTTTTTGCATAAAGGTAAGCTGTTGTGGTTTTAATGTGCTCAGACTGTGGTGAGCACGGGAAACAGAAAGCTTTAATGAGGAAATGAAAAGGCTTCTCAGATGTATTTAACTATCACTTACTCACGACACACAACAATCAGGCAGAGACGCTGAGGAACAGCAAATGACTGGACTTTATTAGTGACTGAGAGATGAACATGGAGAATCAGGACACTGGCAAACTTAAGAGGAAAGCAATCTGCCAGAGGAAGCTGAGAAAGATACAGGCAGCGGTATGAGAAAAAAAAAGTTTGCGATCAGAAAACAGATGATGGTAAGATCAGAGAAAGAGTGGAAGCAGATGGAGGAAACCTCAAATTATACCCTGTGCAAACATTGGTTTAACCAGTCATGAGGTTACGATGCACAGCCATTTGTGCCTAATTATTGTTACATTTTAACAAAGTGCTCCACCCACTCCCAGGCAGGCTGATGTATTGAAATGCTTGCTCATCATTAAGCATGATATATAAACAGATTTTCTTCTTACGGGGAACCACGGATTAACATGAGTAGGGGTATGTTCATTTTCCTTCTCTGTGATTTTTAGTTAAAAGAAACTCTGAGAAACCAAAGTAAAAAGGAAAATAAAATAAAAGGAGAGGGATTAAAAGGGGAAAAAAAGACAACAACACAAACAAGTATGTCTGGAAACAATGTTTAAGAATGAGTTTGTTTTTTTCACTATGTACACCCACCACAAATAAAAAGTCAACAATAAGTCATGAGTAAAGTGATTTTCCTGCATGCGAGCAGTTCATTTGGGTTCAGAGGTTAGACAACCAGTACCACCTTGGTACAAAACCCATTGATCTGTTTGTCTAGTCGTTGTCCCAATTTATCCCGGTAAGCATTTGTGCAACCAATCCTATTTCTTATGTTTTGTGTATATGTTTAGTCAGGAACATTAAACCAATCTTTAAGCCCTTTATTCATGTATTCCAGACATTTTGGCAAATTTAGGGGGGAGGGAAACATTGAGCATGGACAAAATAAGGAAAAAGATTCTTTGCACTCAAAGACCTTTATTATCACTGTTCTAAAATACTATATGTGATTGCACATTTTATGTTATTTTGATAGGTTTTGAAGTAAAATAGTCAAATTTTTCTCCCTCTTTCAATAAAGCTTACATTTTTTTACCATCGTTACTGAAATTTAGATAAGATCATGCTTAATTACTATTAGTTTTTGAGAGTATTTTAAGCAAATGGAGTAAAAAGAGTGACACGTGTGTGTCTTTGGCCAAAATAGAGTAAGAGATCTAGCAAGCTTCAAGCCTCAATAGGATAAGAGGGTATGAATGAAAAAGAACTGGATAAAGTTTACATGAATTTAGAGTGTTTTATTTGTTCTTATGTCCTGTAAATTAAGAAAATACGGATGGATAAATTATTTAATACGGTGGGGGAATTATGAATCTTTAGAGTCAGAAGTAAAACAAGAGTTGAAACTTAAGGCAAATAAGGCAAAAACAGTTCAAAGCTTTACAAACACTAGAAATATTCATGAATTATTTAATTTTCATACAGCCAGCGTTGGTGTTCCATGCATCGGTTACACACAGTAATCATCTTGTAATACTGAAGATTCTGAATCAGCGACAGGAAAACCCTTGAGCTAGAAAACCCAGTGTCTTTGATTCCTTGAAGACAAAGCATGCTTTGTTTGGATTTCATACAGTTGTAGATATTCTAAAAAACAATGTTCTCTACTATTTGATTCTTGTTTCACTGGGGCACATGAGCGGAAGAGCCCAGATAGGCTGGTAGATAAGCAACCCAACAGAAAAGCTGTGTGCGCGCACACACACGCACGCACACACACAGATGCACAGCTGGATGTCCGCCACACATTCCTCTGAACCCTGACAACACTGTCACCACGGTAATCAACTAATAACCACAGAAACTGTTTGGTAACAGAGTGCTTACAGCAATGCCGACCATGAAGAGATGAGCAAATTTACTCTCTGTACCCTCAACAAACACGCACAAAAACACACTCACAAGCATGCAGACACACGCTTGAGTGAGAGGTATCTAGGTTCAACATGGGGTCAATGCATGGCTGCATAACAGTGTGTATACTATCCTTTGGTTTCACAGAGGAAACGGCATGTGAGACAGCTAGTGTGTTTCCTTAGTTGATGGAAAGATTAGCAGCATGAATGTGTGTGTGGGTGCATGCGTGTGTTGATCGGAGTTCAGACTCTGTGAGTAAATGCCGCCGTCTGGACCTCCTCCTGCAGGGACTGCTATGCCACCTCCCAACCCCTACCCACCCTCCACCTGGAACATCTACGAGGAGATCCTGCATCATCCCAGTGTGAGTAAGTGTGCTTGTGTGTCTAACTGCGTTGGTTTCCCCGCCGCAGACGACAGCGCACACAAAAGGATGAGCTTGTTGGCTGACCCTCCTCCCCCCATAAATTCACCAGCCGCATGCCTTACAAGAGCGCAGCGGTTACCCCGGGCAACCCTGAGGCAAAGATGGGCCAGGGGCAGTCATAATGGCACCACAGGTATCCACCATAACACACACACACACACACACACACACACACACACACACACACACAGATGCACACACGTTCTTCTCACACGCACAATGACACACCAAGTAAATGAAGTCAATTCTTCTTTCTTTAATCTAAGGTCAGCTGACCCCAAATATGAATTTCCCTCCATAACAGACTCTTTTCATTTTCTCAGCTGACTTTGCCAAGGATGGAATTGATTCTGTAGAATCTCAGTTCACAATGTGTGCACAGTTATAGCCCACCAAGCACACACACAGTCCTCTGTGCTTCACATATCAGAGCAGAGCGGGACGTAGTGGGCGTTGCTGTCATAGCTACAAACTCCATTCATAATTTGGTTCATATGGCGATTACTCAGCTCCAGTCCGCCTACTATGAAGACACAACATGGCTTTGGCAGGACAGTTATAAATTGCACTACTGAGGATATTCAATGCTGGTTGTACCTTAAAACCCTTTAGAACGTAGCAGTTTCAGCGAGATTCATCTTGTCTTCTTTTTGAATAGTGTGTTAAGTTGAGGTTACGTTAATTCAGACGAGGTTTTTCAGAAATCTCCTGACATGTTTTGACTGTCAACTGCCAGTACTGTGAACTCCTGTGACGAAGACCGGCAGTTGACAGTCAAAACATGTCAGGAGATGAACATTTCCTAAAAAACCTTGTCTGAATAAACGAAACCTCAACATAACATACCCTTTAGAATGTGATACATACAAATGGGATGCCAACCCTTTCCTTATAACTGGCAGGGTTGGTGGCCATACCTGTCTGTCATTACTCGATCTCATCAGGTCTCTGAAGCTAAGCAACTACTACCTGGTTAGTAGTTGGAAAGGATACCACTGAGAATTCCACAGTGGGGAGAAGTTGCTCTAGTGGTATCTGTCATTGTCTTCTTAGGCAATACACTTCGCCCACATTACCTAGTACAGTGGTTCTCAAACTTTTTTCACCAAGTACCACCTCAGAAAATACTTGGCTCTCCAAGTACCACCAAAGGGACCAACATTAAAATACAGTAGCGTAGTAGGCCTAAGTATTCATTAAAAACAGGTTTTATTTAACAAGTATATTTAATATTGTTGGCCACTGTAACATTACACACAGTTTGAACAGTAGCACTATGTTTAAATACAGGAAAATAAAACACTGTACTTAAATAATGAATCAAATCAAATTGATTTGGCGTACCACAGTTTGAGAATCAGTGACCTAGTATGATTGTGGTGTGTGTTGGTAGTGGTCGAATTGACCAATGGCGCACTATGGCAGTCTTGCTTCCGTCAGTCTATCCAAGGACAGCTCTGGCTACAATAGTAGCTTACCACCACTAAGTGTGGCGTGAAAGAATAATGCCATGTAAAGTGCTTTGAGTGAAAAAAGGTGCGATATAAATCCAATGCATTATTATACCTGTGAGCCAGCCGCAGGACAAACAGCTCCAGGAAGGCAGAGTCTATGAGCAGGTTCTGGTCATCACGCTGGAGTTCAGAGAAGCCAGGAAGCCGGTCGGCCCAGAGCCGTGTGGTCTCCATCGAGATGGTGAGCAGTCTGTAAAAGAGCTGGATATGCTCTGCATCTGAGGAGGAGGATGGAGGGTCTGCGGCACTGAACTGTGAAAAGTCAACAAGTAAAGAAATTAAAAAGAGATCTCCAAAGACTGGCCGCAGGGTTACTGTAATGAATGGTAATGTTTTTAAAAGGGTGAGATGCTTGTTATAGGGATACCTGGCTGTAGTCAAGGTCACGGGGTGTGCAGTGTGAATAAGCCCTGAGCAGAGCGGAGAGTAGGCTGAGCGGGGGGGATGGAGGAGACGCCTCTGTCTGCAGGGGGCTCTTTGGTTTGGAGGGCAGACGGCCTCGGCGTCCCTTCAAACTGTCGGTGCGTACCACTGTAGACAAGATAGAGATGCATCTATGAGGACAAGTGTTTATCATATCAATGCCTTATTATTGTCTCCTGTTGTTGGAATGATAAATTCTCCAACATCTCCCCTGCAGTAACACAGGCTAACGTGCCAGCAGATGGCAGTGGAGCTGTGTCTGTGCGCCTCTGGTGCCATAAAAGAGCAGTGTGGATTTGTTTGCATTTATGAGTCTGAGGGAATTACAGAAGGTGTGAGACAGGTGATAAACTCCTGGGAGTGAAAACATACACATTAGCAAAGCCTCTCACGGCCGTGTGGGCTGATGCACAACAGGGATATAGAGAGGAGTGATGGTTAACTATACAATCAAGGACTTTCCCAACATTTTAACCCGGTGTAGCTTATACCCCCCAGCAATATTGCCTTACACCAGTTGTTCCTAATCATTTTTGTCCTGTGTACCCCATTTTCTTTTTTGTCAAATCATAAGTCAATCCTAAATCTTATAAGTAACCTCTGGTTCTCCTAAACCCCTATCTGTGTCTCAAACATTGATTCCCAAGGCTTAATCTACAACTTCAAAACAAAGAGCGGAATTTTAAGTGGAATTTACTTATTATTTAAATGCATGCGCTTGTTATGTGATTACTTCAACAGTAAGTTAATACGGTCTTATTTGAAAAATGTAGCTAATTACTGTCTTCTATTGTCAGAAGTGAGACAAAATGGCCTCTACAGCATAAAATAACTCTGTTTAAATAAAATATAGTATTTTATTAGGCAATAGTTATTATTACAGTGTTAGTTTGTGGTGAATTTGTTGCAAAAAAAAGGAACTAGAAACATTTTACAATTGTTTTTACATTAATTGTTAAATATTTCTGAGTGCCCTCTGGAATATGCTCCTGTAAACCTGTTTGGGAACTATCGTTTTTATACCAGGGGTTCTCAGCTGGTCTCATCATGGCACCCACATTTTTCCACGGTCATTAAATTGCAACTTTTTTAAAATGTATTTATTTTTATTTATTTTTTTAACAATTCAACCAATCAAATTTAGTTTTTCAAAAATAGCTGTTGAAAACCCACATATGTAATCCATTTATTTTCCTGCATGCCTGTCAAAAGAAAAGTTTCTTTCAAAATAAAAGATAAGCCCAACATGAGAGACATGAAGTATTCATTTTTGACCAGCTGTCCCCGACCCACCAGTTGAACATCACCGATCTTATACCATGCTTGAGCACTTAATAAAAACTGACTCTCTCTCTCTGTGTGTGTGTGTGTGTGTTCTCTACCTTCTTTCACCATGCCCACGCTGAGACACTTCTGGAAGCGACAGTACTGGCAGCGGTTGCGTCTCCTCTTGTCCACCGGACAGTTCTTACTGGCCAGACAAACGTACTTTGCGTTTTTCTGCACCGTGCGCTGCAGAAAGTCAAGGAAACAAGCCCACCGATAATCAGCCTCCGAACACAATCAACACCTAATATTTGATTTGTTTAATTGAATTTGTTTCTACACCCCCCACCCTCCCCTCCTCCTTCCACTCTTTCTCTCCTCACAGTGGAATGAAAGCAGATGCTCGCAGGTCACATTTTAATTACGCGCTGAAAGGCGGCGGTGACATCAGTATAATTAGATAAAATTAATTTCCCAACAAGCCTTGCCTGGAGGAGGGACGATTTTATTAGCGGCCATGCAGACAAAGTGTGCGTGTGAGTGTGTTTGAGGGAGGGGGAAGATTGTTTGTGAGGCTCGCGGGTCAGCTCGTGGCACCTTGGGGAGCCTCGAGCCGCCTGTTCCCGCGGAAGCTGTTTTCTCCTCGGATGGCTCGCGCGCCATCATTAAAAAGAAATCAGGAAGTATAACCACGTGGGGTGTGGGGGGGTTTCAGATAATGATAAGATCCGAGGTGGAGGTGAATGAATGCCAACATCTATCACTGTGGGTTTTTGACCAAAATCAAACAGGTGAGTGAGTGGACACTGAAAACGACTTTTTAAGAGTGTAAGTTGTTCAGTAGGACGGGTTTCTATAATGCGGTCTGCAGGTGCGAGCAGGTGTCAATCAAGCCACAACTCTTCACAGTGAAATTGTCAAATTACTACAATTACTAGATACACATCAAACCATATTTATCATCTCTCGTTCAAAAAGCAAAAT
Organism: Gouania willdenowi; assembly: GCF_900634775.1. Classification (NCBI taxonomy): domain Eukaryota; kingdom Metazoa; phylum Chordata; class Actinopteri; order Blenniiformes; family Gobiesocidae; genus Gouania; species Gouania willdenowi. Next base: position 15,127,879 of record NC_041059.1, read on the forward strand.
GTGTATAAACTGATATCAAAATAATTATAACAGATGTCCAGTTAATGGCTAATTTTAAAGGAGCTTAACGACGTGGCTGGAGGCAAAAACAGGAAACGTCCCTGGCTGAAGACTGTGGAGGCTAGTAATGTTGCGGCTTTAGAATGTCGTCTTGTTGTGTGTTTGGGTGCTAGAATAGGAGGAATAACGTTAGTGGACGTAAATTAAAGTTTTATAGGATTCCAGCAGACAGCTCGTGCTCAGAAAAACAAAGACAATTGTGGTTTTGGGCCTCCAGGCTAAGCCCCGCCCAACAAAATACGTCACAATTTTTTTTTTTACAAACAATCAAAGGGTCTATAAGGCAGGATTTGAGAAAAAAATAAACATTCATTTTAAGTTTTTATTTATTTAATGCTAATGGGTGATTAAGCGCTTTAAACCAAAGAGAATAAGTCCACATATTTCTAGATATTGCCTTGAAAAGATTGTGTGATACATTTTGTACTGCTGTTCCGGGTCCGTCAAATGACGCTGGTGCGCGTTCTCAACGGCTTGAGGAGGCGTCCCAATACCACAGAAATAAAAAAGAATGAGAAGAAGACTGCTTGGAGACTGAAAGAATACAAGCACAGTGGACTAAACTACTGTTTGGTTCCACAGATGCATGCAGAGGCATGTACACAGGTCTTGCATTAAACAGTCACATGAACGACGAGTAAATAAATAACCGTGTCACAGTTACAGTGCGGACCGGGCCGCATTTCTTCGTCCAAGTCCGACCCGACAGTGAAATTGACAAAATAAATGACATATATACGTTTGTTTTAGTGGTAAGTACCAATTTTATTAACAAAGAACTGTTAATGTCAACATCAGATCAGCGCAACAAGTAACGAGAAAGTGAAGCAAACAGAGGCGCATTGCACGCAAGAGACCCATTGGATCTATTTACATAATCCATGTATCAAAAATAAGGATAATCCTTGTTATTGTGCAGAAAAAGGAATGTTTCAACGGTGTATTCCTTTAAAATTGTCATCTGCTCCATTCTCCATTCACTGTGGATCACTGCGTGGCTGCTGCAGCAGGAAAGGAAGAACGCTGCGTGCAAATGACACTATGTGACCGAACCTGAATACCAGTTCTAAATATCTGTCTGAACCCGACCCGTCCGGTGCCATTGGGTCCCGTTAGGGTTTGGTCAGGTGTCCATCCTCTCATCAGCTCTGGTGATAAACAGTTGATGCGCACCCCCCGCAGTGGCTTGGTTGATGGCTGCAGTTACACTAACCACCGTGGTGTCACTATGGAGTCTGATTTTTTGTTCCTGCCCTATGGTCATTGAAGATCAGGGGGACTGTTGACACGATGTTAGCTAAGCTAATCAATAAACCAGATCTATGTAAAAGTTTAGTCAGTCCAATAGATTTTTGTCAGAAATCTAAAACCCAAAGTTGTGTTTGGCTGTTAAAGTTAACACTAGTTGGGACGTGTCTCATTTTAAAGAGTAACAGAACCACAAATCACTTTTTTTCTGCTGAAAACAAATATATTTTGGTATGAAGTAATGTTTTTGATTGATCCAAGTTAGTCAAAGTCTTAAAATTGGCATAATTTGTTGTAAGAATGTAAGCGTGACTCCTCTCTGCGTGATTATTACAATATAATTTTGCTATTGGTTGAGAGTGGTGGTTTGTGATGTTTTTACGGCATCAACTACCACTGTTGGCCCCGCCCCTCCTATAGAAACTCGATTGGAGCATCTCAACCAGCAGCTCGTGCCGTCCCTGTTCCTGGATTTGGAAAAGTGTGTCATCAGTATATCACTTTTGAACTTTGCAGCCTTAATTTGGAGCAATAGGACAAAAGATGCAGCTCACATGCAATCAAGGCACTTACATTTTAAGTTTCATTTTCACTTTCTAATGGTGAAAAAAAAAGCTACAGCCACTAGAAACTAGAGTTGTAATTAGACCTAAAGGTTCGACCCGACACAACTCGAGTCAGACAAGACAAGGCTAATATTTTTTAAAGCCTTTACAGGTTGACGCTATCCCAATCACGCAACAGCTCAAAAACAAGCCCTTTATGCAATTTATAACCTCATTTATTCATTCTCCAGTGGCCCGTCTTCAATTCACCTCCTCGGGATCCATTTGTGCATCTATCTCTCGTTAATCAAAACACATCACCTGACCGCTCTTTTACCGCACAGTGCCCGAAACCAAACCCAATGAACCAGGTCGGGTTCGGGCAAAGACCTTCAGCTCTAACAGTGACTGCTGTAGAGAGTAACTGAACGTGTCTTAAGTTCTCCAGGAGCGCCATCCCTAATCAAGCCCTTTTTAAAATGTTCAGTCTAGACACAAATCAGCCAAAACCTCAGGGTTTAGTTACTCTTTGAAGTCTGCCGAAATCAAACAGGTGAGAGGACACTGAAAGGACTTTGTTAGTGTGAAAATTGTTCAATGCGTTTCACTTTCTAATGTGGTCAACAGGTGCGAACAGGCATGAATCTAGCCACTGCTATTCACAGTGAAGTGAATCAGCGGCTCTATTCCAACCATGTTCATCTCTCGTTCAAAAACCAAAAACTAGACCAAGACTAACACAAACAGCGCAGCTATAGTCCTATAACTAAAAACTAATGGAATTGAGTTGCCTTGTGTATGAAATGCATTTTAGAACTAAATTAATTAGAACTAGTTGTGTGCAATCATTGGTTAATTTTGAGCCTGGTGGGATTTTATTGTTACTATTAAAGGAATAGTTTGTGGCGTTTGCCACCTGTTAGTAAATGGTGCCTTTGTCCATGATCACATCTCTCCTGCATTGTTTTAATCTAATACACACCTAAACAGGAACATGCACACAAAACATATTTAATCAATAATTGCTATCATTTGCAATGTTACCGCGTTTGTTTCCACACCGGTAGTTTCATGATGAACTGTAAATGAAATAAACGAAGCACACAGAAGGAGAACACTGCGGCTTTCTCGTTTCTCTAATGCCGCATAAACGCATCAAAACAAATAAATCCAATTAGGTACCCATCGCGCCACACATGCCCATGCCCCCGGGAGACCAATAAGACACCAATTAGTCCATACGCTCCGACGCGACCGTGGCGCTGATGTGTAATGGGCTCCAGTGCTGGATGAGAGTCGTTGCCATGGCATCGCAGATTGTCGTAAATGCCTCTCTCGCCCCTCCGATGGTCAGTGGCCCAGGATAAGATAGTTATGGGCATGGGGAAAATAATATCTGTTTAGTTCAAGTGCGATGGGACTGGACTGCTTGATTTCTTCTATACCTTCTTTGGGCTGGACGATATCTTGAAGGCTAAGAAAGTGCTGCCACGAAAAAGGACGTTGACACTCGTAGAGTTAGTATTTTGGTGCAACCTAGCCACAATTTTTTTGTGTTTGAGTTTGATCTAAACAAAGCAGTTTTTTACAGTTTACAATCACAGGCCACAAGCGCTGAGTTAGGAAAAATGGAGCAAACATTTCTATACATCTGAGTTGTACATGAGTGGCATAAACCTGCTATTTTATGTGTTTTATGTGGCTCCAGTTAGGTATAAACGGTCCCTTTGTCTCAGGATTGAGGTGAACTGGTAAGTTATTAAGGGTGTCTCCTGCATTGTAATAGGTTAAAAGAAGGAGGGTTACTAATGCTACTCTCTGGTAGTTGTTTGATAAAACTGATTTTCTTTGTGACCTCAGTGAACTCTGATGTTTAAATGATTATTTCCAAATAATGCTTGAGTATTCAATTATCAAATAGGTTTTGATAAATTAGGCTTTCATGAGAAAGTGATTGTCTGTCTTTTGCTGTCTCCTGTCTTCTCTCTCTCTTTTTTTTTTTTTTTTATCTCTGCGAGTGTTGATGGAAGCTCATGTGACTTTACTTTCTATAAGCAAAGAAGAGCATGACTAGCGTCTCAACTGAGACAGGGCTATTAGATCTTAGATTGTAATACAGACCGGCAGTGTTCTGCCTCCTTATGGGCAGTTAAACACATTAAATGCATTTACATAATCAAAGCAGTAGATCTTTGCCTTATAATTATATCTGTATTTAGTCTCTAGTCGTCTGCTTTTTGCAATGAATGAATGAATGGAAAGTAAACTTGACTTTGAGTTCACAAACATTTCTTGTGGAAATGATGTTTGGTTAATGATAAATCGTGAAAAAGTGTTTTGCGTCCTTAAATTACATTCACAGAACTAACAGGAGCATGCAGAGGTAGATTCTTGACATGCAACAATGTCCGTTTGGTCATTTAATATTTGTTATCACAGTTTTGTCAACATGTTTTCACCAGACTAAAACGAGACTAAGAAACAATACAGACAAAGGTGAAAAGACTAAAACTAACTTGACAGATATTTTGGTCAACAAAAAAAAAAAAGAGGCAAAAACGCTCACGAAAAATAAAATTGATTAGAAATAATTTCGTCCAAACAGTTGCTATTTTTGTGGTTGGAGCAAGTTGGTGTGAAGTTTCTGGACATGATGTTCATTCATTTGTCGTATGACCCGCTTGTTCCTGTTTAGGGTTTGCTGGTGACTATCTCCAGCTCTCAAAGGATGTTATGCGGGGAGTACACCCTGGACAGGGCGCCAGCTGAACGTGATGTTGAATGAGGTAAGAAGAAGTCGTCTTTGTGGAAGAGGTTAGAAATAAAGCTTGGTAGATCTTCCGTATTGGCAGGACAATGTTTTGGCTAAAACTAAATTACATATGAAGGAGGTGTAGAACTAAAACTAAATCTCAGAATTTGTTGTCAAATGAACACTGCCCACAGGAAGTTGTGAGCAGTGTTCCGGTTTTTGGGAATTCCCCCTCACCCCAATGATCATCACTTGCTTTGCTTCTGACCTGTTTTTTTTTTTAATCAGATGCAGGTGATTTCCCATTTTGGAAAAAACAAAACAAAAACAGTGCCTGTAAATGGATCACTTTTTATGCATGCGATATTTCTGGGTCTTTGATTTTGTGTTATACGGTATGTATATGTCTACTTATTTGATGCATTGAAGCGATGGATATACAGCCACTGAGTGTAATTCGAGTTCATATAAAAACTTAATTCAATGTGGAAGCACATCCCAAAAACATATCAGGCATGTAGAGCGAATGCCGTAAAGTATTGTTTTTGTTCTTTCCAATATGATGCATTACTCCAACAGCTGAGGGAGTATTTAATTGAAAGAATTAGACCTGAATAGGTTTATCGCACTAATGGAAACAAGTGAATAGAGTGCATTATTCAGCAAAAAGAATAACAACACCTACAGCAACCGTGCTATGGTTTAATATGCAAACACTATTAATGGATAATTAAATGTAATCAGGGAATATTTTTAGGGGGGAAAGCAAAATCAATAAGAATGAACAATGTTAGAAGAAGGACCAACTTTGTAAACGGCTTGCATCAGTCTCTGCTGTTGCATCCAGGATTCAGGGAAAAATATAAACGATGGATATTAAATGTTTTTCTATTAGTGCATTTGTTGTATGTGTGTGTTTGGAAGCTTTGGCATGTGTGTGTGGTGAAGATATCGAGGGGTTTGGTTGAAGAGTGCTGCAGCGCTCAGACTGCACACACCCGGCTGCCACTAAACACGGTCTTAATTAATTACCAAATAAAAACAAATTGCGAAACTAATTTAAAAAGAGGAATAATTCATTCCCACCTACCAGAGGCATTATTCAATTATCTCTGTGTTATGGCTTGTCTTCTTGCTGTCTCTTAATTTTACCACTTTTACCCCTCCCAACCATGAAATACTAGCAGTGTGCCAGATAATGATGTAAATTGAAAGAATGACATGAACGGCAATTACTTCACTCTCAGGAAATTATAGTTGACATCAATTTTAAGCACTCATGCTGAGGTGAGTTGTGAACATACTGAGTATAATGTGGGTTTTAGTATTGAAATGACTAATAAAGTTTTTTTTAAAAATGGATCAAATGAAAATACAGAGTTATTACATTTAATTGAGTTTTCCTCAGCTTTATTTCACATTTTGATGATTTTAAGGAGTGAGGACTATAATTTTGAGTTGGCTGCAGTGCTTATGACTCAGTTAAGGGTTTGGTGACTTAGTGTGTGTTGTATTAGTGGAACAGAAAGTATTAAAGAACACAGTCTGACTAAAGTCTTAGATGGCTGATCTGCATGCTGAGCCAACAAGAATGAGGTTACAAGTGAATCCATTGATTTTATAAGTTTGAAATTGACTCATGTATTATACCATGGGGAGATCCTTGAGAAGATTGTGCATGGTTGTCAAATGTTTCTATGATCCTGTGTTTTGGTGAAGAATAAGCAACCCCACACAGGACAATTGTCTACTTTGGCTATAAGTCTGTTGAGCTTAGACAATGATGGTAAAGCTAATCTAAGAACACAGACATTAATGCAGTGATAGAATCAAGCAAAAACTATTTTTGTCCCAAATCCTGCCACTCAGTTCACCGCAAGTGAACAGAAAAGGGTCATATTTGAAGGTAGATCATGTGTGAGTGATATATACGTTTGAAGATATGCATGTATGCTTAAAGCTATCACAAAGACCTAAAAGAGATAACAGAGGTCACAGCCCCTTGGTGTTTAACCAAGTATTTCATGTCATGTCATGTTATGACTTTGATGAAGTCAGCTTTGAGAGGATTTTACCTTGAAGAAGCCCTTGCAGCCCTCACAGGTGCGTACGCCATAGTGCTGACACGCTGCGTTGTCTCCACACACAGCACAGGTTCCCTCTCCCTGAGGGCCTCGGTGAGGAGGTGAAGGCAGGCTGTCTCCTAACAGAGGGCCACAGGGCCCGAGAGCTAAGGAGCGAAAGGCCAGACTGCTGCTCCCTGCCCCACGGTGCAGCTGGTACATTGGCTGGTCAAGGGACGGACCATGAGGATGGGAGACTGATGAAGAGGATGAGGAGGATGAAGAAGACGTGCGAACCAGTCCGCCTCCAAGGTTCTCATAGCCACCGAGGCTACCACCACTGTGAGGTGGCGAATGTTGGTAGAAGTGTGGAAAGCGAGGGGACTTGAGGGCCCCCGTGTCCAGACCGGAGCCTAGAGAATGAGGGTGTGACGGAGGGGCCAGGGAGTGCTCCTCCCACAGGAAGGATGCGCCGTGTTGGGGTGGTAGAGATGGTGTTGTGGGGGTTGATGGGGGAGACTGCTTAAAGTACATGGTGGATGAGGACATGGCCTCCAAGGGCGGGGCAGTAGGGTAGTTTTCCTCTTCTTTTTTAATGGAGGGCCTGTGTGGGGGCATCTGGTAGAGGCAGGAGGACTTTGGCTCGTAGCTGCCCTCTACGAACACATTGAAGCTTGGTAGGGAGGTGGTAGCTGCAGCGGAGATCTCCCCACCACCCAGGTCCAGCTTGGTGTAGTCGGGGGTCATGAGATCCGAGGTGTAGCTATCACCCTGGTAGCTGAAGGACTGACCAGAGTAGGCGGAGCCAGGAGGGGCAGGGCCGTACTGAGCCTGCACACAGGGCATGTCTGCCAGGGAGACAGAACACATGTACCAGTTAGAGCAATGCAGCTCTCCATTTAGACAACAGTTTATGGTGTGAATGGAGAAGAGCTGTGCAGAAGCAATCATTTTCGGAGAGAGACCAGAGACATGTTAGTAAGAAACCAAAACAGAAGCAATACTTAAAAAAGAAACCACTGACAGAAGTTTACAGGAAAGGACCTTTAGTAAATCCACAGGAGATAAGACAACTCTTTTAGAGGCACATGCACACAAAAGGTATTAAACTGCATGGCCCGACAATCAAAGAGGAAAATGACAGAAAAGTCTGCACAGCTCTATTGGAACAGGCAGTTTCTTGCTTTTTAACAGTGACAGTTTGCATATAGTGTTGTACCTTTCAAAATGCTGCTGTCATTGAGAACTTTATTCCACTTCCACACAAACAAAATAAGTCTCTAAATATTTGTATTTGATACAGGAGCTGCTTTAAGAGCAGGTAATGCTTTAATCTGACCATGTGTGCACAAGTGTGGACGTCATGGCAAAGCAACTGACACACACACACACACACACTTTTCCTCTAACAGTTAACTGCTGCAGACGCCAGTCTTGAGTTTTCCTTTGATTTCACTCTGGGGCAGTCCCAGCACTCCCAGCAGCAGCAGCAGCAGCTTCCACTTTCTGCACCGTGTGGTTTCATTAACTTTCTTCTTACGTAATGCACAAAACCCTGGGTTCTTCCTGCGTGCTCCGTGCGTGAGCATGCATGCATGCGTGTGTCAGCGCTGTCATGAGGGTTTTGCGGTGTTTGCTTGCAGCTTGTGTGCAGAGAACTGTCAACAATTCGCTTCTTCCATTGACGCCCTGCGTGCGCGATCCCTCATTCCCTGCGCGTCTTGTCGCTCCTTCTGTTAAACACAAATTCCTCCACCCGAACAGGCTCCTCCACGGATGGAGCAGGATTTCATTATTTTGCACTTATCTACATTTTTTACCAACTAAATAAAAATCCCAGATTTTCATTTTAAAATCGTTCCTATCAGTATTGATTTAGTTTAAGCTATTATAAGTAATTTTGGATGCATAAATGTTAAATGTGACGGAGTGACGTACACATCCACTCAAACGTGCCTTTTGGCTGCAGATTGTCTAAAACAAAAGGATGACTCAAAGCAGAGTTTTTAATTGCAGTAAATTTACAATATTTTATGTATGGATCTATTTAACGACCATTGAGCAGATGCAGCGCAGTGTTACCTCAGCGTCTTCCATTATATATTTATTCATGCACGTGTGATTTTTTATTATTATCATTGCACAGACCGGAACTCGCACACATCAAGGCCTGATTTTCTTAGGTTTTATACCAGTATTTTCACTCTTTATATTTTCTTACTTAAATGAAGCAAAGAGCAATAAAGGCTTTTCAATATTATAAAAACAAAACCAAAAAAAAAAGGCATTTTTATTCTGTATATATAAAATATATGTAAATAAACACATTGAATTTGAATTTTAATGGAAAGCACAAACTTGTAATTTTAATTAAAGTAAGATACATGATTAAAAACATAGATGATTGTTTAAAAAAATATAACCTACAAGTAATTACTGAAACCACATAAGCCACATTAATCCTTATAATATTTTCTTTGACAAAAAAAAAAAACAAAAAACATTATTCTTAAAAAATAAAAATTGCCAACAATACTGTAGTGAAGTGCTATGCCTCAGCTCACCGCTGTATGCAATACATCTTTTTTTTCTTACTTGCACACTTTTCCATCACTAAGGATGTTCAAGATATCAACATGGACCTGTATGCTCACACTGCTAAAAGCATACATAACATACCCACATCCTGAGAAGAACCTGAAAAACCTCTTTTGTCAAAGTTCTTGGCCTGTTCAGTGCTTTGCATTCAGGCCCAGCCTGCTTTTACCTCATGTACACACACCCATACAGGCTTTCGTTCACTCTCAAACAGTTAGAGCAGATAAAGAGCACACATCTTTATTCCTCTGCCCCCCAAAACAAGCAGAAAACACCCCCAACCAGACACCAACCATCAGACTGCCTACTACATGCAAGCAGGTGTGAACGTATGTGTGAAAGCAAGCAAGATGACAAAAAACAACCCAGGCAGGGTGAGGTGTTGTCTGTGCAGCGTAGGTGAAGGGAGACAGTCTCTAACCTCGAGGTGTGCATTTCAACTGGACAAACTGCAGCTGTTCCAATAACTGAGTGCGCTTGTTCATTGTCAGAATGCCATAGATCTAACAAATGAAAACATGAAGTTGCAGACATGAGTTTTTTTTTAAAAAAATATAAAAACCACATTTTATAATCAGTGAATTTTCCAAATAGTATCCTTATCACAACAACTCCATGATTGTCATATGCACACAAAGAACAGAGAAACCCTCAGACATTCAGCGCTCATTCAATTAACTCCTATGTTAAAGGGGCTTAATGCACACACATTAAATGATGCGATTAATAGATTTTTTAACTAAAGTTTACCACTTTTTTTTTCTCTACCTATGGATTAGAATACCATGTCATTTACTCATAAATATTTTTCAAGACCGTATTGAGTCATTATAGTGACGGCCTGACGTGTTCACAGCAGAAAGCAAATGGATTTATGTGCGCCAAGTATCTTTGTGAATAAAATGTGCAAATAGAAGGGCACAGAAGCGGAAATACTCAGGTACAGAAAAAGGAATAACATATTATTTATATTTAAAAAAAAACAAAAACCATGTGAGTCAAAAAAAAATTCTCTTAGAAAATAACAAAAACCTATATCCATACAATAAGAGAAAGAAGGAAAGGAAAAAAGAAAGAATGATCTAGATTATCAGCTGTTATACCTGGTGAAAGAGCCTCGCGTTGAATGGTGCTGGGTGTCCGGGGTTTGTGGGTGTCGTGGCTGCGGCCAGTAAAGGACTCCAGCAGCAGGGAGGACTCGGCGGGCGCCACGGAGAGAGAGTCGGGTCGCCGGGACTCCGAGCTCGGCTGGACGCGCTCTTCCGAACCTGTGACTGGGAAAATATATCCGAGTTAAAACCACAAAAGGTGTAACACGGTCCACTGCGTGCGTAAAAATCCATGCGCACTGAGAAGCAAACAAGGCCCATTTCGGCACTATTTTAGAAACTTAGAGAAATTGACTCCTCTATGATTTTATGTCATAGATTAGGTCACTTGTGAGCAAAGAACAACCAGTCTGATAAAAGGTGATATAATGAATCAATGCCCGCATTTGGCAAGAAGCCAAGCATTAGAAATCCAATAGATAAATAGATTGCTATTTAAGTTCATAGGAATTTAAAGAAGATTCAAACATATATACTGGAGACATGTTTTAAAGTAAAATAACAACAAAACAATAAAATACAATAACTTAAGAAGTTTTCCTAATTTTTTTTTAATAACGGATTTAACCTCTGAAATTTACCCTGATTTTTTTTCTGCCTCATTTGCTACTTTGCGTTGTAAACAATGACACACTATCAGGAAAACACACACTAAACCACATGTGAAAACTATACCAACCCACAAATTTGGCAACGTTTATGCAAACAGGTTGTCTGAGTATCTACAAGCCTTCGCGTGTCTTCCCTCTGATCAGCACCGTGTCCTTCAGCTCAGGGTCCATCCACATGGACACACAGACTGACAGACTGACAGACAGACAGATAGACGGACGGACAGGGACTCTGAAATCAAACCAACGCGCTGCAGCGCACCGTGCGCCTCTGACATCTCCAACTGCAGGAAGATGCAGTGAGGCGGGGGGATTTCAAGGTCCATAGCGCCCCCTTCCCGTCACACTCGCACACACTTAAATGTTCATTAGTGGCACGAATGAAAAGACCAAGTGTGCGTCTTTCAGCCTGTGGACAAAAACCACAACACTCACCAACGGCATGTCTACTGCCATCACCATGTCTGCAAACACCTGCCCATTAAACAACTTTCTCTCCAAAACCCAATGAGCTCCCATAGTTTTATGTATTTATTTTTATTAAACTGAAGCTTCATTAAGGTGAAAACATGTTGGAGAAAAAGACAGCTCAATGTAAAAAGGGCTGATTGGATGTGGTAGGAACAGTTCCACCGATATTCACTTCTGTGTGGAGCCATTCGAGTGCTTATATATAAGTTTTGCCTAAAAATTAGTTGACCACATTAACAAGTCAAAGTAGTTATAATCTGATTTTTTTTTTTTTTTTTTTTTTTTTTTAAAGGGTCTGCACAAAAGCGCACAATGTTGTAGTGTTTTCAATTCAAAGTTACATAACTCTTCAACTATATAGTGAGAAATTCTGTCAGATTTAAAAAAAAAAAATTCAGAATGCTTTCTGCCTTTAGTGCAAGCCTACATGAGCCGGCCGGTGCAGCTCCCTGGCCCAGGACTCACCGGTAACCAGGAGAACCGCGTAAGAGCTGTGAAACACGCGGCCCGGAGCGCCAATAATCACGGACAGTGCGAGGGATCCAGCAAACAGAGACAGAAAAAAGAAAGGACAATAAGGAGAGGCGAGGGAAATATGTGAGCACTGTAAATCAGCCCTGAGAGAGACGGTCAGTGTGTCTGTGTGTGTGAGCGCACAAACCCGTGTCTGTGTCACAGAGATTTGTGTTCTTTTTTTTTTTTTCTTCTTCTTCTAATTTTTTTATTTTCACTACAACCTGAGGCAGTAAACAAAGTGTGGTCACAAGACTTCCGTCAGAAACAACTCTTATAACGAGGATAGGAAATTTTAACCTGACTTCACGATATTGGTGAACAGGAGCTCCCATCATTTTAACAAGTTGACAGTTTTACTATCGCACTCATTGCAGTTGTTTACAGTTTTATGTGAACCATAAGGCGGTCTATGAAACAATTTGGCAGTGCAATAATCTCAGAAAACACTGCACACTTATAGAACCATAAGAGACTTAGATAGCCTATAGATGTGACAGGTGTTTCAAACATACACAAGTCTGTCAAATGTATATGTATATTTTTTTTTTAAAAAAAAATAACCAAACATCAACCAGAGAGGAAACACAACAGAAAACCAAAATAAAAGCATGAGGCTTGAAATCAAACAGCATCGACTGAGCACTCACACCATTTGTGCGCCATTTACTCAACTCTTCATTGTGTGAGAGCGAGAGGCATCTCATTTCCATGACAACCGGGAAGGATAGGATACCTTCCCCGATTACACACGCACACACACACACACACACACACACACACACACACACACACTGAACAGCTGAGGCTGCCACAGGTTCACACATCAACAGGTTAGAGACGCTCAAAGTAAAAAGCAGAGCAGGGAAATCAACATCACACTTTTTGGGGGATGCAATTGATTATTGATTTATTTATTGGCTAATTAAATGACTGATTGAAGGATTCATTCATTCATTCATTCATTCATTCATTGAGAACCTACCGGTGTGCTGTAGCGGTTCCGTCTTTACATGTGATAAGAACTTCACATGAAGTGTCCTCCGTCCATCCAAAGTAATCGAAAGTTAAAAGTTAAGATATAAACGTTGGGTCGCTCTTGGTGATTTTTGCGGCCAAAAATAAAAATGATTAGTTTTGTTGTCTTCTTGATATCATTAAAGTTTGTTTTTTTTTTTTTTTAAAGAATCAGAGTTGAGAGCGTCTATAAACGCAGGTCCCGGCTGTGGTCCGTTCCGCTGAGCTGCTGCTGTGCTGTGCAGAGAGTGGAGTTGTAAGATACAACTTGTAACGCGGGTTTGTTTATGTGCGTCGTCTGAGGGGACAAAGTCAAATACAGCATTTATGTGGGCTCTGCCTCCACATAGAGCGGCTGGTATGTGCTACGTCAATGTGACGTGGGATCAGTGACGTCACTCGAAGCGGCGCGCCCTCTGTCTCTCTCCGTACAGTAGTGAAACACATAAGCCCATGCGCTCCGTGCCAGAGAGTGAGCACGAGGGACAAATAGAGCGAGCGCGCAATAGAGTGAGAAGGAAAGAGAGAGCGAGAGAGAGAGTGAGAAGGAAAGAGAGAGAGAGAGAGAGGTTGGTTTTATGGTTGCTGTTGAGGAAGTGTACAGACTCAGAGCACATGCTCGCAGTTTACACTTGCGAAATCCGATATTAGGAAAATAACTACGAAGTCAGCTATCTATTTTAGTAAAAGCTACATGAATTATATGTCCTTGAAATACATCAATTATAAAATGTTTAATGACATACCACTGTCTTCAAAGCTGATTTTTTTTAATTCATTTTTTTAATTTTTATTATTAATTTGTTTTACATAGTTACATTTTTTAATGATAGTCTATGCGTTAGGTTTTGTCTTTGGGAAAACATATCGTGTTTCTGGCTATAGGCAGCTAGCTGAAGATCTTTGCATAAACCAGACGGTATCCGACCGGTCGGATCGCGTTCGGACTAAATTTCTATCATTTTACACTGGCTCGAGTCGGGCTCGGGTGCAACGCGATAAATAAGCGACATGGTGATGCGTTTCGATTAGCGTGAGAAAAATGCATTATTTGGATTCAGACGAGTTTGGACCAAATTCTGTCAGGCTCAGGTCTAACTTTTAAGCCCCGATTACAGCTCTAAGATGGAGTATGCAATTGCGTTTGGCCCCATAAACCACTAGGGGGCTCAAAGTTGACTTGTCAGTCTCATCTTCGGAGAAATACATTTGTGTTTTCATCCTGAATATCCTTAGGAATCTTTCCCTGTATAGTTTGCCAAACTGGGGTCCCCGAAAAGCATATTGCATGGAGCCCACATAAAGTTAGAAACAGCTTTGAATGTAAACGTGTGACGTAAACCTGTGCGTATGTGACTGAAATTGCGCAGTTTGTTTTGACTCATGAAGGATGGTGACGGTGTCGCCAGTCGGCTCCAGTTACCTGTAGTTTTGGTGGTTAATGTTCCTATAAAATGTAGGCTACTGCAATAGGGACATAGTGCAAATGGAAATATGGTGTAAATTCAACTTATCTTTAGTCAAAATAAAACAAAAAATAATGAAATTACCTTATTTAAGCATGGTTTTCGCTCTGAAACTGAACAACGTCTCTTTAAAAAAAATACACGAAAAAAAAAAAACTGCTAGGAAAATGCAGACTTTGAGTTTTTTGTTCTATATTTGTATTCCATCCATCCATCCAAAATTATGTTTATATTGTTATATCGATGACAAGTCTGCAGCTATAAATCATTAGACTTAATTCATCAGTTTGAATATATATATATATATATGTGTGTGTGTGTGTGTAGCAGTGACATCATAAAGAAATGTCTGTGTTGGAATATGTATAAATATGGCTCTGAACCTTTTTTTTCCATTAACGTTTGGAAATTGTCAGTGAGGAAGTGCCAGGTCAGGTAGACGGAGAACAACCGTTCCCATCAACCTGAAAATTAAAGCGACCGTGCCGTTGAGTACGCTCTTAACCACCAGCCAATCACGAGACGCGTCTCTTCAGCCAACGTCCTAATTCTGGCCAATGACGGGTCACGAGGGGCGGGGGAATCCTTGACGCACTGAGACTCGTGATTGACGCAAGCCCTGTTACTATATTTAGCAGCTGGACGGAGGCAGGGTGAGATAGCAGAGAGAGCCCATTCATTGTGCCGGGGCGGGCCCAGCTATTTTAATGCCGCGATTGTGATCCAGCCAAGCCAAATATAGTCGTAGACAGGTATTTTTAGCCGTTAAATCTCACCCCGTTTTTATTCGGCAAACCCGACCTGTGCGATACAGGATACGTCCTGGAATAAGCGGCGGCTCCCAAAGCGGCACCGCTGTGGGTTTAAGCTGCAATTCTGCGGGGTTAGTTTTACAGTCAGATGATGATGATTTCTGCTGCACACACAGCCAGAGAAAGAGGGAAACACCCACACGCCATCAGCCTGCCTCTCTCACCTCAGTCCTGGGTAGAAATAGTGGAAGTGGCTGTAAGTCTGGAGAGAGTCAACAGGTTTGTGATGGCTTTACTGGTGCTGAGACAGCAACAGTGGAGTCAGTTACCACCGGTGGACTGGGACAAAAATTCAGCTCTGGCATTTTGTGTCCAGACCAGGACACTACATTATCAGAGGACACCATGGAGAATCTGTTTTTTGATTTCAAACATGAAGACAAAATCATTGTAGCTCACAATGAGGGGGAAAAAAATCTCCTAATGATAATAACAATAGTAACTAGAAAAAATTGAAATAAATCAAACAAGGCAAAGAGAAAACAAATGGTACAAAAATCCTGCTCATGAAGTCTATACATGTTTGAAAATGAGTAGGAGGAAGTATATACTTATATAATATACCTATATATATATCCACTTGGTTCAGTGGCTGTTTGCAAAGTCACACCTTTGTTTAGGATATGTCATTATTTATTTAAATTCAGCATGACTTCAACAATGTAGCAGATCTATGAGCCGTGCCACTGTTTATAACAAGTAATGGCTAGAGGGCTAAAAAAACAAAAACCATTACCTAAATAATAATAATTAAAAAAAAATATATATATATATATATATATTTGGTAATGAGGATAATTGCTGCAAGTCTTAGTCTCTACGACACAAAGAGCAGATCTACAACCTTTGTTTGTTGATAAACTGGATCTGAATCTTAGCTGTCATCTCAAACCAATTATCAAAACCACCTCAGACCCTCCTAAGAACCTTTCTAGAGCAAACGGGGTTGTCTAAAAAAAAAAGAAGAAAAAAGCTATTTAATGCTTTCCTGTACAGTAGACATGACTATTTGTATAATTATATTTTTACAAGATTCCCACAAGAAGATTAATTTTGCTTCAGCTCAGTTTCATTTTTATTGTGACCTAATAGTTTGTGTTCAGGTCCAAAATACATTGGCTATATATATTTGTGTCATTTAAAATGAAACTACACATTTTGGATAGTGAAGTTCAGACAGGTAAAGTATAGTATGTAAAAAAAAAAAAAAAAGCAAGCCTTTTAGTAAAAAATTAAAACAATATACATATTTACAGTAGAGGAGTAACTTTACCACTATTCCTGTCATTTAGTCACGTGCTGTACTGAAAATAGGTCGTTTTAATATTTTTCTCTTTCATTTATCCACATTACCATTTTCTAAAACAAAAGAAAGCCCTATACTTTTTATCTTATTTGTTTACTGAAAACATATGTGTTCTAGCCTTGTTTACAACATCAATTATGGCTTATGTATCGCCATTAAACAAAAGACGTGCATATTCTTGGAAAAACAACAACACATACACACGCAGGTGCACGCACAAACATAACACACTTCCACACATGCTTTAAAAGTACTTTTTTTTAAACAAATTTATTCCTTGAATCACAATCAATATGGAGCAGCCAGATGTGAAGTACAGTTCACTAATGCAGAGGCGTTTTTGAGGAGCGAGCAGGAGGGAGACCAGACATCCTGGGCAAGGAGAGGAGAAAAGTACCACCTAAAACATCCACAACGGCAAATTCAATACCACGTGTTGCGTCCCTACCAGCCTGTGGAAGCGGTAAGATGGCGTTGTCGACCGTGCATCATTGCTGAGGACCAGATACTTAGTACCTGTGGCTACTTAACAAGAACTTGACAAACACTGCCTGACTAAACCTCTCGTATCATACTTGATCTTTTGATAGAGCTTAAAAATAAGGTTCACTTTAGGTATCCTTTAATTCACAACCTCTGAAAACAAACAAGTATCTGCTACAGGCGATTTGAGCCTTCTCAGGACATCTCTTCAGTACCTTCAAACAGATACACTGTTACATTTTAGATGGGAAAGAACTCATTTTCTTAAAATGATGCGCTCTCCACAAAATAATTATTCAAAAACATTTTTAAACCATTTTCCCCCTTCAGTATATTGTTACACACATGTGCAGGGGATTCACTTGCAGAAGTTAGTGTGACTGGTGGGCAACACGTCCACACTGGCCACTGTGCCATGATAAGCTGAAGGGAGGACAAAGCCACAGACTTCTATAGATAGGACCATTTATAATCAGTGTTTGCTTTGTATCTCACGGGTAAATCCCCTTTTAACCAATTCAATATGTTGGACATACTTTGTTGTTGCGTTCTTCAGTGGCGGTTAGAGCAATAATCTCTTGTTGGGTTGGGTGTCCGATTTTTCGCAGGGTGAATGTTGCATTTGTCATCAGCCTATCCATTCTTCTATGTGTTCAGCTTTGACTGTTAACTGCTGTTCATGCTTCTTTAGCATAAATATGACCAATTTATTTATTAGTGGTTTTTAAAACAAAACGCCTATAGACATAGATCACAAGTTCTTTTCTTCTGCATGTCCGTTGCTGTTCTCTGTGAGAGATATTTTAATAACCCAGATGGATCATTTATGTATTTATTTGTCTATTTATTTAATAAAAGAGTCTTTTTATGCAATAATATTTGTAAATCCTTGATTGCTGTCACTTTCGAAACTCTTACCATTCTTCTACATCAAAGATGTTTCATATATACTGTATATATACAGTGCCTTGCGAAAGTATTCGGCCCCCTTGAACTTTTCGACCTTTTGCCACATTTCAGGCTTCAAACATAAAGATATAAAACTGTAATTTTTTGTCAAGAATCAACAACAAGTGGGACACAATCATGAAGTGAAACGAAATTTATTGGATATTTCAAACATTTTTAACAAATAAAAAACTGAAAAATTGGGCGTGCAAAATTATTCAGCCCCCTTAAGTTAATACTTTGTAGCGCCACCTTTTGCTACGAGAACTGTTCTAAGTCGCTTGGGGTATGTCTCTATCAGTTTTGCACATTGAGAGACTGGAATATTTGCCCATTCCTCCTTGCAAAACAGCTCGAGCTCAGTGACGTTGGATGGACAGCATTTGTGAACAGCAGTTTTCAGTTGTTTCCACAGATTCTCGATTGGATTCAGGTCTGGACTTTGACTTGGTCATTCTAACACCTGGATATGTTTATTTGTGAACCACTCCATTGTAGATTTTGCTTTATGTTTTGGATCATTGTCTTGTTGGAAGACAAATCTCCGTCCCAGTCTCAGCTCTTTTGCAGACTCCATCAGGTTTTCTTCCAGAATGGTCCTGTATTTGGCTCCATTCATCTTCCCATCAATTTTAACCATCTTCCCTGTCCCTGCTGAAGAAAAGCAGGCCCAAACCATGATGCTGCTACCACCATGTTTGACAGTAGGGATGGTGTGTTCAGGGTGATGAGCTGTGTTGCGTTTACGCCAAACATAACGTTTTGCATTGTTGCCAAAAAGTTCGATTTTGGTTTCGTCCGACCAGAGCACCTTCTTCTACATGTTTGGTGTGTCTCCCAGATGGCTTGTGGCAAACTTTAAATGACACTTTTTATGGATATCTTTAAGAAATGGCTTTCTTCTTGCCACTCTTCCATAAAGGCCAGAGTTGTGCAGTATACGACTGATTGTTGTCCTGTGGACAGAGTCTCCCACCTCAGCTGTACATTTCTGCAGTTCATCCAGAGTGATCATGGGCCTCTTGGCAGCATCTCTGATGAGTTTTCTCCTTGTATGAGCTGAAAGTTTAGAGGGACGGCCGGGTCTTTGTAGATTTGCAGTGGTCTGATACTCGTTCCATTTCAATATTATCGCTTGCACAGTGCTCCTTGGGATGTTTAAAGCTTGGGAAATCTTTTTGTATCCAAATCCGGCTTTAAACTTCTCCACAACAGTATCCCGGACCTGCCTGGTGTGTTCCTTGGTCTTCATGATGCTCTCTGTGCTTTAAACTGAACTCTGAGACCATCACAGAGCAGGTACATTTATACGGAGACTTGATTACACACAGGTGGATTCTATTTATCATCATTAGTCATTTAGGTCAACATTGGATCATTCAGAGATCCTCACTGAACTTTTGGAGAGAGTTTGCTGCACTGAAAGTAAAGGGGCTGAATAATTTTGCACGCCCAATTTTTCAGTTTTTTATTTGTTAAAAATGTTTGAAATATCCAATAAATTGATTCTTCACAAAAAATTACAGTTTTATATCTTTATGTTTGAAGGCTGAAATGTGGCAAAAGGTCGAAAAGTTCAAGGGGGCCGAATACTTTCGCAAGGCACTGTATATATATATATATATATATATATATATATATATATTTTTTTTTTTTTTTTGTGTGTGTATGTGTAGATGTGTTATTATGTATTTATTAACACTAAATATTTGTGACCTCACCTCCTCAATCTGGGTCTCCTTACTGCATTTCTTGGCAGGAAGTGTGTAAACTTTCTTGGATATGACCTCAGCACAGAACGCTGTAATCCAGATTAACCTGCTCTCGTATTCCAGCAGGTATGGAAGTGATTAGAGATTATGACCGTGTTCCTTTAATAGAATTGGGCTTGTTGGTATTAAACTATGTTGACCATTGTCACGTTTTACTTGACTTGAAAACAGAAAAAGCCTCTTATTCTGTTATTCAAAAGTGGGCAATATTTACTTGCAATAATCCTCTTTTGTCCCATTACAAGGTAATCCATACAGAAATTAACTTTCTGCCTGCATTACTTTCAAATCTGGTGTCCTGCATGGTAGGCAATATCTAAAATTAGCTTTTACAACACTTTTTTTTATTTTTATCATATCTGACAATGAACACGTGGACAAGTTTGTGTGTCCATTAGAACTTGTTTTTTCAGTCTTGAAAATATTATTCATCACATCTCCCAGTCTCCTCATCAGCCTTACAAATTCCAGATATTTGTTTGTTTACTTGATGCTTTGCTCTGGAACAGATCAAGCAAATGCAACCTTTAAAACAACAGTGTAGCAATCCCTGCAGTCATTTGGCTCTGGCAAAGTTCTCTTTGCTCAGTTTTCCCTTTGCATTAATGTTTGATATTGCATGAACTGACCAAAAACTAAACACAATTAGCTAAAAATTGAAATAAATGAATCATAGCCGCTCAGTAAAGTTTCCTTTGCATCGATTTGGCCTTTTTTTGATGGGTTCAATGTTTCACACTGATTTTCTTGTAGAATGGACAGGCTGATCTATTTTTGTTTCTGTTGTAAACTTGAACAATAGTAAAAAAAAGTGGCACTTGTTTTTTACCAGACAATTGCATTTATATCTGAAATATACAGTACTGTATATAGATAGATAAGTAAGATTTGAAGATTTGTATTTTGAACAGAAATTGCTTTGATGTATTATTTGTCTCAGTTGTTGTACATACAATAAATGAGCATCTATTGACTTCCTGTACAGATCTTGTGGTGTACATAATGATCCGAGACACATTGAACTCTGTCTTATCCGTGGTAAAAAGTGATTGTGTCACTTTGAATGAGCCCTATGTCTACGGCTTAGGCACCAGCACTCAGTAGTCTGGTGACACTGGAGAAAGAGGAAAAAGAGAAACAGTGGAAAGCTTTTATCTTAGTGTCACCAAATCTGCTCCAACTGTACGTCAGAGTGCAAGCCAGGACGGGCGGGGTGTGGGGGTGGGGGAGAGGGTTGCTGGCGCAATGAACAAGTCCTCAATGGTGGCATTCTTCCTTTTTTCCTCAGTCACACACACACATGCACATTGCTACACTGAGGGATTCCCCTCAAGAGCACCGAAGTAATACAAGCCAACGTTGCCTTATCACACCAGTGCTCACAGACAGGAGAGAGGAGTGTTTCCATGAACCTTTGCACAGTAGGTGTACTGTAAATCACTACAGGGTTTTCAGATGGATGGTGGACACGTCTCTGCTTTATGTTAGCTTTGCAAGGTTTGTGCACTCACCTCTCTTTTATTGTGTTATTTATCATTGACATGTCAAAATTAAATTTAAGAAATTAAGATTAAGATTAAATCGGGGCTTTCGCCTTTAATTGGCCATGTAATGTAAATTACATTAATGGAATTTGTCCTCTGGATTTAACACATTCCTGAGGAGCAGTGGTCTATGTTCATTGGTCTATGTCATCATTTTATCTCTATGAACTAGTTCTAATAAAACTCTTTTTATCAATGCTAATTAGGTAGTAGATATTACAAATAATCACAGAAGATTATCTGAGATAAAACAATCATTAACAAACCACCGCCAATCGTCAAATACCCTCTTTGCCAGATATTGGCAGGTGTCTGGATCAGTGATCACCATCATTCGGCTTGAAAGAAATTCCTATAATAACTTAGACTTTCTTTATTGTCATTCAAACTTGAACTTTATAGTGCAGATAAGAACAAATGTTGTTGCATTGGCTCATAGTGCAGGATAAAAAGGCAGCAACTATTTACATGAGGTAAGTTGTATTTGAAAAATAATGTGTAGATATAAAAAGAAAAGCAATGTGTGAAATGACTAAACAGATAAATATATTGCACGTAACAATACAGTAGGTCCAAATGTATGGGGCACCCCCACTTTAAAAAAAAAAAAACTGCACAATTGATGAACAAATCTGACATAGTCAGCTTAAGTCAACATAGAGTCAACTTTCATAAAGATCTGTCAGTTACAAACCCTGATATGAATTTTTGAAATTTTGCCAATGATGAGAGAGATTTTGATATGCGTCCAGAATCATTACATTGATCCAGATTCCCTTCAAAATGTATGGAATCTTTAATGGCCTATGGTCTACCTTTGGTTAAAATGTTGTCAAAATCCATAAGTACTTTTGATGTAATACTGCTAACAGTCACACAAACAAACACCAGATAAAGTATTGCCTCTTTGGTGGAGATGAGAATGTCATTTCTCATGCTTTCATATGCTGTTTTTCATTGTTTCCACAAAGCAACTTTCAGAGTGCATTTTTGCTGTTAGCTTCTTATCACTCTGCTATGCATGAGTAGCATCAGGCCATAATACTCTTCTAGGCTGGTCTTGTCAGCAGTAAGTATTATGTCAAAGGGTTCAGACCATTTCTTCACATCCACTCAAAATCTTTCCTGAAGCACTTGAAATCTGTTTAAGCTCTACATGAAAGGAAACACACAGGCCTCTGTACCACACATATCCAGTATGGGAGTCAGGCAGGATCCAGCATGCTGTATGTATACCATGATCTTTTGAAATCCTCTTGGATGGGGACATTATTTCAGGTATGCCACAACCAACCTCTCCATTATGCTTTTGAGCTGCATTTGAAAAGAAAAAAGTTGATTCACAAATTCCTTCAATTGATCCTGTACAACATGCGCTGAGCTGCAAGAGTTTATTAATTGAGGTTGGAGTTCCTGAGAACTAAATCTGCCTTAAAGCTTATTCAAACACTTACGTGTGTACAGGTGTTTTTAGGGTTTTTGTGGAGCTGTTGAACAGTTACAATAACATTTGCGGTGGAATGGTGAATGGCACTTTTAATTTCCATGCGTAATATGACACCAAAGCGTCAACAAACAGAAGTAAAAGTTGTATTGTTAAGTATGACTCTGACACGTTGATGGACAGGCTTACCAACCATGTCACCCTGACTCTGCAGGGCCTGTTTTAACAGATCAAACAGACTCTAAATTAGGTCGGGATGCACTCCTGTTACATAACTGCCTGAAGAGAGTTGGCACATCAAACAAAAGTGAGAGAGTTGGTACATCAAACAAAAGTGATTGTGTTTTTGTAAATCTGAACTTACACAAATTTCAAATACTTTATCACCTGAAATTCTCCAGCTTCTTTATAATTCCCTAAAAGATTTGGACTTTCTCTATGTGCAGGGTTCTACCTAAAATCATGTGCTGAATACTCCGCTTTAATAAGTCTTTCTTCTAAGTAATGGATTTTTGTTTTTTTTAACTTTACAACTGGTTATAATTATAAGCAATGCTTACAATGGTAATGTAATGTAAAGAATGAACTGTACAACACCATATCCGTGGTTTTGAAGCATCAAAGTCAGTTTTTTCCACTTGATTAAGCATGTTTTCCCAAGATTTTTTTCATTAACCGTGAAAACGTTTTACACTTTTAAACGGTTAATGTCCCCAGAGCAAGTTTGCATCTGAGCCTGGGCTTCTCAGTCCAATCTATCCTCATTACTTTCTTACTTTTCTAGCCACACTTTGAATGTATACTTAGGTTTCTACCTGGATCTCTAACTTATGTCAAAGTGTATTGTGCGTGTGTGTGTTAACTGTTTGTAAGCTTTAGAACTTAATCATTCATTCATTCATTCATTCATTCATAAATGCTCTGAGAAAACCAAAGAGTGTTAAATAGAGAACGTGCAAATGCTGCAGATAAAATCTTCACAGCCTTCCTACTGTGTGATTGTGATTGGTTGATGGCATGTGAAGGGAGCATGTAAAGATCACGTTAAAACAACTGGGCTTGAATGAACTGCAATCTTCTAGCTTAGCGGCAGCATTGCTAACCTCTTACTAACGCTAAGGGACTAATTAAACAACAACAATGTACATTCATTTCCTTCAAACAAGTGCCAAAAAACACACACATGAACATACCTGTGCGCACAATGAACAATGTGCAAATTAGACAATAATAAATATTGAGTAGCCTATCTGCAAAAAGTAATTGAGAACTTTGAAATTTTGGACTTCTTATATTGAATGAGTTTGACTTGTGAAAGTTTTTTCTTTGGGATCTTTCGTGCTGTTGTGCACCTGTCCGTCAGCATGTCGACCTCTGACTTTTCATATTCAGCTACTGAAAACACCAAATCACCCCCCGCTTTTCTTGTAATATGTTCGCTGTTCACAAGTTCAGTATGGGTGTGTTTTTAACTGTGTGTGGGAGTCATTTTTAAGATAGTGTGTTGAAATGCGTACATTGTGGGTGTCTGAGTCACTTCAGCGTGGGCAGTCGTTAAAAGGGCATTTTCTTTGAGATGAGGGAAACAGGAACCTGAAATGATGAGTGTGTATGCAGCGTGAGGTCAAATGTAGCAGGATTCCCCCTTCTGAGGGAGATCGTGACGTTAGAATGCAGGTTTCCCTGAGAGCAATGATGCAGTCGGTACCCATTTTAGAAGATATTATTTACATTTGATATATGGCAAAGTTTAAAATACAATGAAACGTAACAATAACTATTACATTTTAAAAGGCATGCCAAAAAAAAAAAACCACAAAAAAACCCTGAAGGGGCTTGAAGATGAGGGCTCCCTATATACAGTTAAACTTTTACTAAAGAAAAAAAAAAAACAAAAAAACATTAAACCAGAAAATATTACAATTAGGCACCCAAAATTAGAAATGGAGCAGAAAACACAAAAAAAAAAATAAATACAAAAAATAAAATGATAATAATGGCATCAAAAACAAACAAAAAAGAAATAAAATAAAAAAATAAAATAAACAAATAACGACAGATGATAAATTATTCACAAAATAGTAAATTTTTTGACATACTTTTTAAATGACCATGGGGATGTTTGACCAAGTAAGAGGAAGAGAATTCAGAATTCCATATCCTGGAACCTCTAGATCTTCCAACATCCAACACCTAATGTGTGATCACAAGGTCAAATGTGACTGGGTGTATGGTGTATAGGTACATACTTAGAGTTTCACACTTTGCTGGAGTGTCACCATGGGTCACATGCTGACCACATGGGCCTGTGCACAGATGGACAAACACACACGCGCACACAACACAGATAAACAAGTGGCTGCATTTTTGCATGAGTCACATCCGTGGGTAGAGGTGGAAAGTTTCCTTGTTTGGGCTATTCCCGCTGCTGACACTTTGAATACTTTTCATAAGTATTATATTTCCCCCCAGTTAACTTGTAGTGGACAGTGGGTTCAGAGACAACTCTACACCTTTTCTATCTGCTCACTGTGGGTGGCAACTAAATATGAGGAAAAGGACACTGCATAATAATAAGAGTTACCTCCTTTTAGGTTCTTATATTCCATCACAATAACAGTTACAAGGAAAACAGGTCAAAATATATTATTATAATCATAATATCCATCTCTACACTGTGTCATGCAGTGTTTGTGTTGTTTTGTTGTCCATATTTTTCATAGAAAACACTGTCTCCAGACATTGAAGGAAAAGTACTCCAGGATCCGGATCAATATACTGATTCTAGATCAGTTAAAAAAACAATAATCAAAAAATCCCTATCTCTCATTATTGGCCAAAGTTCAGAAAATCTTATCTCGGTTTAAATTTGACTGATCTTTATGAAATTTGACTCAGTTAGGTAGGGTTGGTTCCTTATTCTCCCTCAAAGTTTCATCTGGATCGTATCTGGATTGTGCATTTTATTGCAATTTTTCCAAAAAATGGAGGTTGCCCATACATTTGGAGCTACTGTATTATTAGTAATGGTGATATACATTTCAAACAAGCCTTTAAAGTGTGAATAATCATGGCACCATAATCCGGATCACTGATCCAGATAATCTGGCTAAAAGTATATTTGGCACTTGGCCGAGGTTTGCACTCCCAGTGCTCTTGTTGATTTAAATTTGGTCGTTAGATCATCATTTTCTTGATCATTTACTTGTATTGGATAATGTTTGCAGTCAAAGTGCATTAAAGATGGAAATATTTAAACGTGAAATATTCTATACAGAGCATAAGTTCCATACCAGTATGGTTTTCTGTCTTAAGTGCCAGAATGACTGTGGGCATCATTTCCTGTAAAAGGACGAATATTTTTTTTTGAAAGAGCAGGTATGATCAGCTTAGCTGAGAGAGAATGAAAAGTAAACGTCAAACATTTCGGAGGAATATGTCCCATCTTGCCGTTGCCTGAGGCGCGACTTTGTTGCATGCTTGTGCATGTAGCATGAAAGTTTATGCTTTTTAACGCGAGTTGACTCATCGTGTCTTGTCATATGTCAGAATTCCAGCTAGGATCCAGAACAATTTTAATCATTTTTTCGTGGGTGGATGATTAGATTTTTAAAATACACCGTCACAATGTTTGCTGTTAACACCCCCGACTTTTGGAGTCTGAGAAGCGTTGACTCACAAATGTGACCTTGGGCAAACTGCAGGTATAAATCACCTACATTCATTTGGAGCAGTCAAATTAAGTAAACATTTAAAATATTTTAGGAATTGGTATTTTTTGGTAACCTGCTGTTGTTTAAGTCTTAAAAACTGCTTGTGAGACCTCCGATTCCCTAAAAATATTGAAGGCTTATTCTAAATCATAGTTGTATATACAGATGGTGTTGCTTTTTCCCTTAAATCTCCTTCCAGTTGCATGAAATTATTATATTTTTGCAGTATAATACGAAGCCCATAAAGTGACATGAGTATAAATTTTTCACTTAAAAAGGTTTTAAAGGTGCAGTCCGCGACTCTCAGATCCCTCTCTCCCTCTCCCTCCAAACTTTCCACAATCCCTCAGAGGAGCTAACAAGCTAACATTAGCCAGAAAGCAACATCACAGTAATATAACATGCTCTGTTAAAAGCATATTACTGCAGCGCTTCTCTCTCAATGCGCACACACCTCAGCAGAAGCAGCAACAACACAGTGTCACTTACAGCAGCTCACATGGAGGTTGCTGCGCACACACAGACAACACATGCGCCACAGAGTTCTAGTGTAACAATTATGAATCAAACATAATGTAAATCAAGCAGCAATAATTAATTACTAATTTGATGTAAGGCTGTCCTTACATAGTGACAGCTGTAGCAAATATGACAAAAAGTCACTTTTATAAGAGTTGCAGACTGCACCTTTAATACATAGATTAGGTTACACTGGTGTTATAAATCACTCTGTTCCCCATCAGATTCTGTGACTGCTGCTGACAAAACTCCATGTCAATGTGAATGTGGTCAAAATTAGCCAACAGCAACCCCGCCATCTCATTCATGTAACCAACTCTCTACAATGTTGGTGTATACATTTTGAAGCACTTGCATCAATCTGCTTACTTGTGCATGTTACAAACTTTTCTGTGAGCACATAATAATATTGAATAAACAAAGATTATTTTGTATCCACACTTTCACAATTGGAATTGTGGCATTTTTAGCAAATGTGAGCTTACACATTGTTAGGCTGGCGTACTTACCGTTATGGCTTATTGCTGCATTATATGGTGATTGAAATATTGATTAAGCAGGGTAAATATTACTTAAGATAACCTTCATAACGTTGTGTTCATTTCTACAGGCCTCATCATAACTTGAGTCAACAGGATTGCAGTATTTTTTTTCATCTGGTTTGCAGACCTGTCAACATATCCTGTGTGTGATTCATTTTTATTAGTGCTGTATTAAGTTTGATATTTAGTGTAGCTTTACGCTTTGACCTTTTCGATGAAAAAAAGTCGTCAACTTTGGCATTTGATTGTGTCTCCTTCTCACGACTGAAACCCTGTGTGCGGGAATCCAACATACTGTGTGTGGCATCTGCGTGGGCCCCATCCTGCAATTTTCTAAAAGTGCCCATGGGTGCCATTGTCATATTCCCAGAAGAACTTAGCTGGCATAGAGGAGAGCGAGAAGAAAGGGAGAGTGAGAGAAAGAGAATGAGACACTCCCAGGAAACTTTGACAGGATCTCCTTAGGTAAGTGCTGAGTGTGCGCTCCAGGACTTCCCTCTTGAACCTCAGGCTGCTGCATACCTGAGGAGCAAGTATTTACACATGCCACTCCCCTGACTGGAAGAGCTCACTTGTTGTACAAGAGTGAGCACAGGCCTAAAAAATGTTGGCATTGCCTAATGCTGATGTAAGATGTAGAGGGTCAAACCTCATTTTCAGGAATTTGAGAAATTAATAAACTTCTGCTAAAAGCTCAATATATACCAACATTAGGTTAGTTTAAGAGCTATCATTGTCATTCAGTTTGGAATAATTTAATCAAATGAGAACATTTTATGACATTTAAAAAATATATTTTTGGAAAACACTTTCACAAGTTTACATGTTTGATGAAGGCAAATGGTTTGACGGTAAACTACATCTTGTGCTGTCATAATTGGGCCCACATCAATACATATGATCACATGCACATAAACACACCTGACAATGAGGGGTTAAAAGTGATGCAGTTGGAAAGTATTGTGTCAGGTATAAAGGGACCTCACCTGTAAAGAAATATATAATTACAAATGAGCTATTTAGAGTGCACGCTCTGTTACCATCCTTCCCTATTAAGACTCTAATCACTGTTTAAATGCCAATGAAACATATAATTATGTAAAATAATAATAATATAATTGTAATTAAAAAATGTATACTGATTGTTTAAACATCTTTAAAGAAATTTGAATATGAATTGTGCCAAATTTTTAGTTTAAGTTGATATTTTTTTGTATCCATGAGTTTTCTGTGATGGTGTTCGGGTGGATTTGTAGTGATGGCAGGAGTGAAAATTAGAGCAGCTTTAGCTCCGTCACTGGGACGGTGGAGACAGGACAATCCCCTCCCTCTTTGGTTGAATAATCTTCTTACTCACCGGATGTGATTCACCTAACTCTATTAGAGAGCGGTTGTGTTGTCTAAACGTTTGGTCAGTAATGTTGTGTAATGCTTGGAAAGTTGTGTGCTTGTTACTAACCTAATTGTAACTAATCATAATTTAGCTTTTCTGCTTCCAAATAATCTTTTACTGACTGTGATGGTTGCTTAAGTGGAAACACTGCGTTTGCTCGGCTTTGGATATGAACGCCCATGTCTACACCATTGAGATAGAGACATTGTTTCCAAATATTAAGACTTTCTATTCAATTTGAAATGCTTATCCTGAGTTTATAGTAGAACAATGCTTACAGTGTTGATTGCTGTGAAATGACCATGACATCAGCCAGGTCTTGTGAATCCAACCTGTGCAGTTATGGAGAATCATGCATTCTGTGCTACACTGTATTTGTAATCAGTAGTCTGTTTCCTACTACTGCACATAGTTTCTCAGTGCACTCTACGATGTCCTGCTACAAACGTTATCCTTGAGATCCGTTGAACATATCACATTTGTTGTAGTTAGTATTATTAAATGCTTTATTTACAGTTTTGACTTTCGCAATAATACGTCATTTCGAGGTTGGAAGTAGTCCAGGGCCTCAGATTTTCCGTGATTGCATAAAACAGATGGAAAAACTGATTTCACGTTCTGAAACAGAAAAAGCAAACTGACCCATTTTTTTTCTTTTGCTTTTTTATTTAAAATCAGACCCCAACATGACAACATGAAATTGCCTCACATGTATGTTTTGGGAGTTATTTTCAAACAGATGATTGAATGTCTAGAAAATGTGACAAATGGACAAATGTGTGCAATTCCAGAGCTTCATCTGAAGTGTGTTTTTAGTGTGTTGTGATGAACAAGCAGTTCAGATTATTGAAAGACAGGTTTAGCTGTTGGTGCATTAATAGCTCGTGCAAAACGTGAGAGTTGATTCGCCGGTTGGTGATAGTTAAAGGTTTCACAAATAATGTTTTGGGACCATATACCACATTTCAATGGTATTTTTCCTGTTAAACAGGTGGCTTTGTGTCTAGCAGTGTGGCTAATGTTGCTCATCTCATGTGATTCAGCATTTGTGTAAATCATCTGAAGCATATAATATGTTGAATTAATAACAGTAGTTGACTCTATTCATCATATTTAGCATGTTTGGTACAATTTTTGGAAGCTTAATAGCCAGAAAGGTTGTCTAAACAGGAAAATATGATGAAACGGAAAAGTTTAAAGTGACGCAGATGTGATGCGGAAATGGGTAAACCCTGAAACAGAATTTGGGAAATTTTGAAACAGAAAATCGGAGAGTCTAGTAGTCTATTCCCAACCCAATCTGCCAATTCCTTTTATTTGCGAACTTATTGCTCTTTTCTCTTCACATCCCTCTACCTTCACAGGCCAATCAAGCCCTTTCACTTCTTGTTGGCCAAATCCCAGCGGATGTCCCTAATTTCCTTTTTGTATGTGTTTGCTCTTGCTGTTGAAGCAGGGGGTGGGGGGGGGGCTCCACTTGTAATCTCACAGACAGTTTCCAGACCAGTAAAAGGTCAATTGGAGGTCATGAACTCAAATTAACCCCAGCGACCCTTCACTTTCCGTTTATTGGTCTTCTCTAGCTCTGTTACCATTAGTGTGAGCCTTTATTCTTCTCTGTCCCTTCTTTAAACCCAACACTCACTCCTTCCCTGGCTCTGTCTTTCTTTCCTTATTCTCTCACCACATTAGGAAGAACTTCCACTGCAGGCCCTGTGGAAACTAACCTACACAATAGTGCTTTAGTTGTTTTCCAACCCGAGCTGGATGGAGGATGACAATCTTTTTTTTTTTATTTTTTTAAAATCTGTTATGAGTATGAGTTCAGTGAGAAAGAACCATCCATCTATGCTTCCATCCATCCATCCATCCATCCATCCATCCATCTATCTAGCATGTAGATTATGGTTTCCTCGTGGCTTTTCACGTTTTCTCCAAATGCTGAATGATCCTCCCACAGAGGGGTTTATCAGACTACAATAGCTCTATAAAAATGTTCAATTGTTAAAAAATACCATTGTTAAAAAATGTGGAGTGGAGTCAATGTGTGTGAAGTTTGCATGTTCTCCCCATGCTTGCGTGGTATTCCTCGGGGTACTCTGGCTTCCTCTAACAATCCAAAAAAAAAACATGACTGTTTGGTTGATTGGAGTCTCTAAATTGCCCGTAGGAGCGATTGTGAGTGTGAGTGGTTGTCTGTGTGTTGCCCTGTGATGGACTGGCACTCTCTCTAGGATGTACCTGGCCTAACGCCCGTTTAGAGCTAGAGATAGACACCAGACCATAAAAAAAGAAGAGAGCGGGTCAGAAAATGGATTGATGGATAGTTGTTTAGTTTCATTTGTTTTCTTCTGGAATTACTTTTTGATTTCACCATTTGTATTGAACTTGTGAAACGCCATTAATACTAATCGTCAGCTGTTCCATATTAATGGTGGACATTTAAAAGTCCCATGTCATGGTATTGTTCACCCATCTCCATTTGTTCTAAGAACCCCAAAAACTTAGTATTTGAGGTTTATTTTCCTCAAACTTGCCTGTTTTCCAGAGTTTTAGCCTCTGAAACGTCACTTTCTGAGCAACTCTACACAAACAGGCTGATTTGTGGCCTACTTATGCATCTTCATGAGTGGGCGCGTCTGTAGACGGGACTTCCTCCTCCTCGCACGGTGACGTAGGGCCAGAGGACGGCCCGCCCTCCTCCCACCCACTCTGTAGCCGAGCTCATGCTGCTTTATAAACGTGAGGCAGAGTGTGGGGGCGGGGCGTTCATTGGTACATACATAGATTGTAGAAAATACATACATAGCACTGCGCGAAGGACGCTGAAATGCGCATCCTTGTGGGCGTGTCTGTTTACATGTCAATCACGGCAGAGAGCTTCCTGGAGGCACGGCTCCTCCAGCTCAGTGCTGCGTCAAATTCATCATCAAAGTGGGAACGCGTCATCAAATTGGAGTGAGTTGTTTGGGCTCACCCTGCAGTAATAAAGGAGCAAATCACCCTCTAACTAACGATTGAGGGAATCAATGAAAAAAACACTTTGTGCATGTGTATGAAGCACAAACAGCACTTTTATGATGTTTAAAGCACAGAAAATTTGATTTAGCTTCACATGGGCCCTTTAAGGAAAACTTACAAGAGTTAATTATGTAGATGCACCCTCAACCTTAATAGTGTCTGTTTGTGTGTACCGTATGATGCGTTGCAAAGAGCTCCACGTCTGTAAAATATTGTTTGTTTTCTTGGGTCAAAAATTTGTTTTTTTTATCTGAGTTTAGTTTTTATGGAAGGTATGCCTGAGTACTTAAATAATTCTCTACATTTAAAATTTCTGAGTGCTGATTTGGAAATCCTCTGCAGCCGAGTTGGTCCGTGATGCTTTGAAAGCTCTCCTGGCTTCAGCTGTGGAAATACCACGCGCCGAGCACCAGGGGCAGTTGTGTAGAAGCAGATCAATGGCGGGTGGGAACTAAAAAATAAGTCTGGAGGTAACCTTTGTTTAATGCACTCGTATGTACTGTAAATGGTTTTCCCCTCACATCAGTGCATCAGAGTTCTACAAAAAAGTATTTGATGCTACCTGCAACACTGATGCTTATTAAATGTGTTGAGCTGATGCTGAATTATTCCATGTTGACCTATTTAACAGGTACTTTCCTTTTGTTGTTGGCTTCTTTCTTTTTTTTTTTCATCTCCGCTCTAAATCTTTTCACTTTGTCACAAATCTTCTTGCTTCAACATATTTTCTGTTTAATAATGTTCTAACAAGTCTCCTTGTGCCATTGTCATTCATACACGCAGAACTTGGCTATCTTAAAGGAAAACAGACTAAAGTGGTCTTGTAGCGTTGAGTGATCAGTGTTTTTACTTACATGAGATATCTCATTATAGTTGTAGTCCTAAAGTTCTCTATTCACTCACACAAATGGAAACAAATGCCATGTAAACTGTTCATCATTATCTATTTCACCAAGATAATATCAAATGAATATCAAGCAAATTTTGATTTATTTTAAGAAAATATCAGTAATAGGGATCAGTTTCAAATCACCAATCATCCTCAACATGCTTATCTTATACCATAAAAACATTCATGTATTAGTTGGTAAGACGAGTGGAAAACTGATTTGTGCTGACTATGAGATAATGGAGTTGTTCAGGGTGCTCCGCTGTCCATCAACCCCCGCTGGCTCCATCTTTGATGCGCAGTGCTGTGGCTCTGTGGCTTTGCGGGGTCTCCCTAATTCATGTGTCATCGCGCTATATAACGAGTTGTAGTCTCAATAAAGAGAACCACAAAACCATATAAACAGTTTGTTGTGTCCTTCGAGAGCAAAAGATGGAAATCGTCTTGGTCCTGCCTTGTATATCTTCTGTTTTTGTGGAGATTATTGTGATTCTACTATGGATAAGTGCAATATCTATATGTGAACTATGATCCACTGCCACTTTGTCCAGGGTGTACCCCCACCTAGCACCCGAAGAAAGCTGGAGATATAGGCACCAGAAGAACCCTGCGACTCTGTAAAGGAGCAAGTGGGTCGGAAAATAGATGGATGGATAGAAATACAATCCGCTTTGAACACAGAGTATATTCATTTGTGTCTATGCACAAATTCCTGTCCTGAATGAGTCGACTTTTGTAGAATTTATGCACCAAGCTAGACTGCCGGAGGTGGCTGAAACTGACACAATGACTGGAATGGAAACATAGCAGCCATTCCGCATCCAGTGGAAATTAACTAATTGAGTGCCATTCACGTTTATAGATGAGAATGGGTTTAGTAACGTGGAGTGCCATTCCCCTCTATAGATGTGAATTGTGTTTTTCGGCTGGGGTTGCTAGGAGACAGTGTGATGAAGTTCTCCTGTGATTATCTAACTTGTACAATGATGTAGCGCACCTTTGGTGAAAAAAGCCGTCCCTGCGTATCAAAGGTAAGGACTTTTTGTCGCGGGATGTCCTGGTAGAGATTTTCTTGCTATGTGCAGGTGGCCATCTTTCATTCATGTTCTCTGTAACAACCAGCATTGTTTAATGCCACCTGCTGCTCCTCAGCACTCAATGACTCTGAATTGTCATTAGCAGCTTGCGCCTGTATTATATTTTGCTTATCTCAGTCCTTGTTTATCTTACACTGGACAGGATTTAATCTTGTGTATTTGTTTTACTTTTAGTGGAAACCCTTTGGGATTCTGTGCCATGGAATGTCTGGGCAGGATTCCTTCTTTCCCCCAGTGGAGCAGACCATTCACTCTTAGCTGTCTGCACGTAACATGAACACGTAGCAGAGTATGGAAACAGAAGTTTGTGTCCGTGTGTAAGAAGTTTGCACAATCTTTCCAATGGGAAGACAGGCAATTTACATGAGGTACTGCTCTGTAAAAGCTTTTGTGTGTCTAGATATGGTTCCACATGTTCTAGGAACTTGGACTTTCCCAATTTATTTCCCTTTCCTCTGTTCTTCTTCTTCCCCGTTCACCAAAATGTAACTTCTCATTGACCTTGTGACTCATCTCTCCCACACTAGAGAAGCCTGTTCCATGCAGATGCACAGCTGACCCAGTCTCATCCGCCTTACACACACTCCTACGTGTACAAGCACATGCACTCACTTCACACACACTGTTGCGTCACGCCCCTCTAGTACAGTTCATAGCAACCCGACAGCTGTTCATGCTAAGCTTTTATTTCAGTTGTGATGTCGGAGCTTTGTTTTTTTGTGACATCCCCACAAGTAGGAGATCTATTTTTCCACAGAGACATATAGTTATGGATAAAATAGTAAAGTGATCTTTGACTTTTACCCTGTGGTAAGACACTTACGTCCATTGTTGATTATGACTGTGTATGTGGCAAGTGTCACATGGACCCAAGCAGCTTGTGTGTGAGTGAAACAGAGATCACATTGGTTCACAGCTTAACAGTATAAGATTGGTACCAGTTCTTGGCATGCATGTATAAAGTGCCAATGAGGTAAACATGCGTACACATCATGCTCTAGCAGATTTTTCTTCTTTGCAGTTAAGTGGTTTCTTCATGAGAATGTGCTGTTAACTGTGTGCAAACCTTAGGAAATGGATTGAAACAATATAACTGTTGTTCACCCACGACAGGTTGCTGTATTATAAAAGCTGCAAGATAATAGATGCGTGTTTTTTACAGCAGGCGTTTGAAAGATGATTTTGTGGATAAGGAGCTGAGGCTCGCTGCCCTTGGTTCAGAGTGTGTACCTTCCTTGTTAGTCCTGTAAATGACTATGATCAGTATGTGCCATCATGGACAAGTTCTAGCGTCCCACTCAAAGTTAGATAAAGAGGGTGTGGAAATGAGACAAAATGCAAATTTTCAAACAGAGAGGCTTTAGTCAGTCATCATAATGTTTGACACAGTGCCCCAAGGTCTAAATAGCAATGTCTCATGCACATAATTGCTAAAATGAACACCAAAAGTTGTAAGCATTTTTTTACTGGAAAACTCTTACGACAGATAGTTAAACCAGTTAGATCTGGACCCTGAAAACTCTAATAAACTATTTGAATTTAAAAAAAGGCAGTGGCTATCCGTGCGGTTGGCGTATCAATATACCAACATTCTATTCGTACGCAGCGTCCTTATTTGGCTAGTTTAGGTCACGTGATAGATCAGTCATTGGTCAGTTTAGGTCGCATGACTAACACTAAACCTTACCCTAAACCTAACCCTAACCCTAACTCTAACCATAACCCTAAAAATTGTTGCGATATTGGGTAATTGGTTAAAAAGGGAGTTGTTTCTTCCCACTGTCACTAAATGCTTGTTCATGTGGATCTTGTTGGGTTTTTTCTTTCTTATTATGAATTTTATATTTTGATAAGCGTATTTG
Organism: Gouania willdenowi; assembly: GCF_900634775.1. Taxonomy (NCBI): domain Eukaryota; kingdom Metazoa; phylum Chordata; class Actinopteri; order Blenniiformes; family Gobiesocidae; genus Gouania; species Gouania willdenowi. Next base: position 15,163,677 of record NC_041059.1, read on the forward strand.
GGGACTTTTAAAATTGACTGGGTGGATGTGATGACAAACAAATTGCTTTTAACTTTTAAAAATGTAAAATTGGTCAGGCTAGATTTATTTTTGGTGTTTAGAGAAAAAAAACAACATAAGTGTGTCATTCATTATGTACAACTTCAGTGATTTAATATAGTGCTTCTGTGTGTGTATATGTGTGCACACGTGTATGGAGGTGCGTGTGAGTCCAGTCATGGTCACCATGGTGAAATCCCACAAAAAAAATATTGTCATGACAACTCAAGGCATCGGCAACCCTGGTATAAGCCAAAACACCTAACTGTCTCCTACGCATGAAAACTATTCACACACACACGGTAAATGGTTTTACTCAATGAATTGTGTTTTTTAGAGGAATAACAGGATGAGCCTGAAGGTGTTACCACCTTCAGGGTAGTCACCTTTAAACACACACACGCACGCAAACGCACACACACACACACACGCTCTCCAGTGGACATTAAAATGCCCCCCCACCCCTCCTTCCTACTTTCCTGCAGCTGACCCATTTTTCTGCGCTCTCTCTGTAGAGATGCTGGTGAGTAGTCCTGCCGCCCACCCTTCCTTGTTTCCACTGGGGTGGAAAATACTAGTGGAGTGGGAAAATGAGGGGAGTGGGAAGAAGTGAGGGGCACTGGAAGAAGAGCTCAACAGGGGAAGAAAGTATCAGGGCAAGTGAGTGCATCCATCAAATGCCTCCCTTCTCCCCCCAAAGGGACACCTCAAGAGGAACTTGAGCATCAACCCTTGTATGTGTGTGAGGTTTTTTTATATGAAGATTGGGCTTTAGGAGGAAAATACTCATCTGTTAAAAAACAAAAACACAATTCTTCACAGGATACATGCCTCCCTTAATCTTTCTTCCTCCCCACTCCTACTGTATATGAAACCCTTTGGTAAGTAACTGTCTAATTACATGTTTAGGTCATAAAATTGTAATATTTGCATAAAGTTAGAAAAATATTGGTTTAATTATGCCTATTTTGAGGATTCTAAAGCTGGTCCAACTTGCTCTGGGCTTGATTTAAGGTGACCTTACTGTACAACCATAATGTACATTACCAGTCAAAAGTTTTAGAACACCACACTTTTTCCAGTTTTTTACTGAAAATTATCCAGTTCATTGTGTCATTGCACTCTGAAATGACAGCTTAGAACAAATATGCAATTTGAGTTGAAAAAGAAATAATAGAATCCATGAACAATACTGTTCACCTGATGCTCATGAGGGTCTGGTACCACAGTGTGTTCCAACACTGCTTTCATGCAGACAGAGGGGGTTGGAAGTAACCAAGAAAAGTTGGAACACCTGTAGGAATGAGTAGCACCAGCTTTCAAGGCTGATTCAACCTTCATTGGTGCAGAACAGCTTTAAATTGTTAACCCACTTTGTGTTCCCTGAAAAAGGCCTATTTGTATTATTCTGAAATGTACATTATTTTTCAGTTTTGGGCAACCAGACTTTTTTTTTTAACCTCTGGCTGTGGAAAAATGTGGGTGTTCTAAAACTTTTGACCAGTATTGTATGTCATAATGTCCACAATGGGTCAGAATCATTTTATTGTCATTATTAAAATGCTTCCATACACAAAACCAAAATTGTGACCGGAAAGTCCAGCTTCTTGCAAAAAGAAAAATGTCATAAATAGTAAAAAAAAAAAAAAGCATGAATACTATAAAAAAAAAAGAAAAAAGAGGCACAAATAGTCAGTAAAAAAAAGCATAGAGAAAGAATGTTTAAACACAAATAAGAAAAAAAAACGTGTATTTAATTTAGTTATTTTTCCTGATTAATGGTATATTGAGTTTCTGACGCTATTCTAGAATGTAAAAAAAAGTTTCAAATGTATAATAACTTGGTAAAGCAATAGACATAGACTTTTTACAGTAACATATACATGGTGTTTTATAGATTATCATTTAAATGAGCGTCTGTTGTGCAGCCTGAGGATGACTGATGGTGATAAGCAGTGATACAGTCCTGCAGAATCAAGGGTAAAGCTGTTAGAAAACGACATTGCCCAGTCAATCTGGCGTCCTCTCCTCCGAGTCCTCGGATCATATTGTGAGCTGGTCTGTGGTCGAGTGATCAAGGTAGTGACAACACCACCCACTCCAGTCTCACTTGGCAGTTTCAACCTGTTACCATGTGATGCAAATGGAAGTGAAAACACCCACTCTGTTCCTAGTGCAATGACAATCATCATGACATCAGTGGTGTAATGACACACCTTTAAAGGCAACTATGTGGGTTATTTCAGAAAGCATGACCAAAAATTGCCGGTGTCGCTACTGAAGATTTCTTTAATAACTTTTTCATTGTGTTCCATCACATGTTAGAAACCAGTCAGTGTATGTCCGTTGCATGTCATCACTCAAATTTACATTTTAATCAGTGACAAGTGGATATCAGATCTATTTTTTCTAAATTCTAAACCTCAACACGTTGCATTTTGGATGCTGCTGTAGGTGTGTGTGGTCAGGAAGTGTGCACTCGCCGGTTGAACTCTTTTCTTAGTTTGATCGTGAGCTCATTTCAAAGTTGTGGTTGCGTCGATCCTGGAAAGAGAACTGAGATGAGCATTATTCTAAAAATAGATCACTTCCACTACAACTTGCATCACTTCCTTTTTCTGAACTCATAGTTGCTCCAGCTTTATGAGGCTTAATGATTGACACGATGCACGTATATCTATCCCCTATATTTTATAACCATCCCCCCCATTCTATTATCTCAGCACAATTCACAAAGTGAATATAACATACATTACATGGCCATTAAAGTTGATTCTGATTCTGTACTATACTCCCTAGTTTCTTCTTCTGGCACTTATGGTGCGCATGTTGTAGAGAGTTTAAGTACAAAGTGGTTCAGTGTAATAGCACATCGTATGGTCGGGAACACTAACCAGCATATATAAATGCATGTTAGAGCGGTTTTACAAGGGTTATTATGCATGGCTATCAGTGACAGTATGTACTATATGCACATACATTAGTGTGTGTGCATGTGCACGTGTGTGTGTGCGCGCGTGTGTGTGTGTGTGAGATTTATTGAAGAAGAGTGAGTAGGAACGTGACGTCTCACTATGTTACGCAGACTTCGGGTGTTTTCCTAACCATAGAAGTGGAACTAGCTGTGACGAGGATGTGACATCACCCACTTTTCTTTATTACTCAACCTGCGGCTCTGTGTCTCATGCTTATCTTTGTCACATTATCTTTGTCAGGCTTTTTTTGTATGTGTTTTTGTACATCATCCCATTTACTCCCTGTACATGTGTTGATTTGTCTTTATCTCATGTCAGTTTGCACAAAGTGGGTGTTTTTCTGGCAGTTTTTTTTTTTTTTTCATAAATGAATGGGATGTGTTGTTTACTTTCTGACAGCTATTTCTGTCTATACTGATGATAAACACACACACTGTGACCACACACTCTTCTGTTGCCCTTCTTTCTATGAATTGCTGACACTCTGCTCACTGTGTGTGTGTGTGTGTGTGTCTGTGTGTGATGTGCCTTTTTTGTGTGTTTGCATGCGTGTGTGTGAGTGAAGAATGTTTTCTGTATTCACTGAAGATAGATAAAAACTTCCTGTTTCCGAGAGCTGGTATTTTTTATTTTTTCCCTCAAGTGATGTCATCACAGCCTACATGGCTAGTTGTGAATATGTATTTTTGTTTAACTGCAGCAGTCAAACCTGGATATGCAACATTGATTCTTTCTGTGAGCCCATGCACTATGTATATATTTTAGATTAAAAAAATAGAAGATTTTTTAAAATTAAGTCATTAAAGCTGATATCCGAAGGATGAAGAGAGGGAGAAAATTCAAAAGTGAATGTCTCGGTGTCCCTCCCTAAACAGCTCCACTTCCTCCCCCTGCCTCTGCCAATCTACCAACTCTACTTTTGTGCACGTGCAGCAGAACATAACAACAATGTTTAACACACCAACACACGTGTAGTTATGTTTTCCACTAATAAAACACTTATCGTAGTTTAATTAAAACATGTTTACTACCTGTCCATGAGAAATGTCGCCAAATTAGAGTCCGTTTGGAATCCTTTTAAAAGCCGCAAGTCCCTCTATCTTTGAAAAGCAGCTTCGAGATGAATTCTGACGTTTATTCGCAAGTTTTGTACCCTGACTTTTCTTTAGTCTTTTTGTAGAAGCTTTGGAGTTTCGGAGCGCTCCTCCATGATGCTATGCTGCTCAGAGTGATACCTGTTTGCTGTTGTGACGCATGGCCATGTTTTCGTGCACAGTTTACGCACGCGCATTCACTTTGATTGACTGTCTCCGCTAGAGGAAGTCGAAGCCTATTGGCTGGGCGATTGCGGCGCGATTTGCAATTTGTATGGGGTCTAAAGGACGAAGGCGGGACTTATATGCATTAACATATATGAATGACCACTGGCATTTTTTTGCATTTCAAAAGAATGACACATAAACATAGATTTCTCAGAACTCCGGATATCAGCTTTAAGGATGTTAATGAAATGTGTTGATCATAGTTTACTCACTGTAACTTCTATACACACAACCACTTGTCTACAGATTGCATTGCTTAAAACTCTACCAAATATCTCTCTGCGTACAACTAGCTCTAAAGTAGCTATTAATATTATATCATAAAAAGTACACTTGGTCACCACAAGCCAATTATTGCCAGAGTAATCTTTCTGAAATCTCTTTCTTTATGAAAATGTGTTTTTATGATCACTATTCTATTGGAAAATCAATGAATTGCTAGCCCTTCTTTTTTTTGCTAAACTTTGAACTAACGAGTATATAGGTTTTGAAGATAGTCTCTGTAGGTTCTTTGGTTCTTGCTAATCTTTCCTCAGGCCAAATAAACATTGCTCAGTACAGTTCATGCTTGTATATAAGCACTGACAGGCAGTTGCTGGAAGGCTTTTATGCTCCTCTACCTAATCTGCTGTGTCTTCATTCACATCATGGTTGTATTTTTTTGAAGGATTATGTCAGTAAGCAGGTGTAGTCCTGCACATAATTATCTGTGTGCTTTAACTCCAAACTGGTATTGTGTGTTTTTGTGTATACGTTAGTGCTTGATGTTGAAGTAGGTGTTTGACTGTTGTGTCTGAATAGGTGCTGTTGTAGGGCTCGTGTCAGAATCTGCAGGAATCAGGAGGATCTTGACTTGATCTGACTGCAAAGTTGAAGAAGTTTTGACATTGTGCACAAATTCTCCTGCAGATTAAGCATTTTCAATAGGAGCGCCTATACACAAAGAGATGAATGTTTAACTACGCCCTCTTGAGAATCTGTGAACACTTTAAAACACAAACTGTTGAACCTTCTGCCTCGTTGCGCATTCTAACAATGACCCAAACATTTCTCCTTTGTGATTGTTTTATTCTGAACTCAAAGCTGGCATCTCCATCAGAATATTCTGTGACAAGGGAGAGAGTTTCCAGTTATGTCACAACATAAGCTATCCCAAACCCCCAGACCTGTAAAAGAGCTGCTTTTGGATGTCATCGCGTCACTCCGGACCCAGGAGAGAGCTAGGCAAGCAGGTGGCAACCCAGGGGGCCCAAAGAGGCCTTGATCACTCCCGGGCAACACATTGCTTACCCAGACGACCCATAGACCCCAGGCCCACGCAGCGAAGATACCAATGCTGCCCCCAAAACACCCATGCACCATGGCAGCAAAACTGGCTGCTCCAAGCAACCCACTGCAACGACCACCCTCCAAACCACTAGAAAATGAGGTCAACATGGCTTTATACTGTGAAACCGAGAGAGCTCAGTCTAGAGCTTTAATTCTTTGCACAGGGTAGGTTTAGGCTTAATTTTGATTCATATACAGTACCACAGGCTCGGGTTGGGTTCGGATGCTGCACAGTAGCTCAGCAGGTTGCTGACCTGTGTGTTACAGCACCGTTCATTTTCTTGAACTAAATCCAAGTTACCATTGTTAATCCTGCATTTAAAAGAATCAAATTGTCCTTTAAAATAGTATGTTTTTTATAGCTAAAATTCCATATGGACACTGTGTTCCGCAGTGTTTGTATCTGTGTTTGAACTGCTCTAAGGACATTCGGTCCAATAATTTCTCCTTTAATGCTTTTTCCGGTTGAGGAACAGTAGTTTTCTGTCAATAAACCTTATGGATCGGCACCTCTACCCCTACTTACTCACTTACACATGAACAAACCTTATGGGCTGCACAGGCTCCATAAAGTAAGATTTCATCATTTCTGTCCCTCGAAAATCCATGGATGATTTTGTCTCTGGAGATTCAACATCCATGGTTGTTTCCATAAAACTCTTCTGTCTAAAGGCGAACTCAGCACATAGCTTTTGCTGTGTCTCTTTGGCCTGCTGATGCTTCCCTTCTTTATCCATGGTTTTATTGTTTGTGGGACTTTTCCTATTTGGTGGTATTCAAGGATACGTCTTTCCACTAATGTCTTGGATGCTTTGCTTGATCTGACAGCTGCGCCAAGCTGCTTTGGTAAGGATGCACAATGACTGTTATGCCCTCTCCTTTGATGTGACAGCCAGTGTCTATATCCTCCATCCAGGATACACTGCCACAGCAATGAGGGATTTTCATGTATTTAAGGTGTTGCCAGATCAACCTTGCATTGTCAAGGCCAGGACTATTCCTCTCCTTCACCAGGCACCTTGAGCGGAAGATGCTCTTTGCTTTGATCAACCAAATCTGATCCTTTTATTAACTCACGGGAGTAGTTCAATACAAAATACTGCCTTAACATGTTAGGAATGCCTAGCCATTTGGCTTTATCTCAAATCCTGCTGTTTCCAGGTCCTGTTGTCATAGTAGACAGTGCCTCCTCTTGAATAGTGGAAAAAACCCATGTCATATGTGTTAAAAGTATACCATAATGTGCAACAAGTGATATTCCTAATGGAACATGGAATGTTTATCCAGACATAGCCAATTAATTGTGTAAGTAACTGTATCTGTTTGCAGAGCTCAACAAATGATTGTAGCAAATAAAAGAAACATCTTCATAAACATGATAAAAACAATATGAATAAAGGAAACCCTCATTTGTGATTTCGCTACTTTATCTTGTAAGGGAGCAGGGTTGATTAACTATTATGTTTAAGGACTGAAATCTTGTTTGAAGGTGCAGGTGGAAGCCAAGCGAACACTTAAACAGCTGAGTGGTCAACCACAATCCTAACATGTATGGACAGGCCTTTTTCCACTACAGGCGATTCAGTTTCCACCTTCTTTGTCACAAGCATTTCTGTAAACCGCATGAAACCTTGAAGCCTTTTGCACAAAAAAAAAAAAAACATAACATAGGACTGTTTGTTTGTTTTTCATTAACATACACATATGTACATGTACTGTGCTATTTTCAGGTCTTTTAGATTTCTTATTTTCCAACAAATCCAAAAGATGAAATCTTCCATTAAATTTTATGAATATTTAGATAATTCGACAAAGAAAACTAATATCATAATAACAATTTGTAAAGTACTGTTTTATTTATTAAAGAAAAAGCAAACCCAAACTAAATGTGGGCCTTTGACATAAAGTAAGTGTCTCTTAGATCTACTATCTACTCGCCCTCATGCTGCGCTCAATGCCATCAATTACCATCAAGTGCCTGTGATAAATGGCAATGAGTAGAAACACTTTTGGGGCTATTCGGCTTTCAGGAGTTGTTTAGATTTAGGATAATTTACAAGTTCTACAGCATGATCTTCTATGCATGATTTAAACCCTTTCTTGGCACGTATTCAAGTGTTTGGAACATTTAAAAAATTACCTGAGTTTTGTGTTTCTAATGAGAAAATGAGTCTATAAAAAGACAACACGATGCACAACACAACTTCTTAATAATGAGATTATATATAAGTAAGGGGTAAAATAATAGGTGATTAAGAAGGTTCCTCAAAGAGACAAATAAAGCCTTACCTCGTGCATATATTTAGTTGTAAAGGCAGAATAGATACAGTAGATGCATGAGAAGGGGTTGAGTGAAATAGATTATTAGTCATTTAGAGGTAATTTACTTTCCTAATTTGAGAATAATATGATGGGGTTCGTGGTTAAATTCAGCCAAAGATTTTTGACCTTATACCAGGGTTTATCTGACCTTTTACACATTCTTTGTTTTGTTTGGATTGCACTCATTTAAAGAGCCCTTTGTTAATCTTCAAAATCATTAGTAAGTTGATCAACCACCAGAATCAAGAAAACATTGTATCAAGGTTATATAATGAGAACATTGCAACATTATGGCCAAGTTGACTGTGTGTCTTCTATGGTTGTTTTAAAGGTGGGAAAACCATTAAAAGGCTTGTGCAGTGAGGGCAATACAAATGAGTGTTTTGTTCAGTCCTATTGTTTTGTTCAGAGTGATTATGTAATTTGAGTCATGTTCCCACTCTGAGTTTGATGGGTTTGTCTGGGTCTCACCTGTGAGGCAACAAGGTTAGCTCCTCATTACCAGGCCTGCTCGGTTGGATACTGTCAGTTCAGTCTTTCTTTCCTCCCCTTGCTCGGTGACGTCTTTGTTTCTTTCCCTCTCTCCTTCTGTGACGTCTCTCGTATGTTGCTGATGGAATCTCTCTTCGGCGTTGCCATGTGAGAAGGAAAAACCCTCTAATGGGGTCGCCGCTGTGACCGGATGTCCGTCTAAGAGAGTGACGCCACATGCTCATCAGGCTCCAGCAGCTTTACTTTACACACTTCAGACAAGGTAAGCTGGGGAAACCCTTACACACACAAACACACATGCACACAAGCAGCCACACTTGCTAATCCAATTAAGGTAGTAGTTAGTGGCTGCCTGTTCTGGGCCTCTTTTACACATGTTGATCCAATTATTATTGGATGGATAGGCTGGGCAATCCCTGTGTTTCCCAGCTCCAAGGTGCTTAAATAGCAGTTTGCCAGCGCATTAGGACGATACCTCATAAACACAAAGGATCCCCCTGCTATTTCTGTGGACATGCTCACTGACTGCCTGGTGAGTCAACAAAGGCAATGAGGAAGCCAAGAAGTGACTTTTACTCAGTCGGCAGAGTTAGAGGGCAAGCGGAAGAGCTGAGGTAGCCATAGTAGGAGATTTACCCCTCTGTGCTGCACTGTTTTCCTGATCATGTTAATGGAAATGCACATATACACTTCTCCTCATGGAGAAACAGTGAATGGATGAAAGGCCTTGGACGCAGCTTTCATCCACCAAACAAGAACCACTTCCTGTGTGCTGAAAAGCCATTGATATAATTTGTTGTGTGTAAGTGTGTGTTTGTGTGTGTGTGCACGCGCTCTTTAATAAACTGCTTACCAGAATGAGGCTCTCACCACGCAAGGTCAAGAGTCCACACACAGGCTCTTACCAAGCGATGTAGTGAGGCTCTGGAGAACTGTTATATTATCTTTTATTTACATACAAGCACACACACACACACGCACACTCACACACAGCTGCTATCTCATGTAGCAATTTTGAGAACAATTGCGTACCCTCTTTGCTGTGAACTGTGCAGTGATGATGTTGAAGTCAGACACTCGTTCTCGTATGACAAAAGGAAATAAAAGCTTACTCTGTAAAGAGACTGAAAGGCTGATGGAGCACAAAGGGAGTTTGTCGTGTCCAACGTGTGTCATGTCAGGCCCTGCCTGATGCTGATGTACTTTTTATTTAAGTGTGTTAGAGCAGTGAAGGACTCTCAGTGCAGAGAGCCTCGCTGATACACTCAGACCTATGATGAAGCTTTTTCATGCCCTCCTTCATCAGCCGCTGTGTGAGCGCTTCACTGTCACTCTATTAGCATGTCTTTATTTTACTTTGTTGTATTTTTCGCTGGCTCTCCACAATTCGCTGTCTGCCTGCCTGTCTCATTACTCTTCCTTGTTTCTGGTTCCTCGTTCACCTCTCGTGTGTTTTGTTTGCTTGCTATATTATCCTTATTAAATTTCTGTTTCTATCACCCATGTAAGCTATCTTTGCATACTCGCTCAAATTTATCATTTTCACCCTAACAGAAGAAAATAGAATAATTGTCCACTTGTCCTTAAAGGTCTCATGTCAATGCATTTTTCACCCATCTCCATTTGTTCTAAGAACCCCAAAAACATGGTATTTGAGGTTTTAGCCTCTGAAAGGTCACTTTCTGAGCAACTTTACACAAGGCTGATTTGAGTGAGTGGGCGTGTCTATAGACGGGACACTGACTTCCTCCTCCCAGCAGGGGACGTAGGGCCAGAGGACGGCCCGCCCTCCTCCCACCCACTCCGTAGCCGAGCTCATGCTGCTTTATAAACACGAGACAGAGCGTGGGGGCGGGGCGTTCACCAGTACATACATAGACTGTAGAAAATACATACATAGCACTACGCGAAGGACGCTGAAATGCTCACCTTCGTGGGCGTGTCTGTTTACATGTCAATCACAGCAGAGAGCTTCCTGGAGGCGTGGCTTCTCCAGCTCAGTGCCGCGACAAATTCGTCATCAAAGTGGGAACGCGTCATCAAATTGGAGCCCTTTTATGATTTTTAAAGCACAGAAAAGTTGATGTGCCCTTTAAAGTGACCAGTTAAAATTTTCCCAACATGCTCTATGATGCCTCAAAGAAAGTGAAAAACCTTTGACCGTGGCTCAGGTGGTAGAGGGTCGTCTTCTGATCGAGAGGTTGGGGGTTCGATCCCAGTACCTGACTATGTGTCGAAGTGTCCTTGGGCAAGACACTGAACCCTAAGTTGCTCCCAGTGGTCGACTAGCTCCTTGCATGGCAGTCCTGTCCCACTGGTGTGTGAATGTGAGAGTGATTGGGGTGAATGAGCTGATATGTTAAAGCGCTTTGAGACTGCTTCAGTGTGGTGATAAAGCGCTATATAAATCAAGTCCATTTACCATTTACCGTTTGAACAAGAGCACTCAGAGAGTGCAAAACTCCACTAAGCGCCAAATATCCTCAGTGACCATGACCATGGTGATCATTCACACTTTAATGCTTTTAAGAAATGTCTATCCCCATTATAACAATACAGTTGATCCAAATGTATGGGCACCCGCATTTTTTTTAAAACCGCAATGAAATGTTGCCATCCGGATGAAACTTGAAAGGGTAATTGAGAAAACTAATGAGAGATAAGGAATTTAGACTTTATTTTTAACTGATCCAGAATCAGTATATTGATTTGAGTCCCCTCCAAAATGTAATGGAATATTCCATGGCCTACGGTCTATCTTTGGTTAAAATGTTTGTCAAAATCCCTTATGTACTTTTGACGTAATCCTGGTAACCAGTGAAAATATTACCTCCTTGATGGAGATAAATATGGTAATAGCTGAAAGAAACCAGACAAAGTTTAACAAATATGATAATGAAAACTTGTTCTCTTTTGGAAAATAAATAATAAAAATAAGTGCTCACTTTACAGTTAGATTCAGTATGTGAAATATGCTAAGGGAGAACATGCAAACTCTGCGCTTAACATACAAGTGCTGTACTACGCAGCAGATACGCTGATCATTGCACCACCAACCAGCAAGGAGATAGTGTATGGACAATTTTCTCTTTTCCTGCACAAATTAGTGTAAATATACAAAAGTTGATATAAAATTTCTTTTGGAAAACAACGTGTGTATGAACGACGTGCAGATTTAGTAGCATATGTGAGACACTGTCCAGCACAAGTGAACAGGCAGTCGAACAGAGAACACATACACAATGAAATAAGGATTAAGCTGAAGGGGGTGTGGGAGGGATAGCACATTGCCCTGTGGAGCTGTCATGATGGTGTGGGTGTGTGTGTGTGTGAGTGAGAGAGAGCCTGAAGTGAACTGGGGATGTTGATGTTGATGTGTTCCGATGGACTCACACACAGACAGAGACCCTGCCTCTGACTCACAGACGAGATGCACATATCCCCATAGACAGCCCGGGGAAGACACACACAAGCACACACACGTGCACACACACACGCTTGCTAAACATCATCTGAAGCCACTCACAGATCTTGTTCAGGAGAGAAAGATTTATGTAGTGAGGAACATGTGAGATCTGTGAGTCTTCAGAGACTTCAGCTACTCTTAAGGTCTCTTATTGTGTCATTTTCTGTGAATTTTTTCTCGTTGTGTTTCTCTGTGAAATTACATTTTAACCTCATGGGAGTTTCTTGCTCACCTCTGGCATGGCCTCACATTGGTGCAAATATGAGGGTATGTCCGTACAATGCTCTGTTCTGTGACTTCCTGTGGTCTCCGTCATGAATGGTGCTTATTGAGTTTTGTGGAAGAGCGAAGGACGGCTGCCTTCTCTCAGAGCACTGACAGCAGAAGTTTAAGACAGAGTCCGGAGGGTGTGAACTTAATAAAGATGGATGATGAGACTCGATGAGGAAAATGAGTTGGAAGTCAAGTCTTAGCTCAGAGCCAAAGTCTTTGCCTCATCCCCTCCTTGACTCACTTCACATAATCAGACATTAAAATATGAGTAAAACAGTTACATTTGCCCTAATGTGGATGATGATACTTACATGCATACATGGAGATTCATGTAAGTAAAGACAGAGACAATGATTAAAAAACAAAGAAAAACCATCTTGTACATACACACAAAGAATGCATAAAGGCCCAAAGGGCTGATATGAGCTGTGTGTGTGACTCCAACCGTATGCTCGTTATAATAGTGCTGGAAGCCTCCAAGTGACAGATATCACACACACAGCTACACACAATAAATGATCATTGGGTCATTCTGAGTCAAAAGCATTCATCACAAGTGACTGCCTTTTTATTAGAAACAAAAGACATCAGTGACCTCAATAGTGGATGGGAGTAGCACAGCTAGCAAGTAGTTTGCTTTCTTTTATAAGTAAATTAAGGTGGTAAAAAACAGTAGGCATAACACGTTTCTCTTTTAATCACACTGTATTTATTGTATTCAGATCATTGTAGGCATAACCTTTCCACCCTGTTATTCAGTTTACAGTATGATTCCTGCTTTATATTGTTCTCCATGAAGTGCTGTAGATGAGTGGTTCTAAGAATGGCTTGGACAAATGTTTCTAGTGCTTGAATTTATATACAGTAGTTATACAGTAAATATGAACAATACTCATCTAAACCAATAATCATGTCACATCAATAAGTTCCAAGCTGTGCTCAGATTAATATTTTTGGGAACAGTGATGAGGGTACACGGAAAACAGTTTAGTTTTGTTTTAGGCAAAATGATTCAGTGTCTATAAGATTAAATATTTTACAATAGAAGCCACAAAAAATCATTTTAACGTCTGTTCTATGAGTTCTTTGACATAAAAAAAACTATAAACGTGTTGTTATTGCACAAGACTCTCTGCCGAGTCTGATACAATATTACAAGATACAAGTTCAGTTAGCAGATGGGTTTATCCAAAGCAACATACAAACGTTATCAGTTAGGATGAAGAGACTTGTTCCACATCCCACAGTAAGACCCAGGATAGATTCAAAACAGTGACCCTTCGTTACAAGCCCGCTTCCTCTTAAAACGTTACGCCACCACTGGCCTGAATCAGTTTTTGATTATCATATATTGCTGTAAACAATATAATATTTATTACAAACAACTATGAATGTAACTCACACTGAAAAACAACACCAAAATATACATGTGATACAGTTACTGAATTTATTTTCTTCTTTCCATCGAATAAGCAACTATGTTGAACTGGTTTAGGTATCACTTTGATATTTGGTCCAATGTTTGTTTCTTCCAAATACGTTAATCTTAAACAGACTTTCTACTGAAAACGATTCACCTAAAGGCTAGCAAGAAAACACATAAAGCGAAAAACACAAACAATCAATACAATCAATGTTTCTTTACTCTCATGAAAACCCTAACCCTCTACTAAAGTTAGTGGTTGGATGATAGATAGTCTGTTGGATGGATGTTGGATGAATGAATAACTGAGGATGGATAGATTGATGGATGGAATGATGGTGGATGGATGGATGAACAGACTGATGGATGGATGAGCAGACTGATGGATGGATGGATGGGCGAACTGATGGATGATGAATTGATAGATTGATGGATGGATGGATGGACCATTAAATACCACTTAAGCCGTGTAACAGAACATTAGTTAGTGTTTTTTGCAACACTCCCCTTTTGATTACTAAATAAACAATGAACGAAACTAAACCAACATAAACACAACCAAACAAACAAATGTTAAAATATTGCTGATGTAACCATTTTGTGTAGTTTTTGCAAACTGTTCTGAAGCATTTTTACGTTTTTGATATTCTGTAAGGATGATAACATGTAAGACATAAGATTAAAATAAACAGGACCTTAGTTTTGAGCCATCATCATCGTCATCATCATCATCATCATGTAACTTACATGATGTGTCCAAACACTCTCTTTTCTCTGATGTCAACACTCTCTAAATGAGTTGTTAATGAACAGTCATGATGGTAAAAAGAACAAACAGAGCCTTTTAACGTCATCTGTTTGTTGTGTGTCACAGGCAGCTTGGCTCATCGTTCGCTCCTCCTTCACTTTTTTCTGCATTTCTTTAGTCTCTGAACCTCTTTCTTTTTTCTCTATATGACTTCATTACTATTACTGTGGTGCAATGATTTTGATATATTCCACTGCTTGCTGATATGAAGTCATAGTCTTGAGCTCCTGTATACAGAAATGAAATAAAACCTGAGCACTTTGGTATGTGAGGAATCCACTGCATCATCTCATCCTGCTGCGATAACGCAGGAACAGCTTGATTCCTATCACCTGCGATGCTGTAACTGTCTCACTCCATGAGTGTGTTTGTGTATACGAGTGTGTGGGAGAGCGAGGCTTTGGAGTCTCATACCATAATAGGCTCCAGTGAACGACTGTCCCATAACTTTGGTCTCGTGAATAGACACAGCTGGCCTCCAAAAAAAAAAGAGAGAGAGAGGAAAGTTGTTGCTGTTACTTTTAAACTTCTAATACAAGCACATATACTCACGGCCCTTAATTCACCCTACATGTCAGACAGCAAGGTTTCCGGAAGGAATTTCAGGCATCCCAGGAACTGACTTCCCAATTCCTAACGGCTTAGTATTCGGCTCACGCCGCCTACATCCACCGCCAGGAAACACACGTC
The DNA here is from genome assembly GCF_900634775.1 of Gouania willdenowi. Classification (NCBI taxonomy): domain Eukaryota; kingdom Metazoa; phylum Chordata; class Actinopteri; order Blenniiformes; family Gobiesocidae; genus Gouania; species Gouania willdenowi. The sequence goes on from NC_041059.1 coordinate 15,178,816, forward strand.
CACCAGATTTCCATTAGGATGAGCTGAATTTATGTTGTGACTGTGCAAACAGGGGATGCTGCCGTAATCCTGACCATAGCAAACGATGAGTGGTAAATACCATTGATGAAGCTGAGCTGGCAGACACTCAGAGGAATACTACTGAGACAACAGAGTATGCAAGGCATGCTGAGCAGAGAGGGAGAACAGAGAGAGAGAGAAAGAGTGAAGCAACCTTGATTCCCTCAAATTAATACTTTATTCGAATCATGCAAGCCTCATGGTGCGTCCATGTCTCAGCTGTCTGGATGATTCCTTTCCACTGTGAGGGTAAAGCCGAGATCAGCACTCCGCACTGTTTGGACAACAGACAATAAGCTGTTAGAAAGAAAACAAACAGCACATAGGTTTTCCATTGATGGTGGATGTAGGTCCAAACAAAGTATAAAGACTACCTCCTTGTACATTAAACAAATGTGATTGCTTGATTTCATCTAATGCTCATGTTTTCTCTCTATAAAACGCTTTTAAAATACTTTTTCTTTGAAATAGTTCCCACAGCTGAGGGGACAACCTTTCTGGCCTCGCCATCTCAATACGAGTGCTCAATACGGTGTATACAAACAACAGTCCAAGATTGTTGAAAATTTCAATTCAAACTAAAAGAATATACAAAGCACTGAAGTTAAAGATTGCCCGAGCCGGTGGTCATTTGTGGTCTTTCTATTTTTTGAGATTGTGAACATCCTCAGTGCTTTGAGGTTACACCTACAGAAATAGTGGATATCAGGTGTCGAATAGGAATTTTTGCCAAAAGAGACTGTTCTCTTGTCTTTATTTGAAGTTCCTGCATTCCTTGAAAGAGAAGCGTAACAGTGACTGGTTCTAGTGTCTGGTTCTAATTGCTACCAAATTATTTGGTCACCAGTCCATTGAAAAGGCATCAGACTGGGATGAAAGCTCGCAAACTCACAGTCACAGAAACCAATGAACTTCAAGGTAAACTGAAAGAGTGACCTCTGGAAGGAGATGCAAACTAGATACAGAACGATCGCCATCAACCAGTGACTTGCTTTCTGAGAGGCAGCAACTGAGCGACCTAGATGTTAAATCACAATCCTGACAGATGAATGACTAATAAGCTAAATTCTCAGTTAGAGTCAGACATGTTGTGGCCTATGATGATACTCTCCTTTGCACTCATTTAAACATAAAGAGTATTCCTTCTGAGAGTACTCCAGTTATTCATGCAGTTTATAGAGACCCAACAGCTTACAGAGCTTTGTTTGTTGAATTTTTTTTTCAATGTTTTGTTCTTTGTCTCCATTGTGTGGTGAGTAATTGTCATCTCTCCATCATCTAGTTGAGGCAGCTGAGTTTCGGGGTTTGAGTGTGACACATCTGAGCATAATCAGAAATATTTCACACTCATCCCAAATTCTCACTTGCTTGTACACTCCAATTTGAGATCTGGCACTTGATAGTGGTTGACGGGTGAGTGAGTGCATTGGAGTGTGCAGCCGTTGGAGTACTACGTCCATGAAAGACTCTTCTTCTCCCACTCAGTTGGAAGGGAAGAGTGGGCCGCTGTGGAATTGAGAACCCTCATCTGGTTCACTACAGTGGGAGAGAGCCACCAGGTCCACGCTAAGTGCTGCCGGGCACTATTACTGTGAAAAGGACTCCTCTCTAGGGTGTCCTTTCAAGTGGCTGCTGAACGGGACACTACTGAGTGAGAGCCATGGCCAACTCAAATGTGTGTGTTTGTACATGTGTGTGTGTGGCCCAGTCTACTTACTTGTATAAAGTGTTGCTGGGGAGGTTTGTGTGGCTGAAACCAGATCAGGTATGTGTGACAGCGACTGCGTGAGTGTGCATTTATAGAGCAGCATGTGTGAGTGTTTGTGTGTGCCAGGCTACAGTATTAATAGACAACAGTGTGTTTGTACAGGATACTAATACCAGCGTGGCGGATATTAGTGGATCGGTTTCCATCACACTCTGTGGCGTAGAAGCGCCTGATTCAGCAGGTGGATTCCCTGAATGTTCTCACTGTTCCCTGAGTCTCCTGAGTGGGTTTGCCTTGTGATGTCGAGGATCACTGTCATATAAAGTATGAAATCCAGGAAAAGATTTACAAAGAAAGAAAGTTTTATCAAGTGATCTGTTCAATAGCAATTTGTTGTTTTTTTTTTTAATCATTACTGAGATTAAAAAATTAGGAACAGACAAAAATGGCCAACCTTTGTTAATCAAAAATTATGAAATGTCCACATTGTTTTTTTTATCTTGTAAACTAGTTTCTCTTGATCTGAAAAAGGGAAAACAGGGGCTGTGGAAAATGCATCTGCTATAAATAATTACAAAATAAGAGTCACAATATACTATAGCCATTATCATTACAGTGAAGCTCAGGGGCCTCATTGTGGTTAATCATGTGTGAGAGCTTTCGTTTGATATCATGTGAACTTGTTGGCAATGATTTATATCTTTAAACTGGCAGGGATTCAGCTGTGGATTAGGTGTTCTTTTAATTAAGCGTGTCACGAGTTATCAGTGCAGTGATTCTCAGTTGGCAAAACCAAGTGAAGGACAGGGCTAAAGCTGGGATCACTGAAGGGGTCGTAACACAAGTGTTTGCGATAATCTGAGGATTTTTAAAACACTGTGTAAAATAAGGAGTTTAGAAAAGTCTTTTGGTTTTTGGTACGTCAACAAATGCATTGATACGCGCTAGATTCGCTTTCCACTGTAAGAACACCAACTTTTTCATCTTCTTCCTTCTTGTGTTATTCAGCAAAGTTATATGATGTTTGACAAACACAGAGGATCATTTGTACTACGAAATGACTTGATATGTAGTCCGTCTACTTATTGTGGCACTCAGAGGGAGTGGCATTGGTAGAAGTAAAAACATAGATAAATCAAACATTGAAATAAAAATAAATAGAGAGAAAAAGACAAGGAAATATAATAAATATCCAAAATTGTAATAACAATAATAATAATGATAAAATAATATTTTTTTTAAGAAAATAGTAAGAAAATAACTCTCATTACAATTACATTAACATTACAATTACCTTTTAACTTTTTTTTTAGATAAGCATGAGCTTTCCAGGGTTTGAAAAGTTTAATTTGGGTCCTATAATACTATATACTCTCTCTCTCTCTGTGTGTGTGTGTGTGTGTGTTACGCAAGCTTATAATTACTGTCAAGAGAAGGCAGAGGGAAATAATGCACATATGAATACAGTAGGAAGGTATGAACACACACATGCACAGGCACATGGAAATACACACACACACACACCTCACTTATACAGCATTATGGGGCTGGCGGAGAGCTCCTTTTCCACCTCGGGTCAGGCTAGGTTCATGCACAAAGAGCAAGTGAGGATGTGTATGGGATTTTGTGTACTTGAGTACGTGAGTGTGTGTATGTCAGTATGTGTAGGTGTGACAGTGTTTTGTAATCCTGCTCCAGTTTTATTTTTAAAGTGAGCTCAGACAAAGGCCTCCAGTCAGACTTCTCTGAGAACAGGACCTTGGGAACGTTACTAGTGGTTGTTGCGTCACATTGTGTGTGCGTGCGTGCGTGCGTGTGTGTGTTTGAGAGAGAGAGAGAGGGGAGGGATCTGGCAGGGGAAAATATTTCAGTTATTTGACTATTTTCTTGTCAATAAGTCTCTTGTTTGAGCTGAAAATGAACAAAGAGGAGGAGTGGTAAAACTGACATCCAGGAGACCAAACACACACATAAATGCTAGTAGTCAGAAAAGCTTAAGGGTTCCCAATTATACAACGTTCTCTTAAAAGCTGGTTTTAGCAAACGTTTAATAAGACGTGGCTGTGTGATGTCATAGGAAAGACTTTTAATGTGATATAGGAAAAAAGCTAATGCAGCTTTACGAAGACTACCTACATGGTACATGCTGCAGCTTTTTCTATCCAGATATTATACCTTCTTTCTAACTTTTAGAAATACAAGATAAAATGAAGCGAATAAAAAAGGAAGAAGAGAAGATTTGTAAAACATTTATAAAGCTATTGTTGGTTAAATAGGTAAAGGTAAATTACTACCCATGTCCCATGTTCTTTGTCTGTACGTATAATCAGAGCAAAAAGGCAATCAAGAAGAAAATAGTTATGTAGATCTGTATTTATTAGCAGGTTTGCTTCACAGCAAGAAGGTCCCGGGTAGGGAACGATCCAGGGACGTTTCCTGTCAGGAGTTGGCTCCTCTTACGTCTCTTGGCACCCTGGCTTTCATCTACAATCCGAAAACATGTATATTGGGTTAATCGGACTTTCTGAATTTTTCCTAGGAGTGAATGAGTGTGTGAACACTTCACAGTCTTTATTGGCCCTGTGACAGACTGGTGTCCTGTACATCCTGTACAGGACACCAGGCTTCCTTGGCCTTGGCTGGATTGGCACCAACAGACCCTGAGACCCAGAGTGCAGGAACCATCAGGCACAGGATCAGTGGCTAAATATATAAAACACTTAACGAATATGATAACATCAAGTGAAATGGGTAAAAAATGCATTAAAAGCGGAAAAAGTCGCAGTGTCTCGAGAACTTATTGGAAAACCTTTTTGTGTACAGCTTAAAGTTGTCCTCCAATCTCCATATGACAAGGGTGAAAAAGGTAAAAAAAAAAATATGGAAAAGAAAAAGAAACCTGAGAAACAGAATAAAGAGTAGGAAAAACACGATAATAAAGATATTATTAAAACAACGATAGGAATGCAAGGTGGAAAGAAATAAGAAATACCAAAACTTATAGAGTAGAAGAAGAAGGCAAGGGAAAGATGGAAATGCTAGTGAGAGAGGAGAGGCAGGTTAACAAAAAGGAGAGAGAATGAGATGGAAGGGAGTCAAACAAATGAAATTGGATGCAAAAAAAAAAAAAAAAAAAGTGACAGAGACAGAAAAACAGAATCTCACTTGGCTTAACAATTCAGCTTTTTTTGTTATACTTGAGCTGGTTCTGAACTGGACCAGATAAAAGCTGAGCCTCAGTTACATCATTACCAAGCGTCCCAACCCACACACGCACACTTTCTTCCTCCCTTTCTTACTGTGTTTTCAAGTCTTTTTTTCCAGCCCCCGTGACGCACTCTGGCATAATGAATCTGTTAAGAGGAGACCTCGCAAAGGCTGGGGCTGAGTCCAGAGGGAGGTGGAGGGGTGTGGGTAAAGTGACACCACGCCAGGGCACTATATTTACAGTGCTCCTCTTTAACACACTGCCTATTTATAGTTGCAGATCTTTTCTCAGCGTCTGCCGTACACTGTTGGACGGTCACAAGCGCAGGCATCAGATGGCACCGGTGGATTGACACTGTGAGGTGCTGCCAAAGGGAACACGCCTTATCCTCTAGCGTGTTCCTGTGCAAAACCTGACCTCACCTCGCTCTAACTACCCATCACACATTCAGGACATTCTCTCCTCTTCAGCTATCTGAGCGCATTCAGGCTTTTCTTTCCTCCTCTTTCTGTTTGTTGTTAGGATGAAAGGAGAGAAGAGGATTATAACCCTTTGTGTCATGATGAGAGTTTGCGTTTTGACAGGTTAGAAAGAGGTCAAAGACGGGTGGGATGATAGGAGATGCTTAACTGTCAGTGCATTGTCCGCACGCGGTTCATATTTTGCTGGTTGAACACAAACTTGTAGAGTCGTCCTGTAGAGGAAGTTACTTTCGGAAAAATGAGCCCACTTGGAAACACTCACTCAGCTTTGTTCAGGAACATTTGTTTAAAAGGAGTACAATACACCCCAGTGTTCATGAAAACACAAACTTTCTCTTTACATCTTTCTCTGTACATTATGAGTTTATCAAGCAGGAGAAGATGCTGTTTTTAAAAATGCGATTCAAATATGTGAAACTAAATGAATTCCTAGCCAACTTATACTGATGCAAAGGATGTTGAAGAAAGCTGACTTCAGTAAGGGTGATTCACATAAAAACTACAATCCCTAAGTTGCTTTATATTGCAAAACAAATCCCTGTAGTCGAAGTTCTTATTGTCTTCTTGGCAGTTTTTAGCTTTTTGGGTGGTTTTGGTCAATCACTGGTGGTCACTTGTTTACTCAAATTGTGGTTCATGTTAAAATCAAGTTTTCTATTATGACCAGCAATAATAAAAGCATTTAATTGATATATTTATTTATTTCATTTATCTTTTGTACTCTCCTTATCCTGTACAGCACGTGTGGGTGAACCCAGTCTTTCACAGCCACTTTCCTGCACAATTTGGTTGTTTCTCGACTCTAATATACCTGACAGCAGTAGGAGTTTCTTTATCTGGCCTTCTGCAGAACTCACATAATCACTGCTGGTGCTCTTAAGACACAGGCTTGGACTGTGTTAGAAAGTACCTGGAGACAAACCATGGGCAGAACATGCAAACTGGATTTCCAATGGTCCTTATAGGGAATCCAACCCAGTTCCTTCACAGCTTGGATGTTCAAACACAAGCGGCTTGCACTGAGGGTTTGACCTGCACAGAGCAGAGGGGGGGGATACCTCCAATTAGTTGAAGTCTTCCAGAAGATGGGAAACAGAAGCAGGAAAGCCGGAATAAGTTGAAATTATTAGCAAAACTAAGGTAACAGAAACTGAGTCTCCCACTTAACAGATTGAGTATGACTGACTGTGGATGATTTATCCAATGACGTGGACAGAGAAGCACAAGAACAGGAAAAAATTGTAGTGAGAGAAATAAATAGATAACCCTATGAGTAATGGGGATTTTAGGGTCGGCCCAACACTTGTCTAGAGAACAACATTAGAAAAGAAGTGGACATGGGAATTGGAATGAGGCCCACTAATTAATCCTATTGATCTTTTTCTCCACAATTTTAGGATAGTCATAATACTGTGGCTTGTCTTTATTTTAAACTGTTTATTACAGTAAAGTAAAAAGACAAAAACTGTTACAAACATTTACATACCCATTAATACACACACACGCACACACACAGGCGTCTCAGCTTTCTGAGAGGAGTTCATTCATCATGTCACGACTGCCCCCTCTGGACTGTTTTCACAGTATCTGTTGCAAAAACACCTCTAACCCACTCACACACAAGTCACAGTACACAAGTATTTACCCTAATTACGCATTCGATCAGATTTATTCATGAAAGGAAGCAAAGAAAATAATGCTTCCAGTGTTTATCACAATGCACGTAAGAGCCACACACATTGCCCAGTTTCACATGAGCTGGTGACGTCCTGAGCTCGCTGCTCTGTTCAGCTTTTACCCAGGAGGGAGCCAGGATACTAAAATTAAGTTCCTGTTGCATTACTGTAAAATCCACTCTGCCTTTTCTTGAAATAATTCAAGCTTTGTCTCTCCAAGTTTTCTAATTTATCTTCAGGTTTTTTTGTATTTTCTTTCCTGCAGCTCACAGCAAACTGCTGCTCATCATTACATCAGTGGAATTCTTGTGTGGTTTTCATTGTACAAAGAAGGGGAGTATTTTATGGTCCAACTTGTGATCATTTTCTTGTAAAGAATAAAAATCCAATTTATCGCTTGGTCATGGATTTTTGGTTGTTTGATTCATTTTGATTTTATGGGAATTTCCCCTGCTGGAATATTAGCTGATTGTGCTTGATTCCATCAGCCCCAATTGACCCTCATAATGTGTATACTGTTTATTTGCCCATTTCACTTGATGTTAATAATATCCTCTCCTGACCTTTTTGTCTCAAGTTTTGTTTGACTTTACATCGGGAGTCCATATGTGTTCAGTGAGTGCATGGTGCTCCTCTATAGATAATGTTGACAATGTTGATTTATTGGTATAGTTTCACCATCATGGTTTTTCAACATTACTATTAAATGAGGCTATAATTAATTTCATGTAAAAGTTGCAGTAAAATGCCTCACCAGCAGTATTATGTTGTTAGAATCAGAACCACCTAGAACCAAACTTTCTGACAATGTCAATAAATTAGGCCGAATGGTAAAACATCATAGATGCTTTGCCAGGAACTGCAGGAACTATATTGATAATGATGCAGAGCTACTTCAGAGATGGTATTAGTTGGAGCAACCAAATTGGGCCTGAGGTTCATAGTTGTTCACTCCTCATCCTGAACACCTCACCTTAGTGGGGCAGCAAAGACTGACTGCGCTTCATCTGCAGAAGGGTTCCAACTGAGGACTCTCTTCATCTACAACCCTCTTGATTTATTGGTCTAGCTATGTCCCTGCTGGCTTTCTTCATCTGTTAAGACCCCAGCCAAATCCTCCGGAGAAAGGGGCATGTAGATTTTGAAGATGGTCACCCTTTTAATACCATTTTATGGATCAAGTCTTGGTATTTGGCTATTTGCAGTCGGTAGGACCTGGTTAGCATCTCTTCCCCGGGCACCGTTAGCTAAGCAACAATGATGGTTTTCATGCTCCTAGATAGTAGGACCAAGTCTGGCCACATCCTGTGGGAAGACAATCGTCCTCAGGTCAACTGCCAGCACTCAATCGAAGGCACACTAGCCAGCAAGCAGGTCTGACGGGCCTTGTTTCTTTCACCCACAAAGGCTATGGCTTTGGGCGGTTAGGCCTGCTTGTTGGCTTTCACTCGCTGCTGTTCCATCCTTTTGGCAATTTCTGTTATGTCATTATCATGCCTTCATCATGTAACGTCCCTCTGCCAGGATGCAGTTCAGTGTACAATACACTGCTCCACTTTGGGTACAAGATGGGTTTTTCAATCTTCCACAGGTCTTAAGGTTGCTTGGGTCAGTCACAGATCAGTCAAACTCAACTAAAATAACCAAAGTTGGGGGTTTGAATCCCTCTCTATCCAAGTCATTGTTGTTGTGTCCTTGGGCAAGGCACTTTACCTACATTGCCTCGTATGATTGTGTATGAATTGTGCATGAATGTTGGTGGTGGCCAGAGGGGCCGTCGACGCAAAATGACAGTCACGCTTCTGTCAGTATGCCCCAGGGCATTGGCTCTACTCCACCTTTTTTTGCTGTAGCGTCCAAGGCCCAGGTGTCCCTGGCATACCACACCCATGATTTACTGGTGTTTCCAGTGATATGCTTCTTTCATCACATCTTGTTCAGGCTTCCACTTTCTGCCACATTTGATGGTCTGGCTTGCGCGTCTTACTATCCTGTCATCAGACAAAACGAGTGTACCAACTGCCCTTGCTTTGCTGGCCTCAAACTGATTGAATTTACCACTGCTCTCCCAACACCATGCTGTCCCACATCCATGTGCCACTGTCAACCTGATGTTTAAAGACAACCTGTTTACCTGCTAGTTAGATGACACTAAAACTTCTCCATTCCATTATCGGCAATCCATTTATTATTGATTAAAATAATCTGCATCTTGGTTGATTCTAGGAGAGATGTTGTTTAGGATTGTGCTGTTATACAGTCAGTGTGCCATGTGTGGCATTACCTAATTTGATGATGTGTGCGAATGACACATTCATGCACAAATTTGGACTTTGTGTGTTGATTTTGGGTTTTATAATTTAAAAACTGTCACATGACTATAAAATACAGCAGTTTATACAAAAACTAAACCTACAAATAAATGAATGACTTTATATTTTTTTAAAAACATTTATTTTAATGTATTGTGTTAGAAATGTGTTAAATCGCTCTCTGAATTTGCCAACATCAACAGATTGTGTGCACTTATGTCTGATTTTACTATCACAAAGCTCTTATAACATTATTCTATGTCTAAAGGCCATCACCACAATAATAAGCTGGGAATGCCAATTAAAGGTGAATGTATGGTTTCCATTATGGGAAACAGCTGTTATCTAACTTAAATATTGTATCTTTGTAATATATTTTGGTAGTGTAAGTTTTTCCTCTCAAACGTTGATAAAACATGAATTGGGTTTCACTGGGGTCTTTTTGCGTGACCTGCACCTTTTTGTTTCTTTCCCTGTGGGGCATGACAGGGAGCCGTGTTGACAATCATGGACTGTTGAACCATAATACAGGTATGTGCTGGTGTGGATTGTGGCTCTGTCTATGTGAGAGCTGTAGTGATGCTGCTCTGGAGCTCTGAACCCTAAACTAACGCCGTTTGTTGGGACTGACATCTTTCAGCAGTTGGCCACGGACGTAGCCTAGGTGCCTTTACATGACTGCCTTGGGCTGCTCCAGTGATGTGAGCTAAGGTGTGTGTTTACTCAACAGGGTGTTAGCGTCAGTCAAGGAAATCAATGTTTATGCTCACACGTGTCAAGAGAGAAGCATGTGAGTGTGTCTACACCACTTTGCTTTGCCATCATCTCCTTCATTGTCCCCAAACACAGGGACACACATACACTTACAGAGATGCATGTGTCCTGACTCAGCCTTTATTGAACCAGTGTGTAGGTGAATTTACCCAGTAGCTGGCCAGAATAATCCCAACATAACAATTGTAGTTTTCCGTGTGTGTTGGAGGGGCAGCAGGAGTGTACGGTTGCTCAGTTGTTTGGGCTTTCCATTGTAAGATCTGTGGTGGGCGGTGTGAGAGCGTCACCAGTTTCCTGTGCGCAAATCTACACACATAAGCACACACACATAGTGAAAGCATGCACAAGATGATTGCAGTGAATACGCACAACAATGTGGCACACAGACGGAACGGCATCACAATGCATCCACTAATAACATGATGCAGTCAAGGCAGTCCTTTGAGTGGGTTGGAGGGCTTTGTGGCCACTTCCTCTGCGCTCCCCCAGGGGACTGTGTTCCAGCTGTTTGGAGCCGTACACAATCCGCAAACCTCGGGCCCACGACGCAGACCACAGTCGTCATCACTGTGTGCTGACATCACTTTCCAAAGGCCTACCAAAGAAAGCACCGAGCAACTCCCATGCACGTGACACATGAACACAATGATGTCTCAACAAATATGCCTTTCTCATCTAGGCTGGGATAGTTAAGGTAAAAGTTAATGTGCTATTTGGTAAATAAAAAAGAAAAACTTAATAAAGGGTGGATACATACAGTTACAGTATCATCATACAAGTAAGGGATTTCCCACCAAGACATTATTTGGTCATTGAAGTTCAAATAACCAAAGTTAACAATAAATCACATGAAGTTGAAAAATCTTTGTGGTATTATCTACTTTTTGACCCAATTCAGGTCCAGAACCAATTAATGCCGTTCCATAATGTTTCATGACAACTGTGATAGATGACAATGATTAAAAGATAAATGTCAATTATAAGTAGAAAAACTGCATGTCTGGGGAAAATGCAAATGAGAATGCTGTATGTTAATATTGTCTCACAAATCTGAGGGTTATACTGACTCTGAGGCTTGCCTAGAGTTAGTTTGTGTCCCTCAGAGTCAATATAACCCTCAGAATCATCAGTCAGTATAATCTCTCAGATTCAATACTTAATTTTTTTATTTAATCGATAACATTAAATAAACTAAAAATGCCAGAACAAATCAGGATTGTCTGAGAGTCAATCAGAGTTGTCTGCAAGAAAACATCAGTGGTTCCCAAACTTTTCATAGTCCCGTACCCTTTCAGACATTTAACCTGAAACCATGTACCCCCTACTCTTGCACTTAAAAAAACTTAATAATGTAATGTCATATACATGTAGCCAGTGAAAATTGTCAGTTTTACCTAAACTTTTGAGGAATAATACACATATATATACAAATTTCCTGAATTAAAAGCAAGTGAGGATGCAGGTGCAAGCCCGCGTCATTAAACACTGCATCAGCATTAGCCTAGCATTATCATTAAAATTAGCTTGCATTAACATTACCTAGCATTAAATGGTAAATGGTAAATGGACTTGATTTATATAGCGCTTTATCCCCAAGGACACTTCGACACATAGTCAGGTACTGGGATCGAACCTCCAACCTCTCGATCAGAAGACGACCCTCTACCACCTGAGCCACGGTTGCCCATTACCGTTAGCATTGCCTAACATTAACATTTGCTAGCATTAGCATTAACCTGGGCAACACTGAACCCTAAGTTGCTCCCAGTGGTCGACTAGCGCCTTGCATGGCAGTCCTGTCCCACTGGTGTGTGAATGTGAGAGTGATTGGGTGAATGAGCTGATATGTAAAGCGCTTTGAGACTGCTTCAGTGTGGTGATAAAGCGCTATATAAAATCAAATCCATTTACCATTTTAGCATTACTGTTAGCATTAACCTAGCATTAATATTAACATTAACATTACCATTAACCTAACATGAGTATTAGCTAACATTAGCATTAACCTGAGTATTAGCTAACATTAGCATTAACATTAGCAAAGCATTAGCCTAACATTAGCATTAACTAGCATTAGCCTAGCATAAACATTAACATTTGCTAGCATTAACCTAGCATTAATATCAGCATTAACCTAACATTAACATTAGCATTAACCTAACATGAGTATTAGCTAACATTAGCATTAACCCAACATGAGTATTAGCTAACATTAGCATTAACATTAGCAAAGCATTAGCCTAACATTAGCATTAACGTAATAACTTAATTTTGATCAGGGAGTTTATTTATGTACTGTATGCTATTATATGTCCCTCATCTCCTTGTTTTGACTGTTGACACAGAGATTCAACTTTACATTTGACTAAACATTTTAGGATCCTTAACAAGTGTCTATGGAGAAACAAGGCCAATACAATGAAGGATGTGAGTTTAGTTTATGTACTCCCCAGGTGGACAAGGTCTACGGCTGACACTTACCGACCCCTGAATCCCTTAAATCTAAACTTTGTTTTCCCTTATCTGTCATACACCCATTTTTGCCTTTTCCCAATATTTTACCCAAGGCAGTGTAACCCTCTCTCTTAAAGTATCAGAGGCCCTGTTGTCCGCCTTTCTGTCTCTTACCCGCTGTCATCCCTTGAGGTGAATACTCTCAGTTTACATGTTCACAAGCTTTACAACTCAAACACAGCAAAAAAAAGAAGCAGTGTGACAGTTGGAAGGTTGAAGAAGGAGAATTGGATGGAGGCAAGGTTGTGTTCTGCATCAGGCGTAGTTAAATCTCAGCATTGATCTTATGAATAATAGAGCTCCTGTGGCCATGTGACGATATTTGATGTGACATTCAGTGAGAACCTGGGTTTACCTCCTCTTGAAGAAACACAGTAGCACAGTGCATACATCCAGTATGCAATCTGTATGTAGTCTTGGCTGCAGCAAACCAGTTGGTTATTGGGATTTCACATTTTTTAATGTGGAGAAAACAAACTAGAGGTATTTAATTTATCTATGCCCATAAGGAGATATGTAAAGTTCTGACAGCACAAAGTTAAATCAAACTTTTTTTTCACTTTGGCTACAAATCGCAGTCTCACAACAAAGTCATCAATATGAAAAGCCCTCATCAAAGAATAATTACTTGTCTGATAAACAAGACATGCTCCTGTGTTTTCCTGTTTCTCGGCTCCTAAATAATGCATACAGACACAGCCAAAGTCCAGCGCTCATAGCTAACGCACACATATGCTTCCCCTGTCATGTTCGCTCGTGTCTGTCTCCACTCATCAGCCATTCAGCAAGACAAATCTGTGTGTGAAGAATCTGCAAGCCTGCATTTTTTTCTCTCCCCGAGCAGATTGTTTCTGCTGAAACTTCCACCTGTTTTCATATTTATTCATGCAAGCTAGTGCAGATTAACCCTCCTCAGATGCAGTCATTAAGGAGAATTCTGGGTAGCTTTACATAGCTTTGTATTACTTTATGTAGTTATTATATTGGTGAAGGTTTGCATCTTCCTACAGTAAAAGTCACAGACCAGTGTAATAGAAATGCCACTTTATATTTGTAGTTAGTGTTTAAAATGCAATATTGATCTGTTTTTTTTTCACCATTGCATACATTCAGTTCATTAAAGTGGATTTTACTTAAATAGTTGGCATGACAAGGCAGCAAATAGTCAACTCCTAAAAGGAGGACTTACCTAGCAGATAAAGACAATTTTTGCTGTTGTAAAAACCCAATTGAGACGGTGTGTTGTTAAAAATATAACTATACTGAGAATAAATGAAATCAAATGCCTGATCTCATTCATGTAAATGTGATTTACTACATTCAGGTCATGTTGATTCTATGAGCTCACTAAATGCTCAACATATTTATTTTTATTTTTTTGTTATTTAATATTATAATATTATTTAACTGTGATTTATTTGGTCTAGAGACTGAAACTGTACAAATAGTATTTATTGCATTTATACAGTTTTTCCACTATTACCACCTGTGGCCTTGCACATGTTCAGTCCTTTTTTTCCCCATGTTTTCTTTCATCTCAATGTGACTCTTTGGAATCAAAGAGGATCGACTCTTTTCAGCCACTCATATCGCCTGTAAATACTTAACTCACTAATTGTAAATTAAATGATTGTTGAAATAGTGAAATAAAAACTAGATGTGCGAAAAGTGAGAAGCATTGTGAGACATGACAGGTAAATACAGAAGCAGAGGAAGCACTTATCAGCTTCTCTGCAAAAGGAGAATTGTGGCAGAATGACTGCACCGACCATTATGTTATTTTCTTTGCTTTCCCCTGAGGCTTTCACAAAGTGGTGCTCAAATGTCTGTAAATCTCCTAGATATTCATCCTGATTTTCAAGTGACTACAAGGGAACTCCCTGCTCAGTATTACAGCAGGTAGGCTGTGTATCAACTGCAGGAGATGATTTATCAATATAAGGAGAGTTTGGCAAGTGGTAATACAAACTTTCCTGACATCCACTCTTGGGCCTAGAGCAAATCATGACAACATTCCTAAAGAAAGCTAATCTGTTTATGCACAATTATACAAGCGTTGCAATTATAAAGTCATGGGATGTATTCACAAACGCAGCTCTCTCGGATGTAATCAGCAGTAGGATAAATCTACATTATGTCTTTATTGCGTAAGCACTTCCAGTCCTAAAACACCGTAGATTATAATCCACCTCCACAGCCTCAAACACAAGCACACGCATGCGTAACACTTGTGATAACCTGCCCTAAGAGATCTGATAGGAAGAAAAGAACTTATATTTCAGTGGAAGCACATATCATGTGTGAGTTGGACAGATATCTAATCTGACAGCAGCTACTGTTTTTAACATAGGGCCATACAATTAGATATTTGCATGTGTGGACAAAATATTTGTACATGCTAGCAATATATAAGTAATAGGGTTTCATTGATAGATGTTACAACTCCACAAATTAAAAAAGAAGCATATGTTTTTGTATCTCAAATCATTAATGATATGCAGGAATTACTTTGGTTTACCAAATTTTAGGAACATTTTTTTTAATTTATTTTGAAATGTATTCCTTGATAATCACAGAGTTGATTTGTCAAACCAGCAATAGATCATTTGTTTTGAAATGTATCAAATGTTGAGAATGTATTTTTCTGTTCTTTTCTGCAACTGAAAATATAATATAATACTTCACTTTTCTTTAACTTGTAGTGATCACTGCATACTTTACTATTGACATTATTCACCATTACATGGAAACGTTTGTATTCAGGGTTCAAGGTCTGGTGTAAACAGTGCAGTCTCTTTAAGGACCGGTATGACGTGTGGAGAGATGGCTTTTTATGCGCAGGCGCATAAGTGTGTTCATAGTTTTTTTTTGTTAATAAACAAGACACATGTTTTGTGCTCAAAGTGTAGTTTCCAAAATTATCAATATTATTATTCATTCTTTTATTAATCTCCCAACCTGCCTATTCCTGTCCAGGGTCGTTGGTATATCAAGTGCTCAAACAACACAGTGTTGTAAAAACCTCTCACACACACATTAATTCATATAGGCAATTTACAGACTCCAATTAACCTGACATACATGTTTTTAGATGGTGGGAGTAAACCAGAATACCCATAGAAAAGCCACACAAGCACAGGGAGAACATGCAAATTCCACAACCACAGGAACAAATTGGCACGAACCCAAAAACCTTCTTGGCGTGAGACAGAAGTGCTAACCACTGCCCCACCATCATATTTTCTGACATATCAAGGGGCTCCAACAAAGAGCTGGAATAAACATCTTATTCTGATGTCCTGAATCAGAGAGAGTTGATCTGACAAGTTTGAACCAACATGAAACTAAGCAGACTGTGTTTTCCACAAACCTTGATCAAAGCATTTGGCTAAATGGTAAGCTAACGCTAAGACGTCATTCATAATTTACCGCAGCAGTCAGCGAGTGATGTAACTCATTATTTTATAGGAAAGTGTCGTGTTTCCTGCTCATCACTGAGACGGGTGACTGATGGTTGCTCTCACTTTTTATTATGGCCTTCCTCATTATCAGGGCACTGCGTTGCTGTTCGTTATGTGGAAAGTTTTTATGAACCCATGAACCACTAAAGCCACCAGGCTGCCAGTCTACAAGCCTGTTGGAACCGTTTAAGAAGGAAAGCAAAGCTGTTATCTGGAACGCAGACATTTATCAATGTAGCATCACACACTCCATTTACTATGGTACTTTGTTAACTTGGTTTCTTGGATCAATACAGCAATAATTGAACCTGAATTAAAAGTGAAAGCATTTTAGGTGATACAAACTAAAGCACCTTGTTTTGTTAAGAGCAAAGATTTTTTTTTGTTTTTGTTTTTTAGGGACCATGGAATTAAATTGGTAACATCATAACCGTGGTTGCCCAAACTTTTTGGATTGTGACCCCCATTTTGATATCAAAAATGTCCTGGAGACACTTTTTGATTATGTTAGTTTTGGTGTGTCTGTTGTTTTAAATTTAAAGAATATATTTTGAATTAGTAAATTCATTTTTTTTTATCAATCACTTGACATTTCAGGCGACCCCAAGGTTGAAAAAACACTGATCTATAGGCTTACACTTACATGATATGCATTAAATGAAGAAAAAACAATAACACCCTATTTGTTAAAAAATACTCTTTATTGGAAATGTAAAAATACTTTGTATTGTTTGCTCGGATATACCGTCATAGAAAAAAAACCTTAGCACGCTAAAAATGGAGGGCAATATATATAAGAGCCAGGAGTTTCCCAGATTGACTGCTGATCTCTGTGTTCAGCCTCCACCCTCCCATCTCAGTCACAGCCCTGGAGTGCTGCACAAGGAGTGGAAAATACGGTCACCTAAAAATATTCAGCACATAAACAACACACAGCCTTGCACTCGCAGTCCAAGTGTCTTTCATATCAGAAAGAGCAAGGCTGACACCTGAGTCGCCCCCCTCCTCCCTATGTGAGTCCAGCTTTAAGCTGCAGAGACCCCGAGTGTCCGGTCTAATCCGCTCTGCAGCAGGAGATCAGTTAGTGGGAAAGCTGGGGGGGGGGGGGGGGGACACGACACATGGTTGTGACATCACAGTCCAGTTGGCTTGGCAGTGGCAGTCACGCGCAGCCTCCCAGACGACGGGAGGGGTTGTGTGTGTGAAAAGGTGGCGAGGATCACTGTGACTTTGTACTGGGTTTCTCCACCTTTTAAACCCTCAGCAGCCACATATACACACCTTTCACATTCAAGTTTGGCATCTTGTGTTTTGTTTTTTATTTCAATACGTGGAATGTGTATGTTTTATTGTGTGACAGATCAACTCTTTGTGTATTACATGATTCCATGTTGTGTTTTCTCTCACACACCTTCAGGCCTTTGTTCTTCTTAAAGAAAAACTCTGTGGCAGGTGATTGTTTTGTATTACAACAAACCTGTGGAACGACTTTCTCCAACTTTCTTCTTCTTCTTAAACTTTCTTCTTCCTATCCTGCCAATCTTGCAATACTTTTTATTTCTAAATATGTTGTGTTCCGATTAATTTCATACTGTGCTCCAGTTTTCATTTGATTTGTTAGCCCTAATAGCAATCACAAAACAAATCATGAGAAAGGTTTTCACACTACATTTTTCAAGTGACCTTTTCCACAAAAACAGTGTATAAACGCTACACTCACACACTCTAAATCTGTAATAGGTTGTATTTAGCTTGTCAGGTGTAAACTGGGTCATGAATGTTTTATTTAAAGGTGTCATGTGTAGCGTCACGTGTGGAATTTAGAACCTAACCCTCACATATGTAAGCAATTTTTACTATGTAAACTGATATGGATGGACCAACTGATAGAGATCAGCGTTTGTGGTTGCACATTTGAAAAAATATGATGAAGTTGTGCACAATTATTAATAATATTGATCATTGTTAAATTAATTATTGATAAATTAGGAAAGCTTGAATATTTACATTTCACATGTAAAGAGTTAACTGAAGTGAACTTGGTCAATAACTGAAAAAACCCTACTTTATTATTGAGAATTATTTTATGATGTATTTTCAAGAGTATCATTATAGAAGTGAAATTATTAAAATGAGTCATTTGTGAAACAATATGGAGTTTCAGTAAAGTAGAACACTGAAATCAATGAAGTTGTCGCTTATATAAAGCAGTATCATACATATAATACAAAAGAAAGTGGTTTCAGAGATTTTTGAGGTGCAATATAGCAAGAACATGTTAGATGGCATAACAATCTTTTTACATATATTTTAAAATATTTTCTTCTAAAGTATGGCCTTGTCAAATCTTCCTACTGTATATGTTAAACATTAAGGGCTCATCAACAATCAATCAAATCTAAAGGGAGAGTAAGTTGTATTCTGTGAAGGACAAACTGACTCTGTGTTGGCTTCTGTTTGAATGAAGCTTCGTTGTCAAATCAACCACAAACACATTCACAAATCCCCCCCCCCCCCCCCCCCCCCCTCCACGATCTCTCTCTCATATGTCATCGGGTCTCCATACAGACCCCCTTCACCCACATACAGGTCATGTGATGATGACCGTGTGACCTCCGTGGCAGAATATGGAGTCGGATTGTTTTACAGCGAACAACTTGTCACCTCTCAGCAGGGCAAACCAAGCCACTAATCACCAGCACCCCACAGAGCTGTGCATCACGTGGACACCAGTCAATGCCGACAACTTTAGCTGATCTTGCTTGTTACAATCCTAGTCATATTAGAGTTATTGATGCTTGTTCGATAGAACAAAATTGCTGAAAGACCAAAACCAAATGTCTGAACCTGGTTCCACTGGAGATTTCTTCCTATAAAAAAGGGGGAGTTTTTTCTTCTCACAGTCGCTAAATGCTTGTTCATGTGGTTCTTGTTGGATTCTTTGTTTCTTACTATGGGACTCTATATTTTGTCAAGCGTTTTGAGATGACTTGGTTGTAATTTGCTCTATATAAATAAAGTTGAATTGGATTAAATTAAATTATGTTTTCTAATGAAAAAGGATGTGAAAGTACCAGTAAACTGTTTGTTTTTTACTACCTTTTGTCGCCCCTGTTTTCTGTTTTCTTCAGCAGTCCTTATGCAGGGGTCACCAACCTTTCTGAAACTGTGAGCTACTTCATAGGTACTATATTGTCCGAAGGACTACCAGTTATAAAAGCACTTCTAAATACATTTTCACGGTTTCACCTTAATTAGAGGGTTAGGTAAAAAGAAAGGCTAGCAGTAACTTAAAAAGGTAAAAGAAATGTTGATGTTTCACATAAAAAAACATTAATTTTTCCTTATTTAAGCATTGTTTCATTTTTATTCAGTTTATAGAAATCCACGTTTTTGTTTTTAAATGTCTTGTATATATTATATCATATTTTATATAACATACACCAGATTTGCAACACTTAAAAGCATTTGTCACAATGTTTCAGTGAAAATAAACTTTTAAAGATGGTTAATTTAATACTAAAACTTTATCAGCAGTATTTAACTTTACTCAGTACTACCTACATATCTCATATGTATTGATCTTTGAGTTTGAATCCTAGAAAGTAAATCAAATTTTAGATGGAGCTTATTGGTGAGTAGAGCTCCTGAGGGACCTCTCATGGTCCATGCGGGCTACCTGGGGCCCGTGGGGCACCGTGTTGGTGACCCTGTTCTAACGGCTCCCTCAGGATTCACTTAGCCCCTAAGAACAGATCAATCCAACCCATCCACTCATCTATTGCACGCTTTACCGACCATGTCATCCGATCAAACGCATGCACATACTTGGAGTATGTGCATGCAACACTGGGCACTCACAATCACCTGGAGGATAGATATTCCACATGGTCATAGAAAGGAAAGAGGGACCCTGGGCTGCACCTGATATCCTGGGAGTTATGTTTCTGAAGGATGTCCAGGGTTAAATCTGTGTGATGGATGAGAGAGAGACACATGGACACACAGAGTCAGACTCAAGATGTTTCTTCTATCTGTGACCACAGAGCTGCATGTGTCATGCTGCAAACACATGTGACCCATTTACACGTCCCCTGTGTGTATTTGTACATTTCCTCACAATGTCTATATGAGGGACCTAATGCTGGCTGGTGGTTAATACAGGAAATGGGTTTCTGGTGTGTTTTCTTTTTTTTACTAGAACAGTGTTTCCCAAATTCTGTGTTTGTGACTAAGAATGGTTAAAGAGTTATTTGGTAAACTGGACTTAAGGCGGTATTATTCTGTTTGTCTGTGTATACATGTGTGTTTGTATTTATGTATTTGTCTATGGGTGTATATGTACACAGATGTATACCAGTATATTATTTGTGTGTGGGATGTATGTGATCTGGTTGTGTGTATGAGATGTGGGGATGACTTTGGACTTGGTCCTTCGTGTATTATAAATTCATTGTATGTATTGTTTTAGTTAATAGTGATTTATTTATTTATAATAGTATTTATTATTGTTATAATTTTGGCAATGAAGTTGACAATGCTGGGAATAATGATATAATACTACAACTAACTATTTATAGGATTAAAATCAAGTAATGATGTTAGAGACAACAATAATACATGTTCATTTTGAATAAAGGGCAGGAATTAAATATATGTAAACTTCATCCTGCTCCTTTTCTAGAACTGTTACAGACAAAAGATTGCTTTTGTTTCCTCTTTATTTGTGGTTTCCCCCCACAATCCAAAAACATGACTGTTAGGTTGATTAGAGTTCCTAAATTGCCCGTAGGAGTGAATGTGAGTGTGAGTGGTTGTCTGTGTGTTGCCCTGCGATGGACTGGCACCCTGTCCATGGTGTACCCCCGCTAACGCCCATGAGAGCTGGAGATAGGTACCAGCAGACCCCCGTGACCATGAAAAAAGGAGCAAGTGGGTCAGAAAATGGATGGATGGAACCTGGTGTTTGGCTCATATATGTAAACTTAGTTTAGCTTCGACTTCGACTGGGAACTTCATTATAAACCTTATTCATAACAAGTTTCTAAGTTCAGGTTTGTCATTTCAACTTATGAAGCTGGCTAACTGCTAAAAAAAACCACTTCATCAATGCAAATGCACAGTGCAAACCCACCTCTTTAATAGATTTGGTCCACAAACAAAAGACTAATCCTAATGCCAACACTAATATATTGGCAGTAGGGTTACAGTAATACAATCATGCTAAATAAAATGGACCTACTTATTTTTAATCCCTGGATGGAACCCTGAGCTGACTGGTGTAGACAGTGTCAGAAGGAGTTTGAAACTACAGGTTGTAGCAGTGTGAAGCGTCACAACGTCCCACATGCTACCCCTGGTCGGTTTGACTCTTAAATGCTAACTTTACTGTCGCTCCTTCATATTTAATCATTATGTTGAATTATTCTGGCTCACTGCCGTGTTGTGCCATCGTGAATTGGGCCATGGAGGTTGTGAGCGCGTTGCTATTTGTGTGTGTGACAAGAGGACAAAAGGGAGACTGATAAGGCAGCGGTGCTTCAGATTGCCATAAATGTTGGAAGCCTTATGGAAAATAGAGCTATAGCTACAGAATGAATTAATGAACAGAGAACGAATGCTACGTTTAACCCAAGGTTTCACACACACACTCACATATAGAGCCTGGAGGGGCATGTTGGGCCAGAAAATGTAAGTAGGTTTCATGAGCACCACAATCTACATGTCCACCCTGCTCATTAATCAGCTCAATCAAAGTGAGGATACAACCTGGACCTAAAGCCAGTCCATTGGAGACACACACAAAGAGAATCACACACACACACACACACACAAATTCACTCCAATGATCAAATTTAGAATTGACTAAAAAGGACAGCAGAGTTATAATGGGATGAGTTGCACACTGGGAAATCTGAAACCTTCTGAGTTTTATGAAGTTTATTTAACAACAGAAATGGTTTAGATTTTCAGTTTTAAAAGTGATTTGTGTCAGAATGTTGTGAGGTTGTGAAACTTCACAAACAATACAAATCTACGGTGAATATCTCAGCACTCAAAACTTGAGTAAATGGGTGAGAACAGCTTCATATGTTGAGGTCAATGGAGCCAATTGTAGTTGATAGTGGTCTGCAGCGCCCCCTTCAGGATGAGAAAGGAAAACACTTGAAGTAAAGTCAGTTTATGACTGCAGGACAATGCAAGTAATGACATTATTTAAATGTATAGAGCTTTTTATATTATATTGCACAGTTTTCATGCAAATGTGTGCTTTTTTTTTTTAGTTAAACTTTTGAACACAGTAATAAATAATAAATCATGTGTTTAATTTGGTCCAGGTCGCAGCATAAGAAACACAGACACGGAGCAAGGATTCCACCACTTTTAAAAGTGTGCTGCAATACAGATATTAAAAGTTCTAGTTGCACTTCTTGTACATGTTTGTAAAATTGTGTGTTCATGGCTTGTACAAGGTTTGCAGTCTCACTTCTGTGGGTAACCTATGTTTTAAAGTGAATTCTGCATGGATGGCAGGGGCATATAGCATCCTGGTGCTTTCTTAGTTACCTAGATTAATCGCACCACTAGCTTTTTATGTGGTGTTGCAGAAATTAGGATTCATGCTCTTGTGTTCACATGAACATTAGTGTAACATTTGATGGTGGACAGAGGTCAGCATGGACACCTTGGCGATGCACAGTATATTTTGCCTTACTTTATCTCAACCAGAATTAAAATAAATTCTTGCTTATTTGTACAATTCTGTTTAAAAGACCAACAAAAGGTCACATTGCACCCACGATAGAGATATTCTGAGTCATTTACATTGCGTCCATGCTGCATATAGGGCTCAAATCTCCAATGTGCTTAAGTAAAAGCACTGTTTTCAGCTGCGCACTATTCTCCCCCTGTACTTAAGTTTAGTCACTACACTATGCGCCCCTCCATTCCAGTTACGCACTCTGGGTTGAGCGGCCCTGAAATGTGGGCGTTCCCATTCAAATCTCACCTTGCGCGTATTTTCCTGTTTGTTTTAGTTGTTTTCCTTTTACGCGTTTCTGAACTTGGAATAAGTGCAGCGCCCCGAGAAGGTGAAACATTATGTTGCACAAGAAGTGCAATTTAAGCCACATGCACTCAAAATATTGCAGAAGAGACTGTCGGAAAAAATCTATTCAAACTGACACTGTCACGGGGGTGGGCGGAGTCACACAAGCACGCCAAAGGATTGACCATCAGCATGTCTAATATGTTCTCATTTAGCAGTTCTAAACGAGACAAATATATTTATTTTTTTTATCTGTGCCGTCTACTCCTTGTCCTGGAAAGGGGTGCGTCGCGGAGCTGATCAGCTGTGTCAGCTTCTGAAGCTCCAGCTACGTAATCATTTTTACAGATTTCAATGACATTTACAAGCTTTAGGAAAACTCCATGTTCCGTGATTTCTAGACGACCCCAAAAATAATGACATCATGGCCCACTCCGCATCCTTTGCTTCAGACCGCCTTCAATCACAGACTTTTGGTTGATTTACACGCGGTGGGCGTGTCTGGAACCTGGACCGGAAAATACGCGAAGAAGAGAGACGCGTAAAAAAGCCCATAATGCAGGTCAGTACTTGCATTGAGGACTGCTGTGTGATTTATTTTCTGGTTTTTCTTACACTGTAGAGAAAGTTAAAACATTACCTGCGTTTGGAGCGAGGCAATAAGGGTTCAGAACAAGTGGTGGTGAAGCCTTGGGCAGCCGTGTCAAGTTGCCTGTGATCTAAGAAGGTATGTGAAGTGTGAACGTTAACTTCATTTAGGCAATTTCCAATTACACAGCTGATCATTATGTGTGTCGAGACACGTCCAGGCTTCTCTGCTCAGTCATAAGATAAGAGATGTATGCGTTATTTGACCAGAGTCAAAGCTAGAGGGCTACAATGTGACAAAGTGCTTTAAGGGTCAACAGCATATTTGAACATACATTGGTATGAGCTTAAAATAATTATTTTAATTAGCTAAGCTTCAGCAATGAGTGAGCAGTCACTGAAACACTTTACACATCAACATCTGTTCCACATTGTTGCTACTTAAGTCTAAAAGCAACAGTTAACCAGTAACATTAGTCAAACACTTGTTTGTGCCTTTATGAAAATATGAAGCTTTTAATATTGGGGTAATGGGTACTGTAGGTGAAAAGTGAAACTACTAAAAACAGAAGTTGCTCAGTGTTAGCAATAAAAACACTTCAACGTTTGTTTTCCAATCTTTAATTGTACAATAATATTTTGTACAAATACTGTTAACAAAAAACCACAAAAAAAATATCTTGGTATTGTGGTTGAGTGGGGAAATGTTTGCTGGGTGTTCTTCGTGTTGCAGTCGAGGGAACACAAACTGAAGCTGAAAACAAAACACTGGTCTCCAATCAAGACGGGCTGACAGGACTTCCTCATTCTATGAAGCACCAAGTTGATTACCAAAGTCTGTTTGGACAGAACTTGTCCATGTTGAGAAGAAAAAAAACTCTACAAGAGCTGTAGAGCAACAGGGTAGGTGTGTGTGGGACAGTTGTTGTTTGGTCCAGATCCAAAGAGTTAAGAAGCCAAGGCGCATTATCACAGGTCATCAGGCAGGTTTATGAGCGGGTGTATTTCCCCCAGATGTGGAGCATGAAGACTGATGCGATGAACAGTAGACTCATCACCAGCACAGGCACCGGACCACTGTCACAATAATGAGATCAGGATTAAAGTCAAGAAACACAAAAACTCTATCAGTCTGTTTCCACAAGAAGAGCCGGTGTCTGAGCTCCTCCTGCTTTTATTGATGAGCTCAGGAGACACAGAGGGGCTCTCACTGCTGAAGGAGGCTCTGAGTCAAGGGGGGAGGGGGTGTGCATTGCTAAGAAGCAGCATTGCCATGCCAACCATATCCTCTGTGTCCCCTCCTCCTTCTGTCAGAGAGCTGTAATTGAGTTGACCTTTCAGAGTGGATCCTTTAATGAAGCTTTGAGGCCTGCGTCTAAAGCGGACACAAACATGCACTCCATCTACAGACACTGTATGAGGACCTGTCCTCCTCTGACTGCTGGAGGAGACGCATTCAATAATGGCACGGACACCATTGATCAGCTATGATCACCAATGGCCAGGAGACAACATTCCCGCTCTGATATGAGGGATGAGTCCAGACTAGATAACAAGTTTGTGATCAAGAGTTTTCTAAACTTCTGTGTAGAGCTGGGCAATATATTGAAATTCAAAATATGACTTCTCCATTTTGGCAAAATCGAGATATATCTTTTTTTTTTTTTAAACTTGTTTTGATTTATATTATCAAACAGTACAAATTACATCATATAAGTATTTAATAATATGCATACTGTACAGTCAAACAGTGTCCTTTACAATTTTTCTATATATTTTCATAGCTTATTTTGTAATAAAATACTTGTTTTAGGAATTGCTGCTTTTGTTACTTCTCAGAACAGCATGAAAAGTACAGTTAGATGGATTACTGAGTGCATCCTAATCCAAACCTTCCCCTAAACAAGCCACACTACCAAACTCACTCACACATGCTGTCCTTTAGAGGAGAAAACGAAAAAATTGTGGCTCATTAATAAATATGCCTGTGTGGCATTTTTCATCAGCAAATTTAACATTTTCTGGTAAGACTGAGTAAAAAATTAGGCTTTACACGATCAGAATTTTTAGGTCGATCACCCATCAGTGAGTTTTAAAAAAAAAAGATCACCGATCCGATCATGTGAATTCAGGTTGTTTCTTTAAGGTACCGACCAAGTTTCTTAAGGTACTACCTGATACAGATTCGGGGAGAATCAAACAGTACCATGTTTAGAGACCTAAACAGAGTTGAAGAATTTCCATGAAGGACTTGAACATAGCATTTGCTGTCAGTGTGTGTGTGTGGGTGCGTGGTCCTTTAATTGCGAATAAATGGAGACACTTTCCTGTTTGCTCATAGGTTTTCACCTTTGTGCACAAATGTCACGTAAAGCTAACAACGCTTCGGTGTAAATGAGACGGATAAAACAATGCAATGGGAGCATCTACAGAGTTTCATCAAATTAAGTCGTTACAGCCGATCACATTATTTGCATAAAATGCTAAATATCGGCCGATCCGATATAGCTGATCAGATTGGTGTAAAGCCTAATAAAAATATCTAGATTCATATTGTTTACGCCATTTGGAGAAAAAATATTGAGAGATGAGTTTTGGTCCATATCGCCCAGCCCTACTTCTGTGTATATGCGACTCATATTTGTTTAACCCTTTGGGACTGCATTTTTGTAAAAAAAAAAGAAAATTGATCATAATTACATAAATCAATTGAACAATTAACATAACAAACACCTTCTTAGGGAATAAACTCCATCTCTTAAATCATCTTAGGCTATTTAGTTCTTTATAACAGGTCCACTCACAGGGTTCATAATTTAAAAACTAAGTGTTTTCTTCCTGAAAACATTTGAATAGTTAATGAAAACAGGGTTTATCACTCTGCAGGTTCATCACTGTGTTAATCAAACAGTCACGTCTGCTCAATTTCCTCTCCTTAGGCCCAGAGTGATGGTTTTCCTGTGTACTAGTGTATTAATGTGTAGTGGGGCAGAGGTCAGATGCGTTGGGGTAGATGTAACTGCTGCGTTTGTAAACTCACACTTTGAGGCCTGGCGAGTCCTCCGTGTAGAAACGCCACATGCCACCAGTGCCGGCTGACCCTGTGGTTCTCCCGCCGCTACGTGCACTGCTGCTCGTCGCTTTCCTGTTAACAACAAACACAAAGCACACCTTTTAATGCTTCTTTGGTCAGAGTGCCTGACTCTGGGAAGCTAGCTTTACAACGGAGCTCTGAAAAAGTCTTCTCATGGAGTAAGCTTAAACTTTTCACTCAGTTGGACAACACATAACAGTTTAGAGAATCACATTTCAGCCTGACATTTAAAAACAATCACATTCTTAATAAAACTCTCCCATAGTCTATGTAAGCAATTCCAGGTACAGTAGTGCGTGATTAGATAGCATAATGATTCATGTTAGATCCCCTCATACGATGAGATTAAACAGAGGTTAATGAGGTAATGAAGAGGGTGAGGTAATGGATAATAATGAGTGTGTCGCTGATTACACACTGATTAAGCCCACAGCACAACGTCCATCTGCCTTCATCTAGAAACAACAACCAAAAATACAAGGGAGGGCTGGCAATCATTCAAAGATTCATGAGAAGAAATTATCTGCAAACTACGACAAACATTTCTTAACCTTCACAGTAGAAATACAGCATGAGGCAAAACATTCCACATGGTTTGAAAAGTAATGTTGATAAGGTTGGATTTACATGAGTGATGCACTGATAAGGAACACTTGCTTTTAGGACTGAAATGACTCCTTGAATAATTCCAGTACCTCAATTTCAAAAAATGATAAAGGAATTTCCTTTACCTTGGAGAAATCGTTTGATTTTTAAAATATTTGAATTAATTTTTTACAGCTAAAAACATGGTATTTCCATCAGACGACTTTAATGTGGCACAACGTGCCGACGTCACATACACAAAAGAAGGAAGAGGGAGAGTAACACAAAGTTAGCCCTCCAGAGGGCCAGGTTTCGGTTAAATATGACTAGTGTCGATGCGTGGCGAGGTAATTACACGTTTGTCATACCGGGTTTATATAACCTGTAAAAACACAGCACTGTAGGATGACGAAGATGTAAAATATATAATAATAAAGCTAGTTGGGCATTGCAAAGACTCAATCTTACCAAAAATATCACCTAGTCGTTTGTTTTTCACTTGTTTTGCCTTTTTTCTATTTTATTTCATTCCTTGTGTTGCTGATACTTACATGAAAAAAAAAAAAAAACAATTTTAAAGTAATTTTTTGTTATTATATTTTCAAGTCACATTTGCTGAGCTCCAATTACTGTTTCCTGCTTTGCACAATGTGCATCTAAAAATAAAAATGTTCATTGTCTAAAAAAGGAAACCAATTGTTCATTCATTATTAAGTGTCATTTATTGTATCATGTATTTTATTCATAATTGCTCTTTAAACAAAAATAAGTTCTCTATTATAACTCAAAAAATTTCAGTAAATACTCAATTACAAAAATATTCAATAGCTGCAGCCCTACTTGTTTTTAACTGATCTGTGGAGCGATAGATTTTAGCTTCTAGAGCAGACAGTTAAGCCCCATAATTTCAAATTAAAAGAGAGAAAGAAAAAAACTAAATGTTTTTGAAAAGCAAATTAATTGATTATGATCAACAAGAAATGCAGGTTATATTCCTTTGTTTTTGTTTAGTTTTTAACAATGTTTTTAGCAGACAAGAGGTCACTAAAATGTTCAAATAAAATGTGTCTGCCATCAATGTCAAATCAAACAAAATCCATTAATGAAAATAAGTGCTTAGAGTTCCTAAAAAAAAAAAAAAAAAAGTTACTTTGGCTCAGAGACAGAAAGAATACATGTGTTCCTGCTCCGACAACCAAATTAGTGAAATTATAACCAAATAAACCATCAAGGTACATTTGACACAGCTGTTAACGTGTAAACATGACAACGGCATTAATTGAAGTTCGTGAAACAATAACATCATGATCGTCTTTCACAGTGTTTGATAACCTGTGCAGTCATATTCATATTCATTCCAAACGCTGTCATTTCATGGCAGTTTTTCAGATGAAACAAGAAACTTCTCGATAAACGATCTATGTGATAAACGTACTACACATGATAAATGTGCCCTTATTACTTTAAGACTGCGAAGAAATATGTTTTTACGTGTTTTGCTCAGCACATAGCGGGGGAACATTTAGAGACAATAATTAATTGGTTAACAAAGCAAAAACTGACACGAGCAAAGGATCTTTGTTCTAAATTAAGCCAATTCATTGAAAATTGAATTTACACAGGCTTGTTCGCTGGCTGGTCAAAAGTTTCAGACCATAGCCAAAAAAGTAAAAAAAACTAAACTAAAAGTATCAAAGGACTCAGTAGTGAATAGTCCTGATGAGCCTGTTGATTAAGTTAAATCATTGAAAGATTACTTTATGTTGTTAAAATGGTTGAAAAGGGATTTCAAGGTCTTGAACTTGTGTGTGCCTTCTGTAAACTTCCCTTGCCATCCATTTTTTATTTTGTCAATGGATTAAGGGTGATGCTATTCTCTTTGAAGAAGTCCATAATGGCATGAACCGCAGGTGGCCCTGTTGAAAGACCTAATCATCACTGGACAGAGGAGGACGCTGCAACATCAACATAAAGTTTGACAGCTGGTAAAATGAATATTAAGTCTAAATGATCTTTATGTATTTTGCCTGCTCTTTTTCTCACCATTTATTTTTATAAGCCTCAAATATGACCAAGTTTTTATTCTTTGTGCAAAATCAAAATTATATTAGTGATAATTCCAATAAAAGATTTTGTCTTTTTTTTTTTAATGGTATGTTAAGATTTCATTTATTTAGACAACTGTTACTTCGGAATTCCACTTTGATCTCCCATGTTTCGACTGTCAACTGCCATTCTTTTGCTGCGTTCACACCGGATGCGTCACAAAATGTTTGTACGTCCAGATTACATACAAAGTCTGGATAGATGCGTCCCAGATGCAAAATCTTGCATGTGCGGCGGTGCGTTCCGATCCGCACGTCAAGTGCGTTGGCTGTGCGAGCGTGCTCCCGAATTTACGCATATTCGCAAGAGTTGAAAATATTGAACTCCTGCAACTGTTTCGCACGACAAAAACCAATCAGAGTCTTTGTTGACGATGACGTCAGGCCATCAACACGGACACTGGTCTGTTCACTCATTGAACCATGGAGTAGAAGCTGTGTGTGACCACCTGGAGCTGTATGACACAGCCTTTATAACCAGGACCGGACTAGGAAAGATTTGGCATGGAGGAGAATAAGCGAGGAGGTGGTAGTAGCAGGTAAAAGTTCTCTCTGTAATTTTCATCTTTGAAAGTCGACACTGAGCTAGCATAGCATTAGCCGCTAATCACACCGGCTGATGGTTTATGTTTATGAGAGGAGAAAAAGGAGCGCAGCTCCTCGCTTCAGCAGGCAGTGAAACTCACCGAGTTGGATGTGTCGCTGGTGGGCGGGGCTTCGCCTCAGACATGCGTATGAATCAAATGGTAACATTTTTTGATCCTGCGAACCCTGCAGTACTTTTTGTGCGGCAGATGCGTCCAGTGCCACAGAAGACGCATTTGGTGTGAACACAGCATTTGTCAGAGGTGTTTGCTGATCGCTTTAATGTTTCCTTTGAAGTTTCCTTCATTTCCGCGTAGTAGTTCTGGTCGAAACATGTCAATGTGGTTTTCCTAAGTAATAGATGTCTGCAGCTGTGGCTACAATAGTACCACCACTAAGTGTGGAGTGAAAGAATAATGCCATATTAAGCGCTTTGAGTGCATCCAAAGCATTATTATTATTCAAAACGAATCTTGCTGAAATTACTAAGGAAACTTTAAAGGAAGTATCAAAGCGATCAGCAGATGCCTCTGATGGAGACTGGCAGCCAGTTGACAGTCAAAACATGTCAGGAGATCAAAGTGGATTTCCTAAGTAACAGTAGTATGAATAAATGAAACCCTAACAGACTATATTTGTGATAAATCACCTGATTTCTGTTAAAGAATGCATGATATATAGTGCACATGAATATAAATTCCATTGAATGTTGACATCAAATAGCCCAACATGTGAATGTGCATACCTCTGTCTGACTGTGGATCCTGCTGCTCGAGGAGCCACTGTCTTACTGGGAGAGCGACTTGAGGCTCCAACATTTGTTGCACTCGCTGCTGGTCCAGGCTAAAGAGAGTAAATAACACATGATATGTAAATAGAAGCTTAGCATACTGTAGCAGCTGATCTGCTTCTTCCCCCGACAGTTGACTTCAGACAGAAACAAAATGATTAAGAGAAAATCCTGAAATATTCAACATATTTCTAATATTTTACTATGAATGTCACCATCAAACTTGGTTTATTCATTAACTACAAGCATTTAGGCCTGGACTCATTATTAGGGGTCACTACAGTCATCCTGACATATTTTTATTTTAACAATACCCATTTATGTGCACAATTGTTACACAAAGTGTACTTATATTAAAAAAGTATGTTTAATTACTCAGGCTAGGTGACATATAAACAGCCACGTCCACACATGATGAGCTAACACTAGCATTGTGGCTAACATATCTCAAACCTTCAACCCAAGTGTTAACAAAAAAAGAAAAACATGATCACTGAGGTAATACAGTGCGGTGGAGCTTCAGATTTTACCATGTTGCTGTCGTTTTCTCAGTACACACAGAAAAGATGAGCCGCTGGAGTCCAAGACAGATGAACACAGTCGGAGTGAATGAAAACTCAAAGGAGAGCCAAACGCTGACGTACGTCTAAAGAAAGAACACGACGGCTAAACACAAGTGTGGCCGCATAGATGCCTGAAAGGGTGGTCGTGTTTAACAAACTATGTTTTAACAAAAACACACCAACAGGGGTCAAATTCAGTTGGGTATTCATAAATAAATACGTTTAAATATTAAATGCATTTATTTTTTGGTGTGTTTACACATTGACTCATACAGAAATTAAAGGCAATCAAGTGGTCTACCCCCGCTCCAAAAGAAGACGTGTCTCACCATATCGGTGTCCGCCGTTGTGGTGGAAACAGGCGCCATTGTGGCTCAAATAGAGAATGGAAACAGGCAGACAGCGAGGCTTTGAATGAACCAAAATGACGCTGGAGCAGCACAGTTGCTTTAAGCTAAAGGCAGCTTTATACTTTCCATTCTTGATGAGCAGTAAAGAGATTTACAGGTAAGCTAAAGATATTTCACATAATAAATTATGTGAGTGGAATTACTTGCCAGCAATCAATGTAGCTACGCAGTTTCTGTGTAATCTGTCATTGTCATTTTTGCCATGTCATGGTAGCTGTCAGGTTTGTTTACTTAGTTTTTCTGTAAAATGGATACAATAATATTAATGGTAGACCAGATGGATTAAACACTGAATTCCTAGTTGAATATTATTTTTATTGGCACTGTATTGTACTTTTTTTTAACAGGATTCCCTTTTGTAATGGGTAGGTTAAGTTCAAGGGATGTCTGAAAGGTATCTACCACTACCATGCATCATATCTAATGAAATAAAGGGGCTGTTCTGTTGTGAGTTCACAGCTAGACATTAAACTAATATTCTCAGTAAGTATGGTTGGTGTATCTCACTCCATGTCTCCTATTTTAAGGATGTTATTATTGGTGTGTTTATGTAGGCGTGTGTTTGAGCTTACACACATGATTGAGGTTAAACAATGAGGGACACACTGGAGAATTCCCAGTTATGCAAACGTGTAGGTGAGAGTGTCTAGATTGCGTATAAGTGAGGTTTTTGTTCGTATTGTCGTATAGATCACTATTTATTTATATGTTGTTTTATCTTGAAAAGGTACAATTTCTTTTTGAAGAATATGTAAATCTAATTGTATATATATATATATATATATAACTTCTCTGACAACCTAACATTCTAAATGATCTTTCAGCTTAACATCTCTTTGTAGCTAAGATGGCCCGGGTGGTGTTCCTCCATCCTGACCTTGGTATAGGTGGAGCCGAGCGGCTGGTGGTGGATGCAGCTGTTGCTCTGAAATCGAAAGGATGTGGTGTTCAGATCTGGACAGCTCATTATGATCCAACGCACTGCTTCTCTGAGACTCTGGACCCTGACCTTCCTGTGGTGCGTTCACAAAATACACAACATTTTTGTGAAAGTATGCAAGGAAAAGTATGCAAATATTCTATTGCCTTTTAACAGGTTTGTGTGGGGGACTGGTTACCAACCAGTATATTTGGGCATTTGCATGCTTTGTGTGCTTACCTGAGGATGATCTACGTGGCTCTCTATCTAGTCTTCTTCAGTGGTGTGGAATATGATGTTATCTTCTGTGATCAGGTATGGAAATACATAGCTCACTGTAACTTACTAAAGCTTCAATACATTGGTTTTATTGTATTAGGTTGCTCTCTCCTAATGAGTGTTGTTTATAGTATTTTTTTTAATTTATATTTGGTATTATCTGTCTTCATGTTTGGGAACAGAAAATATTATTCACTCATTTGGCCTCTATTGGAAAAATTTACCAAATGTCAACGCTGCCTTTATGTGTGTTATTGAACTTAAATGTTTTTGCTGAATTTGGTCCCAGGTGTCTGTTTGTATACCAGTGCTGCGACTGTCCCGGCACAGGAAAAAGGTCTTGTTCTACTGCCACTTTCCAGACCAACTGTTGACTCAGCGGAAGTCGACACTGAAGAAGCTCTATCGTGCTCCAATAGACTGGTTGGAGGAACGCACCACCGGCATGGCTGATATGGTAATGTCATGACTAGCTCATGCAACACTTGTCATTAGGGGCCCGGCAGTTAAACCAGCCGGTAACGTATTGTTATCCTGCACGCTCTTCTTCTGCAGAGGTAATCCAACTTCCCATGCACGAACAATCCCCAAAGGTCCAGTCTCATGCCATGCCGCCCTAAAGGCAGCACAATAGCAAGTCAAAATTTGGAAAATCCACAGCAAATCAATATGCTACACATTTGCTTCAGATTTGCAACCATCACCAGAATGTAGCCCCAATACTGAAGAAACTATGAAGTCCATCACTCTGGATTTACTTAAACAGTTTAACAAAACTGTTAAACTTATTAAACCCATATTCTCCCTCAGTTTTTTACTCAATTGATACCAAACTTGCTACAGCACATCTGAAGCCGATTCTACACAATCAACACACATTTTTGATTTGTCAAAAACTGAGCCTACAGTGCACCAAAACGTTTGACTGTAAACGGTAATGTGAAAATGTACTTTCAAATTCTTGCTAAATACATTTTCAATATTCATTAAAAAAGACAACGTTTTAGAGTCATTGTAGACGTTTGGAAAATATCAGAATTTTATTTTATTTTATTACAGTATTTTTTATTTTGCTCTCATGTGAGCAATTGTAGTGAATGCAAAATGGCATTTTAAACATCAGTTTTTCACTAGCAACATATCCATGCTAGATGCAGTATGTGTATCGTTGAAACAGAGTGAAGAGGAACGAGATGAACAGAAAAATAGAGAGATAGCTGACACAGCTAAAATTGCAGAGGTTACCACTAGCAAAGACTGTAAAGGAAAAATCTTAAATGTAAATCAAAAATCTGTGATGTTTGTGTCTATTTTTGGTGCTCCCATATTTCACTTTAGAAGAACATGTGTTCCTGGGGAAAAAATGTCATCATAGAGTCCTGCACACTACTTTTAAAATCCCTCTTAGATTTAAAAATAGAAATGTGATTAATCTGGACTAATAATAGAGTTTAGAAATGTTACTTGGGCAATGCCCTTTTAGCTGAATGGTTTTTGATTTTCTTCTTTTTTTCTATTTTAAACAACACAAGTATAGTGATGGTTTGAAATACATTTTGTGTCCACAGGCTGATTCTAGGAAAAACTAAGGGTGCTGACAAATTAAAGGACATTTTCATTGTAGTAAAATAGGCCTTGGTCCCATTGGGTTGTAGGGAAGTAAAACATCTTAATATTGTCAGTGTGTGGGGGATTCTTATGAAATAATCATTCTGTATTTCCCTTGTAGGTTTTGGTAAACAGCCACTTCACCGCAGGCATCTTCAGGGACACCTTTCACAGCCTCAGTGGAGTCCAGACAGACGTCCTCTACCCTTCTCTCAACACACACACCTTTGACCAGCAGTCTGCTGAGGGGCGAGGCCTGGAGGGGCTTTTTCCTGAGGAGGCTTCTGTCCTGTTTCTCTCTCTGAACCGATATGAGAGGAAGAAGAACTTGGGCCTTGCCCTGCAGGCTCTGGCAGTTCTGCTGTGTCGTCTCCCTGCAGAGCAGAGAGCAGGCGTTCACCTGGTGGTGGCAGGAGGCTACGATGAGCGCGTCACTGAGAACGTTGAACATTACACTGAACTGAAGGAGATGGCGGCGCAGCTCCACCTGGAGAACTGTGTCACTTTTTTGCGTTCCCCCTCTGATTCACAAAAGGTGGCGCTACTGCGGGGCAGCACGGCAGTGCTCTACACCCCCAGCAGAGAGCATTTTGGTATCGTTCCCGTGGAGGCCATGTACTGCTGCTGCCCCGTTATTGCTGTTAACTCCGGGGGGCCCCTGGAGAGCATAGCAGACGGGGACACAGGGTTTCTATGTGAGCCCAATGCTGAGGCGTTCTCCAAGGCAATGGAGAGGCTGATGACAGAGCCACACCTCCACAGAGACATGGGACAAGCTGGGAAGAGGAGAGTACAAGATAAGTTTTCTCTGCAGGCCTTTTCAGACCAGCTCTACGGATACATTGTCAGGCTCAGCCAGTGATGCAAAGGCTGCAGTGGAAACCAGTGGGAATGTGGAAAGAGAAATAATCTACAGCGAATCTGTCTGTTTATGACAGTGTCTACTGAGACGTGAAGTGGATGTCTTCTAATTGAGGATGTATGAGTATATGTGCAGGGATGTGGGGGGGCATTACGAGAACTTAGAGGACAATTAATCAGCATTCCCCTGGAGAGGTCGCTGCAAGAGGCAAAAATGATGGAATCTCTATACCAATTAGGAGAAGAGAAACGAGTTTACCTATACTATATGTGGGAAAAAATAACACCCAAGCAAGTGTGTGCATAATTATGGCACGCAGCAGCTAGGCGCCCCACAAATGAGTCCCCCCTAAAGGATTGATTGTTGCAGATGTGCTGCTTATTCTTTCATTGTTTTCTACCAAAGTCTGTGATTTTGTGTTTCTGAACTCTGAACAACAATGTTGTTTCTATGATGGCGACATCCACATCTTCAAATCAATAAACAGTGCATTTCTTGCCACTTCCTGTCCAGGAGGTTTGCTCAGCCTGGCCTGGCCTGTCCATGACTCTTCGTGCTGTGAGAAGGTTATTAGTAGATGATAGAGAGCGTTGGGCTTTATTAGAGGTCTGGCTGATGGCTACTGTGTCTGGGTTATTACAAAGAAGGAGAATAGCAGAAGGTCATTGAGTCTGCACACAGGCACCAGACCTCCATACTGTATAGAAATGCTCTTATTGACATTCTTCAAGTCTTAACAAACAAGAGGACACATAGTTTCCCAAGTCTTGCGGAGCTCCCTTTTTAATAAGTTTTTTTGGCCTTTAATAGAGCTCGCTGAATCTGAAGAACATCCTGCATTTCGAGTTGTTGGTGATTAAAACATTCTCAAAGGACACACACACACACACACTGAGGGGAGTTTGGCTCACTGACAGAGGCAGGGTGATGGACATAACAGACAATGTTGGGCTTCTGTCTGTATAAGCTTCTTTTTTTTAATAATAAAAGAAAGAAACAAGTTCTCCAATAAATAATCTCTGACAGTGAAAACTAGTCTCTAACACTGTTGGTGTGGATGGTTGAATGTGACTGATATTGTAAAGCACCGTGGGACTACTCAGGTGCTAAATAAAGCTCTAAACAAATCAAGTCCATTTACATTTTAAAAAGCATGTGCTTTGAGCATCCTTAGATAACCACATCATTATTACCCAAGAACAACTGAAGCAGCAAGGCTGCAGGAGTCCAAACATTTCATTCTACAATTTAGGGCTGGGCGATTTTGCCTGAAAAATGACTGCAGACATCAGGTATATTGTCAAATTGTTGCGATTGTCCTCAAGAGTTAAAATGCATCGAACAATCCCAAAATAAAAAGTAAGGCTCTGTCATTTAACAGTTTTAAGTTTTAAGGGTTAAGGTTAAACAGTATTTTGAATTTGCAAAAAGCCATAAAATGTTTTCTTGCTGATGAACCTCAAACATCTGCTTATGTAAGTATTTTATGAAGATGGTTTAAATGTGTTTTATTTTAACGCGTTAAGTTGATGGAGCAAATGAGCTTTAAGTGGTGTTCACGTTGTTCATATGAATTTTTCATTCGTAGGAGATGTGTGTTTTCCTCGCATTGAGTTCCCAGCTGCCTCATCACACATTGATTCAGATGTTTCTTCAGAGTCGATGTCAAAAGCAGAAAAGGCGAAGAAGCCATCTGAGTATCTCTTCCTTTTCAGGGCTTGAGATGATTTGTCCCAAAAGGTCCAATTAGTGCCAGTGACCATGGTTTGATTTCAAAAATATACTTCAGTTCATAATCATTACATTGATATACATCAGAGTGGGGCTCTAAAGGATAGTTTAAATATGTGACACCAATATATTTGGTGGACGCAAAGAGAGTTAGGTCTACATCAGTGCTAGTGCCATAAAAATGTGACCACCCACAGGTACGGGATACTAGCTATTTATCAAATTACCAGTTAGTGGATGGCAAATCCAGACATTTTGTCCCCAAAAATGAAAAAATAGGTACGTGTAAAGACTAAAGAGTGACGACTGACTGCCCTTCAAAAAACAGGAAGTCTTACCCGACGTGGTCATTGGTCAGTCAGAGTTTCAAATTAGGCAGGTGCAGACAAAATAAAGCCAATCCTTGGAGGCTGGAGCCTGCAACACACAGGCCTGTTGACATTTTGGTGCACGACTCCAGTAGTCTGATAGATATCTGATGTGGGACTGACACAATAACAGGTAATCAATAATATAATGCTTGATTTGAAACTGAAGGATTAAAAAAAGAAGAGTAGGAAACATAAATGTAGTGTTTTTGGTTAATGTTTGAGAAAAATATAGATAAAAAATAAAGCAATAGTTATGTACAAATGTTTTTACAGCGTATAGATTGACCATGAAGAGAATTGTTTTCTTTTGTTGTCATGGAAAAACTAGTCAACAAAGTTCACAGTCAAACCAAAAGCATATAAAAGCATTTAAAGTATAATACAATACCATTAGAAATGGGCTAAATCAATTATAAACTAAAATAAGAAAAGACAAAAAATAAAAGTGCATGATTTCAGAAAAAAAAACTACATTTTTGAGAATGTGTCTCAGCCTAAAAATCAAATGTTTAAAGAATAGATAAATAATAAGTTTACATCTTAGAAAACAAAAAGGGTTTAAAGAGTTTTCTTTAAAATAGCCCCAGCACTACAATGCATTGGATGCAAAACATTTATTTTTGAGAGTTTTTCAAATGAACCCAATAAAATGATCATCGTTTAAAAGAGTACAAACTGGTAATGGTTGAAGGAACAAGGCTGTGTGCATGCAGAGGCATTAGCAGCAGATGATGAGGGGGTTGTTGGTGCAGTGTGATTTAAAGTCTTAGCTTGGCTGAATGATAAACAGATCCCATGGAGATGGTAAGGGGGGAGGGATGTGCACAAAGAAATGCAGCAATAAACACTCAGGTAAAATGTGCACCCTTGCATGGGTTTTATTTTGGAGGCACAATGTGTCTGAGTTCTTTTTCCAATTTTTTTTCAAACGATGTCTGAACTTCAAAGTTGTGGAAGAAGAGCCAACTTCGAACCCACCCCCACTCTCTCCCTGCCCTGTGGTTAGGTGGTTATTGAGATCATGGAGTGTCTGAGTGGCAGTGATAACCGGCACCCAGGTGCCACTGGCACATGGTGTTTAATTAATTAATGAGACCGCAGGGTTGCTTTTCTAATTCCACCTAGCCGGCTCCGAGGTGTGGGGGAGATAGCCCTGAAATGTTTAGGTGCATGTTTTCAGGCGAGGAAAAAAGAGATGTATGTGGGTGTGGAAGTGTTATGGGTGTATATCTATTTTGTTGGCAGTTTGGGAGCTGGTTTCCTTGTTAGTGGAATATTAAATATGTATGGAATATTTTTACTCTGACTTTTAATCACGCCTTGTGATTGGGGGTTAATCATCGGCCAAATGAAGCCGATGATGAGGGAAGCACAGTCCGTGCTAATACATAAATCTGAACACTTCCTATTGCACATGAACCAGGTCACCGACTTACTGACCTGAAAACAAGAAAACACACCATGTATTGAGATAATGCACATGCTGCTGGTGGTGTTTAAATGGAAGGGGACTCTTAAATTCAGTTTTTCATATTCTCTTTGGATAATTTCATGCCTATTTTCTTTGACTTTTTCCTAAACAAATGACTTATTCTATTCAAATAATATTTTCTACAAAAAAAGAGGGGTTTGGTGATTCAGCTGTCTTTAAATGTTGGATGATTTTTATGCTCTTCTGATTTGTGAGATGGAGATTTGTTGCCGTGTGACGCAAAACATCAGTAAAACCTGTTCTCAGTCAAAAACCAACTGATCAAGAGGTTAAACAAATACATCTATGGCCTCTCAATGAAGGAAACGCTTCAATGTTGTTGTCTAATTCATTACACAATTAGCACAAAGCTTTGAGGCAGCAATGCTAGCCATACTGCACTGTGTGGCTTTGTGGAATAGTATTTAATAAATAATAAAAGAATAAAGTGATGATGAAAAGTGTGCGATGAAATGATTAAAAACATTAATAAAAGAAAGTGAAAAGATCGTTCAACATAATCCGTTGTTGAGTTTTCTTTGAAGCTGCGTCACTGTAATATAACACATCCTTTTTACTCACATTTAGATCGTTTGGCTTTTTTTTTTTACTGTTTTACTGTTGGAGAAAAGCAGAGAGTAGACGGAGCTCCTTTTGACTCATGAATGACAACGTCTGCATTTGTATTCATGGCTCATCTTTAAGAGCTGTTTTACATGGTACATGTTAGCGTACTATGTATTTCATACTTTACTGCTTCCATAAACTACTCAAATATATTAGCTGTATGTGATAAATGTTATCACTCCACAACCTTTATGCTCCCACACTGACAAACAGTCCGATGTCTCAAATGAAAAGAGTGATTTACTGAAGCTCCATAAAACTTTCTCCTATCACTGTAAAACTCAAATAATCTCTGCTTGTGAAATATTGATCACGGGTTCCATAAAACTAACTTTATGGCACGGGAATGGGAAGCATTATGACTTGGTATGTCTTGTATTTTTTATTTTTTTTGGTTGGGAACAGCTTATATATTTAAGACAAACGAGTCTGTAGACTTTAGACACTGTACATCATCACAGGAGATTTATCAATAAAAAGTTCAGACTCAGACCAAATGATAATGTGATTGAACATTTTCTTAACGTCACTATTGAAAAGAGATGAATAAATAATTTTCAAATGAATTATCCATCTGTTAGCGTACACCTCTCCTTCCAAACAGTAAATGATCTATGATGCTTATTATCAGTGCTTACATGACAGTTAGAATGATATCACACATACATTAGACTGGGAATGAATGAATCCAGATAGTGTTAACATCCATCCATCCATCCATCCTTTACTCCAACCTACATTTCTTATTCGTTGGGTGGTGGTGCAACGATCACAGTAGTGCAGGTCTGACGTTAACATATTGCATTGGCACACACTCATTCTCTGCAGTTGATACTAAAGACTAGAGCAGGGGTCTGCAACCTGTGGCTCTGGAGCCTCATGTGGCTCTTTGACTCTTTTGCAATGGCTCTTTGTCACTTTAAAAAATAAAAAAAAATAAAAATATTAATTGTTTTTTTTTCTTACAAAGGGTGTTGATGATTAGTGACATTAACGTCAAATACAATTACGATAAAACAATTGGTTAACCTAAAAATAAATCACATTGTGCAATAACTCTGCCACCTTCCTACTTCAACTCCTACACCCTCTACAGACCATTAACTGTCCTTGCACCTGTAGCTAAGCTTAAGTTTTAAATCCCTTGTAAGATAACTAAACTAACAAAAAGACTATTTTAGAAGGAAATAGAGATTGTATTTGTGTGGGGAAAGATGTATTTAATTGCCAACATGCCGCCTAAATATGCACGCTTTATGTTTTGCAAGAAATTAGCAATTAACATGTGTTGACCAAGATGATCATGTGTTCTCAAATTCAAGTTATTTTTTGTAGCTCATGAAATTATTTGATATTATTTTAACTGTGTAGAATTTTATACACTGTATTGTCTTCATTGAGAAGGTTTTTTTTCGGCTCCGGAAGGACTTTAATCCAGGCGAGATGAGGCAAAACGGCTCCTTTGAGAGTAAAGGTTGCAGACCCCTGGACTAGAGACGTGCACAAACCTAACATACAAATTATTGAGGAGAAAAAACTAGGTTGTATTTACCATTCTTTAGTAATTTCAATGAAATATCACAGGCAGTATTCATTGTCACATGGTGAAATTATAAAGACACAGATCACTTAATAAATCGAACCCATCCATTGTAGAACGCATGTGTCAAACTCAAGGCCCGGGGGCCAAATCAGGCCCTTTAGTTTACAGCATCCAATTCGGCCCACAGAGACAGTAAAAATGACAAAAAATAATCATTGTGTAAATAATCAACTGATTCAGTTCTCGATATCTCAAAATACACCAAATCAATTAAACTAAACAATATTTGCCAGGGCTCACAGTTTCTTCCTTATAACTGATGATAGCAGTTATTTTCTATATGAAATTGTTGAAAGAACTTTTAATTTATGCCAAAATACTGCATTTTTCCTCAAATTATTCTACAAAATCTTCCCTCATTAAAAGAAAATTGTTTCAAGCATCAAAGAAAGTTAAGTGAAGATCCTGCAAGGACAGATATCCTTCACTTATTGCTTGGATATTATCAGTTTCGGCTGCCTTACATACGTTACATGGAACGTTAAAATTGCTAATATTCTCACCTATAATCTGAGGCTTACTTGTGGTCAAACTGCTTTGTTTTTTACCTCAACTAAACTGAGTTTCCCCACTTCTGTAATGATGGAATCTGGAAAAGAAATAATCCTAATTTGACCACATTTACATTGACACAACAGAGAAAACAGGATTTTGTAGATGATAAAAACAGAAAAGCACAGGAAATAAAAAGCGCAAACTAACTCAGAAATGACCCAATATAAACCAAAAACTCAAACCTAGAGCTTGTGTGTTAAGAAGGGATGACAGTGTATCACTTCTCTCAGACGATGAAGCAAATGCCTTTAAGGAGACCTTCAGTATGCAGACACAAGTTTGACCATTGGCTCAAATTAGCTCATCGGACACGCAGTCAAGCCAGAGTGAAATCAATTAGCCCAGAAGGTGTAATTCTAAGTTGGAAATACTAATTAAAACATGCTTGCTTAAATAATTAAAGTGAAATGGTATATTTAAGATGCACATGCTTTGGTTTGAGATATTTCACCACCAACAACACCAATTTATTTTATAACCAGTGAAGTAAGTGGTGGTTAGATAGTGCTAATAGTAAGAACTTGTGCTCACTCCATGTGTATATACTTGGATGTGCTTTATAAGATTTGTTAAGATACCATGTTCTTGTTTACGCTAATTTATATTTGACTATTCATTGGATTTTTATGGTTTTGTCTTTCATAAGCTGTTACTCTTGACTGTACTTTTTACTATTTCTCTTGTACTTTTCTGTGCTATGTATTTGTCTTAAGAACATTTTAGTATTATTTTGACACTGTAACTTGTTTTATGTACGGCTAAAATAGATTATTAATCTCAATGTGGTTCTCCAGACTAAATAAAGGCTAATAAAAAAAACAAGTTATACATTTATTTGTCTCACTATGGGAAAATTCAGGTTTATCATATTTTCACTACTGTCCTCAACAAAAGTTCAAAAGTTGAAGTTTAGGAAGTTAGAAATGAACCACGGTGTGCCCAGGTAAGTGTATATTTTAGGTTCCTGTTCTATTGCGTCATGATAGATAGTTGGTCCAAACTTTCTCTAGACTCAGTAAATCAAAGCAAAAATAAAACCAGAGATTTGAACAAACACCCCAATGTTGTGAAACTGAATGAAACACACATCAGCTCATGGTTATTATCTTGAGTTTAAGGCATAATTACCTAAATATCAGTCAATATATTCAATACCTGCAAAAGCCATCGAACCAATCTCAACAAATAGGCTCAAGTCTTCATCACAAACTTTTTTTAATGTTACAATTACGCCCTTGCGCACACTTGACTCCCCGGTTGCTTTTACGGGAGCAGCAGGGAGATACAGGAGTAGGAGATACAGGAGTAGGAGATACAGGAGTAGGAGATACAAGAGTAGGAGATACCGGAGTAGGAGATACAGGAGTAGGAGATACAGGAGTAGGAGATACAGGAGTAGGAGATACAGGAGTAGGAGATACCGGAGTAGGAGATACAGGAGTAGGAGATACAGGAGTAGGAGATACCGGAGTAGGAGATCGGATGAGGAGGATGAGGATGAGGAAGGAAGTGGCAACAGGAGAACAGACCTCCCATTGAACTTGGCTGACTTCCAACACTCACCAGCCCAGTGATCAGCAGTGAGTCAGTCAGTCAGTTATACTGGCTTTGAACAAACACATTAACATTTGAACAAGTGCTTTACTGCACACACACATGCACACACACACATACACACACACACATGCACCTCTTACCTGCATGGCATGCACTATAGTGGTTTCAACTCCTAAAGAGACAAATGAGAGAAAGTGAAGGTGTGTGTGTGTGTGTACAGGGAAGCACACACACAGATAGATGGGCTTGGTACACCCGGATCTAAGGGTTGCATGGGCCACCCATGGCCCAGAGAAAACGCTCAGCCTGCAGGCGAATGATGCCCCAGCTGTGTACAGGAGGTGGTGAGCAGAGCTGTTGGAGTCAGAGGAATAACCTCCGGTGATTACACTCACAAGGCTGAATGCCAATCACACACACTGTCTGCCTGAGCCTGTGTGTGTGTGTGTGTGTTTGTGTGTGACACAATGCACCTTGATTGTGGTCGCAGGTATGCTTTGTGTTATACATACTTTGGAGTGTGTGTGTGTGTGTGTGTGTGTGTGTGTGTGTGTGTGTGTGTGTGTACACATTAGAGCGTGTGTCCTGTGCCCATTGATGGCCTGTTAGATTGAGCTGTCAGTCGACAGGCAGCAGATGAAGATTAATGGAGCGAGCAAACAATAAGAGGCTGGCAATGATCATAAATATGCTAATGACCGTTATCAATACACACTCAACGACATGCACATGAGAGAGAAAAAAGACGTGTGTCCGTGTGAGTGTGAGCTTGTCTGTATACAGTATTCATCCTGGAAATTTTTTTATTTTTTTTTTGGAATGATGCAGGTTAGTCGGTTAAAAATCATTCAAATTTCCACACGCACACACACACGCAAACACACAGAAACATATATTTAGACTGGCAGTGTGTTGTCTGACTGATGGACGAAGGGTAGGAGGGCTCATTGAGTAGCTGACATGATTGGTGTCAGATTAAAATGTGTTTATTTAGTGTTTGCGCTGGTGTGAGAAGGGCAGCGCAGA
The DNA here is from genome assembly GCF_900634775.1 of Gouania willdenowi. Classification (NCBI taxonomy): domain Eukaryota; kingdom Metazoa; phylum Chordata; class Actinopteri; order Blenniiformes; family Gobiesocidae; genus Gouania; species Gouania willdenowi. The sequence continues at coordinate 15,223,388 of NC_041059.1, forward strand.
TAGTGATGGTGTCTGTGCCAAGCCACTGATTAAGATTACAGGTTGGGCTAATAGCACAATGAGATTCTGATTAAGAGAGGAAGAGATGGTGAAAAAAGGAAAAGCGGAGCGAGATAAAAGGGATAGATGGACAGATCTATTCACTAAACTGATGATGGGCCTCTTTGTTGTCTCGTCGCCATTCTGTGGCTCTCTGGGGTCCAGCCTGTGTCTGCAGCAAACACTCATTTTTTAAATGAAATGCCTCTTTCTTTTTCTCTTCCTTCCTCCCCCTCCTTTCCCTTTTGTTTCCCTCACTGCTCATCTGGGTCACAAAGCACCAAGGAAAAGTATGGGGCCTCGATCTGAATCCTAGTCGTGTATTCCTTCCATCACCTGAAAAAACTCTTTCTCACCTGATTCCACCTACTTTTTACACCCAGGTTGTCTCTCACACCCTCATCTTTCTGCTCAAGTAGTGCCTGCAGTGTCCACTAGGAAAGATTTGACCCCTGGGCTCTTCAACCTTCTTTGTCCTTTAAACACACACAGTCCTTTTTGGTGCATTTAACACACACACACACACACACACGCACACACACTATCCATCTGAATCTGAATGAAAGTGCAATTTGCAGGAGGCAGGATGGCGATAGATGGAACGTATGAGGTGGACGTAGGGAAGTGGTTATGATTGGAGATAATGAGCTCACAGGGGACACTAGAATAAAGGAGGCAGGTCAATGGCAGTCCTGGCTCAGTTACACCTCCCCGGAGGGTCCCTGCATTGCTGAGACCCCCGTGGCCTTCAGGGAATTTGTTTGTGTATAAGTGTGTGTGTGTTTGGCTCGTATCTTTTTGAAAGCCCAAACGTCCCTGTGGTCATTATCTGCTCATCTTTTGCTGAGCTGGTTAATACTGCTGCTCGATGCACACTAGGGTAGTTAAGGGTTTTGATGCCAAACTTACAGATATTACAAGTCAAGGTCACTGCTGGAAGAAAGTGCATGTTTCTGTCGTGCCATCGAGCAGTAAACACGTTTCTGAGAAGACGTTTGGTGACACTTTACTTGAAGTTTTATACATAGGGCTGACATTACAATGTCATTATCTGTCATTGGCATGAATAAGGTGTCATGAAGGCTGGCATTACGGTGTCATTAAGTGTCGTTCGCAAAATTATGAAACCTTTTGCCAAATTATGACACCTTTAGAGCTATGTTGGCATTTTTTGGGTTAGGTGGAAGGATCTAGTCGGGTTAGTTAGGGTTTGGGGTTAGGGTTAGGTAGTGATAGAAATGTTTAAAAGCACAGGATACAGAAACCCCCCCCCCCCCCCATGACAGTAGATTTAAAATGGTAAAATCTAAATGAAAGAAAAAAATAAAACCAGGAATTAAAAGAAAACTGTTTTAAAAAAAACAAAAACAAAACTCCAATAAAACAGGTCTAGGACTCGCAGCTTCCTGTGATAATAAAAGCCAGATTATCGCCCCACCCAATTAAAACATTTCAGGGTGGGGTTAGGGTTAGGCGTGGGGAAGGGTAGGTTAGGGTTGGGGTAAGTAAAAATGGGTTAGGGTTAATATGTGATTACAGAGTGAGTCTCTTCTGGTCAGTTCTGGTCAGACTGCCTGGTCTGGTCATCCAAAACCGCCACAACAAGGGTTAGGGTAAGGAAAAGTGGGTTAGGATTAGGGTTAGGGATTAGGGTAATTAAAGGTTAGGGGTAGGCTAACGAATGAAACTTAATAGCAGCCTTCATGACACCTTAATCATGCTAATGTCATAATAATGACAGTGTAATGCCAGCCTTTATATATAAATCTTCAAGTAGTGTTACCGACATGGAACATAGAAACTGTGAAATGACTCCTAGATTCATGATAAGCATGTGTCTGTGGTGTGTCTGTGTGTGTGTGTGTGTCTGTGTGTGTGTTTCTCATTACCATGCATGGTGTGTCATGGCCGTGCAGGTGGCTGAGCTTCTGCGCTTTGCTCCTGGGGCAGACTTATAGATTTGGGTCCAGACCCCAGCACGTACAGGCTGGGCACGGCTCTCAGCTCATCAGCCTATCTCTGGAGGCTGCCACGGCTTAACCTGGAGCAAGACTTTTGATTGACCATTGAAATGACAGAACAGCCCCCAGCTCCCTACGCCCAACACTATAATCACTGCTTAAGGCCGCAGTTGCTCGGTGTGTCCATATGTAGCGAGAAAATGAGAGAGAGGGAGAGAAGTGTTACAGCTTAATGGATAAGTCTAATGACAACAAGTGTTTTAAGTCTGCTATCAATACAGGCTTTGAGAGTCCCCTGCTGAGGAGGGGGAGTATGTATGAGCCACTGCAACGTGCTCAAATACATTCAGAGGTGTGGACACAATAAATAACGTTTGTCTGCTACACCTGTGTGTTTGTGTCTGTGTGCGATTAGGAATGTGTGTCGACGTGTTGTGTTGTGTGCACGCATGTCGCCACAGCTGGAGATGTTTAATGAGTGCTGATCGATGTCTCATCTGTGGCTCCTTATCTCTAACGCAAACAATTCATCAGCACAATGGAAACCACTCAGCCTTCAGTACACACACACCGAGACCCCAACAGACAAGCTGCACTAATCATGTACGCAAATATGACACACACACACACACACACACACACACAAGAAGGGGACAGATACAAACCCCGCACTGTGATGTCTTTTATTGTCACTGTAACAGTATGAGGGGGAGGAAACATGCCAACAGTGCTTACAGTCCTCTGTGAGTAAAGTGATTTCTGACAACTCTTAAATGATTCCCTGGAGGAACAGAGGCCTGGGGCGAGATCACAGCTCTGCTTTCAGTGTGTAAGAGCGAGTTGGAGAGGAAGGTAATAGCCTGGTGTTACAGGCAGGGTCGAGTCAATATGTGATCTAACCAACATCATATAAAGAGACAGAGGACAATGTTGGATTTCAATTCTACAGTGAGAAAAAAAAAAAGACATCAGGGTCACCTGCTGCAAAACCAGACAATTAAACAGGGTCTCAACTACACGGTCAGAAGGTTCAGCTGCCAATAATTTAACAGCAGGAGAATTAGATGAAGAGAGTCACAGAAGATTTTTTTTCAATTTACTTTTTTAAGTTCCTCATTTTAAAGTGATTGATGCTCCTTAACAATCCCTCCTCTGTTCTTTGTGGTTAAAATAAATATGACAAATAATATATTACAATTTTAAATCAAACTCTAGTTGGAGTTGAAAGAAAATCTTGGCTTTATTTGGTGAATACAGAAAGCTACGGAAGCAGATTGGGGCCAATTTTGATGGGAAACATCATTTTGGGCAAATTAAGGATAAAGTCGAAATGTCGAGAATAAAGTTGAAATGTTGAGATTAAAATTGAAATTTCGAAAATAAACTCAAAATACAATATTGTGGTAAAAGTGACAGTTTTGATAGAGATTGTTATCGTATATAGTGAATTGGCCCTAATCACCTTCCGTAGATTTGACTTTATTAGCAAACCTTTGACTTTTATTACGATATCGTAATTTGAGTTTATCTTTGAAGTTTCAACTCTAATCTTGTCTTTTCAACTTTAACCTCAAAATTTCCAATTCAATCTCGACATTTTGACTTTATGCTTGATTTGCCCAAGATTATTTTCTCCGTCAAAATCCTGATCCTCTTCCGTAAAATACCTTTAAAGACTTGTAAGCCTTTGACACCAATCCTCTGAATGTTACAATAACAACTAAAACAAAACAAAAAACTGAGCTTCAGAAAAATATTGTTTTCGCTTGAATGGTAAGGGTTTTGCACTAGCACAAAATGCATCCTCAGAAAGAACATTTAAAGTCAAATATGTGAAGAAAGAGTCACAAACATAAGGACTGTTGAAAGCCACACTATGACTGACGGACCAGACTTAAGCCTTCAACCATGCTGCTGATCCCCAATAACATCCAGGGCTTACCCTGTGTGTCCAAGTGCAGTTAGATGTGTACCAGGCATTTTTTCTATTAGTGTATTTACAGTGTGGGCTGAAGGCTCTAAGCACACGTGCACACTCGCAGCTGCTGTGTTTCTGAATGGATCCAGTAGCCATTGTTTGGCTGTCACTAACTCGTCTCTCGGGACCAGGAGACAGGCCACTGACATTTACCAAACTACACACACACACACACACACACACACACGCGCGCGCACACACACACACACATACACACACACACTACACACACACTACACACGCTCCATCTCTTTTTCTGTCACTCCACTTCTTGCTATAGCATGATATACATGTCACAGTGTGTGCATGAGTGTGAGACAGAGTATGTGTTTGTGTTAATGAGTGGCCCTTTAAGGCTATTAAGCTAAGATTGGTGCGCCCAGAGTCCCTCATTACCCAGCAAGCATTGCCCCCTGCACAGAATGGTAATTGGGGAAGGGGAGAGAGAAGGAAGAGCTGGAGGTGGGAATAATAAGAGGATAAACAAGGGATAATTGGGTTGATCGAGACCAAGAGAAGAGATTGATCAGCTTGATTTGTTTCTGTGTGGAAGGAGGGCTTGAAGGTCACAGAGGTTAAGGGCCAAACAATCTTTTATGTATACACACGTATCTCCAGATGTATGACACACACACACACACACACACACTTTTGGAGTTGTGTGTCAAAAGCACAGTTGAGTGGAGTGAACAGGTTTGTATCATTTTTAAAATGTTGCATTAAAAATAATGTATGAATTGATATAAACTTTGGATTTCTTCTATTCATCACACTTTGTTTGAATTAGTAAAGAAACAAATATCTGTCAGTCATTTTCCACTGTGGAACGTGAGCATCACCCTCAGGATACAGACATGAACAGCACTGTTTCACTGTTCAACTACATTGTAGCTGACTTTGAGCTAATTTTGCCTTTACTCTTACGATTTAATTAAGTCTACATTAAATTATAAATATAACAGTTAATCTATAGTGAAATATAGAATTGCAGAAGAAAAACCTGACAACACAGAATTGTGTAAATATTCACCCAGATAAAATAAAACAGCTTTATCGTCAATAAAACGTCATCTTCAATAACTTATTTTGAATCTAAGCAACAAAACACTTATCAGTGTAGAAATAAACTAGACTCACAACAACAACACATCCTAGTTTTTGTTTATAAATGAGTTTTCAGTCGTAGCAATCTATAGAGTGCAATTTATGTGTCAGCAGTTCATAACAAAATGTATGAAATTACAGAAATAACAGTGTACAGTGAACATAAACAAGGGTAAAACTGCAAAAAAAAAAAAAAAAAAGTTTAGCTACGTGATAAGTGAACTGGGGAAAACGAGAATACCTCAAATTGTGGGTTTCTGTCGCCATCAAGTGGCAGAATTGTGAACTATGTATAAAACGAAAGGTGAAGAGTCGTTGAAATGCAGATTCTTTTATTTTGGAAGTATAAGCCATTTGGTTTTTTGTAAAGAAGAAGAAAAAAATAGGAACATTTGAGCTAAAAACAAAATTTTGAGCAGGATTATGAAAATAGCTTTACAATGACATATAGATTTGGTTGTTGTTGTTCTTTTCTTTCTTTTTTTTTTGTTTAGGTTTCGTTATTAAATTGCTTTCTTTAACAGAAAATGCTGTGATTTTCTGTGATAAAGTGGGAACTATAAGGTGGTGGTTGTTGTTGGTTGTAATATTATGGCTGTTCAGTGTAAATGAAAGGGATCTCGTTTACTCGTGATGCTGATCGAGCTTTGATCGACGGGGGTCTTCTGACGTCCAGTTGATCGATCCAGACTGGAGCACGTCTCGCCTTCTGATTGGCTGCTGCAGTGACTGACAGAGGAGGGGGAGGCACCGTCTATCCGGCCTGCTCCTCTCTGACCGCAGTGTAAACAGATTAATGTGATCGGATGACATCGCGCTGTAAATAGGATTACGGTTATGTACCCGAATCCGATTGTAAATGTGATCTGGGTAATTTAGAGCCGGATTAGCCTCTCAGACCCTCGGCCACCAGGCGGAGAAGATGCGGAGATGATCGTGTGATGCTGCGGTGGACAGCTGCCAGTACCAGGGTACCGGGATGCAAACCCTGATGGAGGTCCGCTTTGACTGATTTGAACCTCGATCGTAGCCAGTAAATAATCCAGCGATGGTTTCCCTGCGGAGACTCCTCCAGCTGCTGACCCTGTTGGTGCACAGTGTGCGGTGGGGGGTCGCACCGAGCACCGCGGACGAGGCGCTCCGGAGCGGCCACGGAGAGCACGGAGAGCCGGCTCACCATGAGCCCCACAAGGACTCATACGGTACCTTCGCCTCCGAGTTCCTGGAGTCCAGATATCTGTCCGACGACGGTAAGGATCAGATTTAGTTCAAGTATCTGCTGTTTGCGTTCATTACCAGTGACATGTAGCGATCAGTTCTATAGGCGTTCAGGCCTCACACAGGCCCTGTACTCACTGGTCCCAGTCTGGCTCCTCTGCATGGAGCTTTTCAGCACCAGGGTCAGCTCAGTGGGATTTACTCTCATCCACACACTCACCATCCAATGTTTACACCACGTTATTCTCTCCAGCATCCTTGAATTTGAGGTTTTATCAGTTTGTCTTTGCATTTTAAGAATTAAAAATCAACGCACTTCTTAAAGAACCACACTCATCGATACATTTTACATGGTACTATTTCTAAATATTTCTCTAACAAGTCCATAATAGTAATCTAATCTTCACATTATTTTTGATTTTGTATTTTTTTTTTTTTTTTTTAACAAGTCCTTGCATTGTTATTAAAACTATTCAAAATAGTTCAAACTAAGGTCCTGTTCCTAATGTAGTGCTATGCTCTTTTCCATACTTACAGGTTATCCCTTTCCCACCGCTCCTCCAGTTGACCCCTTTGCAAGGATTAAAGTCATTGACTGTGGAGTCACCAAAGGCTGCATCAGGTTTGTCTCTTTGCAGTTTATTCAAATGTCTGAAGCTCCTGTATTTTGGATAATCAATTGCGGTGGCTTAGTTTTGTTCTTCCGTTCTTACAGTGTTTGATTGCTTGTTTTTTTTTTTTTTTTTTAATTATTATTTATTTCCAGGTATGGGAAGCCAGGGTGTGATGCAGAGACGTGTGATTACTTTCTGAGTTACCGTCGCATTGGGACAGACGTGGAGTACGAGATGAGTGCGGACACAGATGGATGGGTGGCTGTGGGTTTCTCCTCTGACAAGAAAATGGTGAGCAACAGAAGCAGCAGCTAATAGGGCCTATGGGTATTACACCTTACACTATATGTTCTCATTCTGAGAAACACTGAGACACTCACTGAGTTGCGCTGGACTTCGTAAGATTGTTACGTTATTAGCAGCGCACAGTTAAACACACTAAAGTTCAAATCAGGTTTTTTTGGAGCTATGGGCTGGGCAATTTATCAGGATTCAATACGTATCAAGTTTTCTGTTTTGGTGATTTAGAAAATGACATTATTGCCTATATCGATTTTTTTAAGCTTATTTTGTATTAAAATACTCGTTTTAGGAGTCCCTACTCTCACTACTTATCAGAACAGCATGAAAAGCACAGTTAGTGTGCCCTAACCCAGAACTTCTCCTAAACAAGCCACACTACAAAACTCACACACACGTGCTGTCCCATAGGAGAAAAAGCCAAAAGTGGCACACTCGTGCAGCTGTTTGTTAATAAATGTGCCTTTGTGGCATTTTGCATCAGCACATTTAACACAGAATTGTCTTGCTAAGAATTTATTTTAATTAAATATATCAAGATTTATATCGTATATCGCCATTTTGAGAACAAATATCGTGATATGAGTTTTGGTCCATATCGCCCATTTTGTCTCCACTTTTCAATGTCTCAGGGAGGAGATGATGTCATGGGCTGTGTCCATGATGATAACGGGCGTGTTCGGATTCATCACTTTTACAATGTGGGCCAATGGGCCAAAGAGATCAAAAGGAATCCTGCGAGAGATGAAGAAGGCATTTTTGAGAACAACCGGGTGACTTGTCGTTTCAAGAGACCATTATACATTCCCAGAGAGGAAACACTGGTGGACTTGCACCTGTCATGGTATTACCTATTTGCATGGGGACCTGCTATTCAAGGTAAGAAGACAAGCTGTAGGATGCAACGTGACTGTTCAGTCATATTGTCTGTGCGTTATTTGTGATTCCTTACATGCTCCAACCTTGTTTTCCCCACAGGTTCAATCACAAGACACGACATTGACAATCCTCCCGTTAGTGACCGCATGATCAGCATCTATAAGTACGAGGACATCTTCATGCCTTCCACTGCCTATCAGACCTTCAATTCCCCTCTCTGCTTACTGCTCATAGTAGCTCTCACTTTCTACCTGCTGATGGGAACGCCATAAACAAGCATAGAGGACTAAAAGGAGACAAAGGGAAGACGGCGCAGCAATAAGAAAAGTTGCCATATTTATCTAATGCCACTTTCAAAAGTGCACTTTGCACATAAACTGTCCAATATATTGAAAATGTTATAGTTTACTCACTACAGTAACCACATACAGATCATCCTGACAAAGATTAAACCATGTTTCATGCTTTATAGAGCACAGTATAGTTATAATATCCAGGTTTTTGTAATAGTTTTCACTTAAGAAATATACATGAAAACAGAGCACTCAGAGAGCGAAAATATACGCCACTTTGCCAGATATTAGCAGGGTAGCATGATGATCATTCACACTTTAAAGGTTTGGAAAAAAATTCTATCCCCATTAATATTAACAATGATACAGTAGGATCCATATGGATCCCCCAATTCTTTTTGATAAATTGCAATAAAATGCACAATACAGACTGAATCTGAATAAAACTCTGTGGGATAATTAAGGAACTGATCCGACATTACCCAGTCAAATTTCATAAAGATCGGTTAATTACAAACCAAGATACAGTATACATTTTTGAAATTTTACCACAGATAAGAGACAGGTCTTTTTTGATTGTTCAAACTGATTCAGAGTCAGTATATTGATCTGGATCTCCTCACAAATGTATTGTAATCTCCCACGGCACAAGGTATATCTTTGGTTAAATTATTGTCAAGTACTTTTGACTTAATCCTGCAAACAGGCAAACAAACAAAGAAATAAATGAACAGAGGTGAAAAGACAGGATTGCACATGCCAATGACGACACGCTCAAAAGTGTTTGAAATGCTGCTTGCACCAAGAATCCTGGGACTGATTCCAGGAAGCTTGTGTTCACTGGTGTTTCATGTTGAGTTGCCTCAAACACAAAAGGTGTTGTGAACGCAAAATAAATAAAGCCACACATGCAGTATATACACTCGTATCTCTGTACTCTGCTCTCCAGTATTTTTCTGGGTATCAACATATGCAAATACAAACACACTTTACTGTAAGTGTATTATGTGTAAAATATACAGTATCTCCATCAAGATTTAATTTAAGACTTACACACTGTATATATGTTAGAGAATACTTACATTTGTATGATAGTCTTAGGTTCTTTGCCATATTTACTCAAAGGTACCGTTTTTCTTCAGTCAGCTATACTCACACACTGTGACTGGGTTCAACCAGTCTAAATAAAGAGTTAGCGTTGCAAATGGAAACATAAATGCACCAACGAAACTGCAAGATGACAAACATTTTTCTCTGACTAATAAACTAATGAACTGTATTTCATGTAAACCTTGTAGCTCTTTCATCCGCATTAAGGAGCTTGTCTCATATAGACACTGTGTTACACCACTTTTAATTAAATGTGCATTATTATTATGAAGTATTTGGTCTCACAGACATGCAGATGGAATGGTATTTCATTTTAATGGAAACTCTAGACCTACATTTTTAGGATTGCATGTGTTTGGTAACATTCACATTAAAAATGTTTGCTTTGTGTAAAATGTTTGTCATTTATTTATATTTATCATATTTAATGAAAAAAAAAAGAAGCTTAACCTTATTGTGATTCTGGGCTGTGATCAATTATGATGGACTATAACATATGGTACAAGTATAAATATCTTCATGTTCAATCTTGTGCTATCAGAGACCATAAAGACTGAGAAGATATTAAAAGTGACTCATCATAGTTTTAGAAACATCTGAGCTTGTAACCATCCAGAATGGTAGTCAGTACGTCACATGTTTACAGAATATTTATTCTTTTAAATGTATACTGTTAATTAAGAAGCACTAGCCGCCATTGCTGTGAAAAACTTGTTGCTATTATCTACAACAATGACAGTAGTAGTAGTAATAATAATAATAATAATAATAATAATAATAATAATAATAATAATAATAGAGATGTCGTTTGGAACAATACAAATATATATATAAAAAAACACACTATGGTAGCTAATAAAATAATCTCCTTTGAGCTTGAAAATGCAATCTCAATAATAATAATATATAAATAATAATAATAACAATACATCTATAAATTAAAAAAAAAAAAAAAAAAAAAAATGCCTATGTTTTTTTTCTTCTTCTTTTCTCAATGTCACTACAATTCCCACAATGCTCCCCGGGGTTTTTTCTTCTACGTCACATGTTTTCTTCCGTCATGCGGTCCAACAGATGGATGATAGCGACTACCGGGGCTGAAACATGGCACACTGAACATGGAGGACTCTGCTCCCAAACCTGCCGCCGGTTCTCCCCGGGAGAGCCCCCGCCCTGTGCGGCAGCACTCGGTGTCTTTCTCTGAGAGCGTCCAGCCTGCTGTGGAGATGGTGAGCCAGCTGCTAACCCAGCCGTCCTCCCTCAAGTTTGACAAGAACATGAAGCAGGCCTTTTACAACATCGGGGCGATGATCTTCGTGGCGATCTGCTGCGGGGCCGCCGTCCTGGTCTACTTCATCCTGGAGGCCTTTCTCCGCCCGCTGCTCTGGGCTGTGCTCTGCGGGACTTTCCTTCACCCCTTCAAACACTCCCTGGCCCGGCTAGGTCGGTCCTGGCTCAACGGCCTGCAGGACACCGGAACGCCCATCGTGGTGGGGACCTTGCTCGTACCGGTGTGGTGCGTCAACTACGGGGTGGATGCCATGGGCCGGCTGGTGCTGGAGAGGCTGACGGTGCTGCTGGTGATCGGGGCCGGGGTCCCTCTGGTTTACTTCCTCTACCTGTTCTGGAGCGTGATCGGTATGCAGGTGATCATCGGACACGTGTGCACCGTGATCGGCTCTGCGCTCGACTGTTTCCACACCATGTGGGTGAGTTACTAGTTAGTGACCAGTCCTATAGCATTGATCAAAACATTCCGAGTTCTTTTTTATAATTAGGCTAACCCTAACCCTTTTGGACAAATTTACCACAAACTAACATAAATATTGCTCAATAACATACTGTACTTTTTTTTTTGGTAATTTATTCAAACAGGATTACTTTGTGCTGCAGAGTATGGAAGCCCAAAAGAGTCATAATTAAATAAATAAAAACAACATTTTGAAATAAATACCATTTTGATAAATAACAGACAAATGGCCATTCAATTGTTAAATAAGGTAATATTTTTATGAAATAAGTTTTATTATTCTTAAATATCTATTTCCACAATGGTCTTTTTTATTTCATAATGTCATTTTTCACAATGGCCTTTTTATTTCATAATGTCATTTTTCCGCAGAATGACCTCGGTCTGTCAATCAAAGAACATAAGGCGGAGCCAGTGAAGTGATTGGCTGATCCTTTACACAGACATGAGCAGCAGCACTTGCAGTATCGATTCGTGGAGACTTATCACTAATGATCACCTGAGCGCCACGAGTGCTTCACACATTAGAGCAGGGGTCCTCAAGAGCCACTACCCAGCATGTTTTAGATGTTTCCCTCTTCCAACACACCTGATTCAAATGATGAACTCTTCATCAAGCTCTGCAGAAGCCTGATAACGATCCTGGTCATTTCAATCAGGTGTGTTGGAAGAGGGAAACATCTAAAACATGCTCGATAGTGGCCCTTGAGGACCAGGATTGGGGACCCCTGCGTTAGAGTAACACAGTCTCATTCTCAACTCGTCACATATTGACCATCGGTCAGGACCCCTTAGCGTCAGTGTTCGATGCACGGGGGACCGCTTTGGTGTTTATTTTTGGTCCGTGTTCCACCCACAGACAATGAAAAACAGGGCGGACATGTATATTTTAATTGCAAATTGCCTTATTTCAAGATAGATTCTGGCTTTAGAAATTTTTTGATGACATGTCTAGTGAGAAATGTACTCTTAAATTTCATAGTATCCATTCGTTTTATGTAAAAGATCTGTAGTTTTTTCGTTACACCGTACATTCTTCCATGGTTGCTATGACAGCCTTTGATGCCAAAAAACTGCAAGCCAAAAGCAGATATAATCCATTTACGGACTGAGTAATGTTGTAATTTTCTTGTTAAATCCTTTACTGTTTTCATCTCTTAACATATGTAAAGTAGCTCCTCCTCCGGTGTTAAATCCTCAGATAAAAGTGGAACCGCGCAGAAACAACAGACTGTGTTGGTGTTGGAGAGCTGTACTTTGTTCACTACCTGCACTAGAAACATAAACCTCGCTACCTGTCACGGTCACCGTGTTGGACTGAACTCAGGTCTTAACACACACACATCTGCTCAACTGACACGCACACACGCGCATCGGCCACGCGCATGCACCCGCTCCCTCACTCAAAATGAATGCATTCAAGCTAGACACATCTCACTGCACTTTTCTTGCTTTATTTTTTTAATTATTAGTAATACTTTTGTTTATATTCCCTCCGATTGCCGAGGTCCAACCCACTAGCTTTGATTGACAGACCGAAGTCATTCTGCTGAAAAATGACATTATGAAATAAAAAGGCCATTGTGGAAATAGATATTTAAGAATAATAAAACATATTTCATAATAATATTACCTTATATGACAATTTAATGGCTATATTTTGCTTACCTGTGTGGATGTCGCCTCAGACGCACAGCTCCAGTGAGCTTTTGTGTCTTTCTCTTCATGTTTTGATCATCAATAAACTCTTGTTTTAAATACTGCACGCGCGCTAATCATTGCTGCAATCTTAGTGAATTCCTCACAGCAGGTGAGGAAACTGCGTCATTAAATGATTTAGGAATGCATCTGGTTTACCACCCATTGATTTCAGATCCTAGTGAATTCGCCCCCTAGTGTTTTGTGGATTAAGCCTCAGGAAAAATATGTTTGAGACACAGGAATGAGTTCAGGAGAGCTCACTGATAAGGGAAACTGTGACCACAAATTAAACAGAATAATTGCTAAGCTGTTCAGCAGTAGATTCAAATGTTGGTTATTTTAACTGTTGTTTTTTGAAAACAGTCAACAAAGAAGTGGTTTTAATAGATCCTGGAAAAGTATTTTAACACTAAGTAGAACAATGCTTTTTGAGCAGAGATATCTGTCCATCATCTCATCTGCTGTGTCATTGTTGCCACCGTTTGTGTGTGCATGTGTTTGCCTCCCTCTCAGGTTTGCACTGTTGTGTTTGGATATCTGCTGGCAGTTTGCTTCAAATGGAGTCCTCACACCGAGCACTACCTGAGGGCCCTGGCTCTGCCTGTCTGGGCTGTTCTGCTCTTTTATATTGGTGAGCAATGAACCTGCTGACACTTGTGGGCTGAAAACTTTCATACCAATAATACCAGACTTTCCCTCCTAAATGTGCAGGACACACTGCTGTTGCTACCAGTGCAAACCTCATTGTATCAGGCACCCAGCTAGGAAAGTTAGGAGTATTTTTAGCACACTGATGACAAGTAATGGTGTCGACCCTCAGGCGTCACATGATAAAAGTACAAAAAAGCGAAGAAAAAATTTTTCTCAGATAAGTGAAGAGAAGGAGGTTGTTTATTTATTCAGATCAACCTTTTGAGCACAGCCAGTAAAAAGCTTGAATTAGTCAAAGGAGTGTGTCGGAGGTGAACATTTAATCTCAACATGTCTGACTTTGTGTTTAGTGTCTCTGACTGGTTCGTGGAGAGTTCCCATATTCATTGTGGTAGTTGTGCTGCTCATCGTGGGCTCCCAGGAGAAACCACCGGCTCCTGGCAAAGGTGAGAATGTATGGACAATGACATCAATCACAGCCACAGACGTCACAAACCAGCAGCTATTGGCTTCGTGTAACGCCTACTAGGTTCTCAAAATGGGGTACCAGTGCCCCCAGGGGTATGCAAATTGTCATAGGGTGTATGTGAAAAAAAGAAAAATCGAAAAGGGCGTGACAACATTGGAAACAAGAATACAAATAGAGCAGCAGTCAGAAGCTAGGGATGCACCGATCCGCTTTTTTCACCACTGATGCCGATAACTGGTGTTTCTTATTGGCCAATCCCGATACATAAAAAAGCACTGAATTAGCCAACAAATGATATGTCTCATTGTCTGTAAAAGACTGGGATCATTCTTTCATGCATCAGACGACTTAAACTTGTCTTTTTTTTTTTTTTTAAACAAATAAACAGATATAAATGTATTGTTACTTGATTATATGGGAGGTGACGGAGTAGCAACACTGGCAGGACACAAGCTACAGAGCTGCATTTGTGGCTGGAAAAAGGCAACATCAGCGAAGGGTCTTAAGATCCACCAGGGTAGGAAAAAGTGCTTGAAAGAACCTCGCGAAGGGCCTCGCATTGACCACTACTTCCTAAGAGGTAGGGCAAATCAGTTGAGTGAAGTCCAGTGGCAGGATATTCACCACAGGATATCAGAACCCCAGACGAAGCTCAAGCAAGCATAGACCCACCAACGGATATGAGTGCAGAGCCCATCCAGCCACAGATAGCAGTAGAGAGAAAGCTGAATGGACGAAAGCTCCAAATGTCAGAAAAAGGAGTGGGAAACCACCGACACAGACCATGTCCATCTTCTAAAAGGTCTGAAAGGATGTGTGAATAGAAAGCTGGACAAGATCGGAGAGAGCATTTACAGCTATGGAGCAGAGAGATTTGGTGTGAAAAGTGAGAACCTTCGAACACAGAAGGAACCAGCAGCCCATGTCTTGTCCAGGAGACAACAAGAGATTGGGAAACTTGTGAAAGAGGGAAGGGACCTGCAAAAACAATGGAAGAAGGCCACGGAAGTGGAAAGAAAAGGACTTGAGGCACTACAGGGTGACATCAAGCAACGTCTTGCAACACTGCGAAGAGCAGAATGTTTGAGAAAGCAACATAAGAAGAAAGAGCGGATGAGGATTGCCTTCTATAGAGATCCCTACAGGTTCGTCAAAGACATCTTTGCCAAGGAGAAATCCGGGACCCTCAAAGTACCTATTAGGGAACTAGAGGAGCACCTGAAGAAGACCTACTCAGACAACCAGAGGCATGTACCAGCCGGCATTCCGGATGACATGCCACCAATCCAACCACCTGAGCACCAGATAGAAACAAGGCCCCCCACATGGAGCGAAGTTGAGAATGTGGTAAAGCGAGCAAGATCAGCTTCAGCCCCTGGGCCCAACGGCATTCTTTATAGACTCTATAAGAACACGCCAGGCGTCTTGAGGTACCTCTGGAAAATGATGAAAGTGACATGGGAAAAAGGAGTGATACCAAAGGCATGGCAACGGGCAGGAGGCATCCTGATTCCAAAAGAGAAGAATTCCTCAGTCATCGACCAGTTCCGCCAGATCAGCCTTCTGAATGTGGAGGGTAAGATATTCTTCAGCGTTGTGGCCCAGCGGCTCTCAGCATTCTTGATGAAGAACAACTTTGTCGACAGCTCAATCCAGAAGGCAGGGATCAGTGGATTCTCAGGGTGCCTGGAACACACAAATATCATCTGGCACCAGATACAGACGGCCAAGAAGTAGAAGAGAGACCTGCATGTGGTCTTCCTAGACCTTGCCAATGCCTTTGGGTCAGTGCTGCATGAGATGTTGTGGTCAGCGTTTAACTTCTTCCAAGTCCCTGAGTGCATCACACGGCTGGTCAAGGCCTACTTCCAGGACCTTCAGTTCTGTGTTAGAGTACAGGCCACTACAACTGCCTGGCCCCAGCCCTAGTAACGGGAAAGAAATGGAAGCCATCTGCAGCGGTTGCGGCGGCAAAGACTGCCCTTAGACACCGGGAGATTGTGGGAAGTGTCCAACATGGCAGAGGCCTTGGCTTGAAAACAACAATGCCTAGATGGTAAAAGGCTACTCCAGCTGAACGGCGGCAAATGGTGATAGAGGAGGTGCGTCGCCAGGAGGAAGCAGCCAGATGTGCCAAGGCAGTCTCCCAAGCAAAGCAAGGTCGCTGGGTGAAGTGCCAGTGCGTGGAAAAGAGGAAAATCACTTGGAACGATATTTGGAGCATGGAGTCTGGTAGGCTGAGTTTCCTGATCAGATCCACGTAAGATGTCCTGCCCTCTCCAAACAACCTACATCTCTGGTATGGAAATGATCCAGGCTGTCTCCTGTGTGCAGCCCCTGCAACCCTCAAACACATCTTGGTGGGTTGCAAGACCAGCCTAATTCAGGGAAGATATACCTGGCGCCACAACCACGTGTTGAAGTGCCTGGCTGATAAAATTGAGCAAAAAAGGGTAACCACCAACGCTATGCCTCTAAATGCACAAACTACTTTTCCACGGAAGACTTTCATCCAGGAAGGGGAGAAACAGAGGACCAAGCCATCACCTCCAGACTCAAACCCACTGAACGCAGCCCGGGATTGGGAGATGCGTGTAGATCTCAACCAGAGGCTGACTTTCCCACCTGAAATTGCAAGGACCAACCTGCGCTGAGACCTCGTCCTCTGGTCCAAGTCCTGCCACTGCGTCTTCATCGTTGAGCTTACAGTCCCATGGGAAGAAGCCATCAATGAAGCATTCGAGCGGAAGAGGCTGCAGTACACCTACCTAGCAGCTGAAGCAGGGGGGCGGGGCTGGAACGTGAAGGTATGGCCTGTGGAGGTGGGATGTAGAGGCTTTGTAGCTTGTTCCACCACAAGGCTACTGAAGGAAGTAGGGCTTAGAGGACATGCCCAATGGAAGGCATTAAAAGAACTTGCCACTGTAGCAGAACAGAGCGGTCACTGGCTGTGGCTGAAACGTAGGGATGCAACATGGGCTTGTAGATGATGGCAAGAGATGATGGTGGATTATGATCGCTGGGCGCCACCATGCTACGTGCACCCAGGTTTGATCAGCCTGTGGTGGGCCAACCTCGGCAGAGGGTGTATTGTGTTACGTGGCCGAAACACCCAATAAAGTCGGGGCAAACAACTGATGATGCGTTGTAGAGGTGGTGCCCTGCAATTCTTTCTAAGCTTTCACCCCACCCAAGAGTACCCCAATTGTCGTGCTGAATTTTAGGGATTGATAACATCTAGTCCTATTAAGAATCTATATCATAACTCAGCACAAGTACAACAATCTCTAACCAAAATGAAGGCACTGAAATTGAGAGGGAAAAAAAATGCTTAACTAGCTTGGTGTGAAAATGGATTTTCAGCTTTGACAAACATGAAAACAAGATGTATAACAAGACTTTGCATGAAGAACGATTAAATACTCAGACCCTCAAATTCCGTCAAACATTGCAGAGTTAAATGCATCTGAATAAGAGGTTTTGTTATGTGCTTACAGATTATTATTCTTTTCATTATATATTATTTCTCAACAGGATTGGTAAAATTCAGAGACAAATTTCACTGTAGGGCTACATTGTATAGTGTGCAGGAGTAGGGGCTACATGGCTTCAGGTTAAATGTCTAAAGGGGTACAGGTCTGTGGAAAGTTTGGAAACTACTGGTGTAATGTATTGCGCAACATTGTGAAAAGGCACAAGTTATATCAGAGCCTCTGCTGGCTCTTAGATTCTCCTCTAAGCGTGACTGTGCTCTCTTTTACTCGTCTGCATAATGTCATAAAGATTCTGCTTTAAAAGTCAGGAGGATCAAATCACTGTGATGAACTTCTGCTGGGAAATACCAGGCAGGCGTGTTGGGATCTGTGTTATAGAGGAGAAGCAAGGCTCTGTGTCTCACAGTCAAGTTATTTTTTTCTGCTTTACTTAAAGTAGACATTAGACAGACAACCTAGTCAGCAGATTGTTTATGAAAGGAAACACATTCACACAAATACTTTACGGACTTTTGCTACACTTTTCATTTGCGGGTTTCAATTTTTCTGCCTCCCCCAGGAGAAGTCTCAGGGAAGGTGCTGTCATTTGCTGCAAACACCTTTTTCTTGGCAATCACCTGCAGTAACCTGCAGCCAAAAGCTGAGGCCAGCGAGGCCCTCCCCTCCGGTGAGTCCGTCTGTCACGTTGAAGTCGTACAATTAGGTCATCAGTCCATACAAATGTGCTTCGAATTAGCAATAACTCAGTCATTATACTTTGCATAATATGAACGTTTTTCTATTGTTGCTACCAGGGTTAGGGTCAATTACATTTTTAATTACAATTACATCTTCAAATATCAATGTTCAATTGCTACTTAATTAGGATTACATTGACCAACAATTTTTCCAATTACAAATTACAATTATTATTTTTCCCCTGAAAGTCAATTACAATTGCATTCTCAATTACAAAAGTTCAATTACAATGAACCACAATTACTGAGTCTGAAATAACTAACCCCATAAAACGTGACCTTCCTCTTATGTTAGCTTTCTGATAGCCGCTGTAAAATACACTAAAAATATTATATATCATCTAATTTGTATCTTATCTCTTGGTTACCTTGTTAGGCTTCCTAATCAGTGAAAATATTGGTATTAATATTTTTGGTGTGGGAGTCTGAGCCATTATACCCCTAGATTTAAATTATTTTTAAGAGAACTGACCAGTAAACTTTATATGAAACACATTTTAATAATTGTTAACAACGTATATGTAAGCCATAGAACTGTAACATGGTCCCCCAGGTTTGTGTTTGATGAAATTGTAATTGACAGGTTTTTATAGAATGTTCATGCCAATTACAATTACAAAGTCAATTATCTGAACTTAATTACAATTCAATTATGATTGCAATGGCAAGAGGTTTTTATAATTATAATTGACCCCAACCCTGGTTGTAACTGCATACTGTGTCCTGTTAATTTTATTTTTTATTTTTATTTCATTGATTGTGCTTGCTGTGGTTTAATCCAGTCATTTATCTCTCTCTCTCTAAAGATGGCGTTCACTCTGTTAATCCTCTCCCTGCCTCCCCGGGGTTCCCACGTGTCACT
Source organism: Gouania willdenowi (assembly GCF_900634775.1). NCBI lineage: Eukaryota > Metazoa > Chordata > Actinopteri > Blenniiformes > Gobiesocidae > Gouania > Gouania willdenowi. The sequence continues at coordinate 15,242,548 of NC_041059.1, forward strand.
CGTTCATTGCCAGCCAGCCTTTTCCAGAGAAAGAAGACTTCCCAGAGTGCCAGCCACATATACTTCATCCTGCTGGCCTGGGCCATAGTGCTGGTTCAGGTGTGGTTCAACCTGTGGATCTTACAGCTGCTGCCTATCCCTGTAGCAGGTAGCATTCCCACGGGCGCCAAAATGTTTACTATCATGTAGCTCTGGTGTTTACGCTCCCACGTGTTGCACGTGTACGTACAGTTTGGGTGCTGAAGAAGCTGGTGGTCCACTTTGGCCTGAAGAGCTTTGCAGCGCGGACCCTCGCCTCCTGGTGGGCCGTATTCCTGCAGTTTGGGCGTGAGCGCGAAGAGGCCTTCTTACCTGGACCAATCAAAGGCTTGGCTCAGTTTTTGCTGCGTGTCGACACCAAGGTAATGACCCTTTGTGGACTTTAAGCTCTCAGCAACACAGTAAAACACTTGTTTGGTACCAAAACAGAGTATAAATAGAGTTCACTTTGTAAACTGTTTACTGTTTGGTGTTCGTTAACGATTCCACATCACATGTCAAAACAAAAATCCAGTCAGACTTTAATGGAAGTTGACGTTTATCGACTGGAATCATGTTGTTTAAAGGTTAAAGGTACCAGTTTTTCAACCATATTTTTGGCTTACCGTAATTTCCAGGCTATAAAGCGCACTGTTTTATTGGCCGCATTACAATAATTTAGCAATTTTCTCAGAAAAATACACACAAATGCTGCAGCCTAACATAGGCTGCACTCTATTGGCTGATCAGACAACTTGGCCAATCAGAACAGGCAGGTAGGCGGGCTGCTGTACTCAAGTTAGGTTTCACAGAAATGTCTGTGTTTCAACTGATAAGTTTCCTTTACTACATGAAGTCACCTCCACACTGCCCCACGTCTACATATCAGTCCATTTACAGATTTTTACTGGAACCAGACGATACACAGCTCCGTCTACTCTTCTTACCGTGAACTACCGCGGAGCGATCACAGCAGGTTGGACTCTGAGTCAGAATACGGATGCGATCGCTTCTGAACAAATCCAACGTGGTGATTTGGCAACAGTTATGCTACTATTACAAACTGGCTGACTTTTACTCTAGACTTACTGTATACTCCGTCTGTCCATCCTTCTTACGGAAGCGTCTCCATCAGCCTCAGAGTTCAGAGCACCGATCAATCCTGAACAAACCTAACGCGATGATTTAACAACTTTATGCTCTTTATTCTTCTATTACAAACTGGCTGATTTTTTACTTCATCCATGCTGCTGCTGCTGCTGCTGCATTTAATGTTAACAATTTAATTGTTCCACCTGGTCGAATGTGACGGAGCTTAAGTTTGTGGCGGCATGAAACTTATAAAACCGGGAAAAATCCACAATTTAGCCGCGTCATTGTTTAAGCCGCAGGGTTCAAAGTGTGAGAAAAAAGTAGCGGCTTCTAGTCTGAAAATTACGGTATTTGTAAAAGCATAGAATATTTTTTTTTCCACACTCCATATGAACTCAGATGTTTTTAGAAAATGTCTGTTATTTGCAGAGGAACCAAATATAATTTAAAAACAAGAGACAAAGTTAAACCAGTGTCATTAGGAATGAGTAGAGTCTGATACTAGGAAAATGTTGTTTAAATGCATGTCTACGACGGCATATTAGAGTCATTATTAAAAAAAAAGAAATCTGAGCATTATGAGATTAAAGTCATAATGTTTCAAGAATAAAGTTGTAATATTTTGAGAATAGAGTCGTAATGTTGTGAGAATAAAGCCGTATCTTAAAAAACTTGTAATGGTACAAAGCTCTGAATTCCCTGTTGAAGTGAACGCAACATAACAACAATAGCCCTTAAATCGACCACTTCCAGCCAGTTTCTCCTCCTCAAAAGAGGCTATTTTCTCAAAATCAGTCTGTTTCTTTGTATGGAACAAATGCAAATGTATGCAAAGTGGCTTTAAAATCCTTAAACTGATAACAGTGTGATGTTGGTGGGCCAAAAGGCTCAGTATTTCACTATGTGTGAAACCTAAAGAAAAGTATAATCTCACTAAAGGCTCCATATTCTCCCTAACGCACGAGTGACCGCAACACAGACAATTATTCTCATAAAATGACGACTTTATTACTGTATAAGATACAACTTTATTCTCATAAAATAAAAACTTTTTTTTTTACAACTTTAATCTTGTGGTCCCCATATCTTTTATTGTATTTTGATGTGGCCCTAATACGTCGTCAGACTATTAAGCTATGAAAGGTATTTATTTTTTAATCAGTCTGAATATAAATTGTTCATAAAGGTCCAAATTGTCCTGGTGAGGTTTTGCAAAGCAAAGATGCATCATTGAAGAAATAAAAGATGGAGCAAAAAACAATCTCAACTATGTTGACGTTTTTGCACCCAGTGAAAGCTTTTGAAAGAATCATGCACGTTCACTGGTCACACACTGAGGTTGTGTGTTGTGTGATATCTGCTGCACAGAATTTTTCCAATAATGATCTTCCCAATGTCTCTTTGTCTCTTCCCAAGCTCTGGCATTGGCTTAACCAGCAGGTAATGACTTAGACTAACAACGTGCTGACAAAGCAAAGGCCCAGTGTGTTTGTGTATGAAACACCAGGATGAAAAGGCACCAGTGAACACACCTTATTACTGCTTGTTAACCCATTCACTCTCATCTCCCATTCATCCCATTCTGACGTCTTCTGCTCTCCCACTTCCTGCTTTTAATTTATATGTGGAGCTACAGTCGGGGGCGGGACTTATGGTCCCATAGCCCCGCCTGTATCTGCGCTGCTTTGATCTAACCTGCTGGTTTGTTCTTTAGGAGTGTTTGAGCTGCATGATGATGTAAACAAAGCAGGGAAAACTTCAATTGTTGTTGATACAAATTATGAGAACTGTGGTTTAATTTATTTATTAAGACTTAAGTACAACAAAACAAGGGAAACACAGTTTATACTATAGTCCAACACCTAGTTTTGCTTATTTTGTGCAAAGTTTGTTTCCTCTCAAACTTCAGTTTATAGAGACACAGAATTTTAATGGTCCCACTATTAAACTTTACTTTAACACTACTCAGTTTGTTCTCCCAAAGAACCAACTTTAAAATAGAGGATATAAAATGTGGCCCAATTCATTCCATGCAATATTGCATGGAGCGAATATAAGCAGAAGTAGAACGGAAGTTCTACTTCTGCTTTCTTTAGTGTGCGGTTGCTTAGTCCCAGGTAAGCGAGATATCAACGTTATTAGACCTAATGTGCACATCATGTCAATAGTAATAATTTCGGAGATTTTCGGAGACCTGCCATTGAAAGCGTTACAAAAACTAATCGCAAAACAAAAGGAGATGTTTGACTTTTAACTTGAAGCCGGTCCCAGGACGATTTTACATTCCGCTCACAATGCATCATGGGCCGGTTGAGTATGACTAGTGTGCCCACTGTGCATACCACAAAAATAGTATACATCCTGGTATTTCTCACTCAATCTTTCTATACTCTAATGTGAACGCACTAGTATGAGTAGTGTGTTGGTATGTAATTTATAACACAGCCGATATCACCCAACTGCTTATAAATTCTGACTAAAAACTTCTACCATGTTGCAGACATTGAATGCAACAGTAAGCATGAAAAATATTCCTGTTTAAGTTTTGAAACATCAAATTAATAAAGAAAACCACTTGTTTTTTTTAGACAGATCATGTTTATTTTAACATATCAAATGTAATTGTTTCCAGTTTAAAATGCACATGTATTTATAAACTTTTTTGAAAAATGCACTTTAATATGATTTTTAATATACATTTGGATATTAACACTAACAAAGACACCCCCATGCACCCACATCTTTAGTTATGGAGTAAGGAACTCTTCATGTACAAATTTTTAAGCATTTGAACCTAAATTGGTTTTAATCCAATGCTATATAATATGCATAAATCTTTTTCCTTCTCTGTGTTTTCATTCTTTTGTTAAACTTGGTTGGATGCACCTGACTTTACTTATTTCTAGGATAAAGATCTATTTTTATAATGGTTTAATGACTTTCAAAGGTTTACACAGAGTGCTAAGCTTTGTGGCTGTAGTGCAGTGGGACCCTTACTTACAAACTTATCATTGATTATTAATTCATCATTGCGAAACCATCCCGACGTCCATTCAGAACGCCTCTGTTTATGAAAACCCTCGCTGATGATAAAATGCCTTTACAGAACATTGAGAAACCTGACTGATGGACATGATTCTGGCACATCTGGATCTAAACTCTCAGACCTAAAAAGATAACACACTGTTTAAACTGAGTGTAATTCTAACGCAGGTTTCTCTTTGAGTCTTATTGTAAAACCTTCCATAGCAGAGTGTCCAAACATGGAGGGCCTTTAATCCAGCAGGCTTCAGGAAGACATTGAAAACCTGCTGAATGATTGGCCACAAACGCACTGTGCCGTTGTTCATTTCTCTTTGTTTCTGCTCCACATCTGCAGATGATCATCTGGTTGGAGCGATCGCTGGACAAGATCATCAGCATCTTCATCATCTTCCTCCTGGTCACTGGGACACTGCTCATGGCCCTGCTGCTGACCGCTATGGTGTGTGGTGTATGGATAACTGACATCCACCTTGAGAGCTCAACCAATCATGCGCCATGTTTTTGTGCTTGTCTGTTACCAGGTTCATCATGAGAGCGCTCAAATAATTGAGATAACCAGTAACCTCATCAACGACACAGTGTCCAACCACCCCGAGTGGGCGAAGTAGGATATTTCTTTCTGTTCTCGCTGACATGTTCTCTGTATTCCTGAAATACTGAGCATCCCTTTCTTCTCTTTGTGTCTTCTGCTCCTCCATCATACTCCATCAGCTGGCTTCCAGAGGCCCGTGTGGTGCAAAAGGCCCTCAATTCAGCTGCTACCAACGTTTATCAACACGGGAGAGAGTGGATCACACATAAGGTTAGCACTAAATGACAAACATGGAGGACGCAGGTGTAACGGAGCCTCATTTTTGGGTTAACAAGAGCCCAGTTTACCTAATAACTCCACTAATAAACTCTCCTACCGAGCAGGAGTGCAGAGGTTCACCCAAGGTGCACATACACATGCAGGACGCAGTGCTGTTATGCTCTGTCTTGGAGAATGAGGTCCTATTTCCTCTGTACAGCACATCACTGCAGGCTGTACGGAGGAAATAGGACCTCATTCATGCTTTTAAATGTAAATAGTTCACAAATGCGCTGCAGTATTTAATCAGTAATGTGATGAATTATAGGTGAAATTGGCTGAAAGCATAATAAACACAGATATTGGACAACGTTTAGTCATTTTTAAGGCCTTTTCAAAGCGTTTCGATCGTTAATTTATTTTAATGTGATATTTATTGCCAAAAGCATGCGGACCGAGGCTGATATAAACCTCATATCTGTGTGTCTCCAATATCTCTGCTGTGAAGTTGTTATCAGCGCACACAGGGGGGCAGACGTCACCTGCTGAGTAGCTGATCCTCTTCCACAGAGCGTTTAAATGAGCTTCTTTATTCCCAATATTCACACTGTCAAAAAGCACATCTTTGTTTTGCTCCACCTCAGATGTGAGGATGCCGATTTTCATCTTGGAAAAGCTTGTTTCCTTGTTTGACCTCAGTGGGCAGGGCCTCCGAAACCGGAGGGCGAAACATGTTAATAACAATTGAATTCAGCCACTGGATTTATCAACGCTCGATCATTTGTACGCCAGGATTGGTCAGATACGAGTGTTTCATGAATCACACGTTGGTCCTGTCATACAAAGAAATGTGCACTAAAATTAGCACCCGTTTTCACGCAAGGTTGATAAATGAGAGCCATTGTGTGCCAATTGTTCTTTAGATTGTTGTGTTATGATGCAATATTCTGATAGAAGAGCGAACAAAAATTCACTCAATGTCAAGTGGTATATCTTTGAAGACAAAAAATAAGTAGTTGTGTTGAAATGGCGGGCTGTGGGTCACATGTGGCCCACACCTTGCTTAAAGTTTACATTTCAAATCATTTCCTTTACTCTTCTCTCTGTGCAGCTTCATAAGATGTTGGGTGATAAGGTGAACCACACGGCCGTCATAGAGAAACAGGTTCTGGAGCTTTGGGACCGACTCTACCACTCCTGGTTTGTGAAGGTAGAGTCAAAGGACTACTTATTCACATTATTTATTCTGTCTACCTCTGTGTATCTGTTTTATTAAGAACTGTTGCACATACTCTCTTTGCACATACATTTTGCACTGATATATTTATCGGCATCCTTCACTGATCTGATTTTTATCCATTTTATTCTTGTATTCTCGTTGTTTATCCAATTGTTTTTGTTGTGGCTAAATGCAACACAATTTGTTCTGCAGTGCATCTCTGATGAATAATTTATCTATCTATCTATCCATCTATCTATTGTTTAGCGTGATGAGGTGATGCTCTAACTTTTTCAGAATGTGACCCATTCCGGACGCCCTCGAGGACATAAGATGACGCCTCATAGACAGAACAGCTGGCTGGGAGACATCCTGGACTGGAAGGACCTGGCCTCCTTTCTGCAGGAAAACATTGAGACGCTGTTGTCTGTAAGGAGCAGACTGTGATATCACATGCTGTGTACTGTATGTCCATACGTAACATATCAGTTTTACCTTAAGTACGCTATGCAGGACTGCAGGTGATCAATGACTAAAATATTTAAACAGAGTTTGTCCTGAGGGGGACATGTTGACTGTGTTGTTGTTGTGGTGCAGATCTTGGAGTCTTTATGGGTGGTGATGAGCAGGAACGTCGGCCTCCTTTTCTCCACCACCACCACGCTCTTCACCGTTTTGTTCCACAGCGGCACTGCTTTGCTCAACTTTGCTCTCAGTCTGGTGAGAAATCCTCATCTCCTTTGTTTGATTCACTGCTTCAGTGTAAGTCAGCAAAATTGTAAAAATGCAGAGTTTCACAGGAGAGTTGGAATTAAGCCATTCCTGTTAATAAACAAAGGGTCGGATGAATGAATTAATGTCATATATGTAGTGTTGAAAGCTTTCTGCATTGATTCATTGAATAAAAACTTCCGCCCGCCTTAAAAAAAAAAAGCGAAAAACCCTGATCAGGCCAAGTCATCCATTTTACGAAGTGTCAGTAAACGCCTCATAGAATAGGCCTTATAGATCCCCAGAAGGGAAATTCAATTATTGCAGCAACACGATAAAAGAGCATTTGAACATAGATAATAGTGTAGAAATATGAAAGTGAAGGACAGACATAAACTAGAGAAACAGAAAATTATAAAAAATAAAGTGCAAATTTGAATGTTATGATTGGATTTTCATGATTTTAATGTTAAATGTGATTTACTTCCTTTTGTGTGTGTGTGTGTGTGTGTGTGTGTGTGTGTGTAGGTGATTTTCTTGACCACACTCTTCTATCTGCTGAGCTCCAGCGGTGAAAACTACAAACCTGTGAAGTGGGTGATCAGCCTCACTGCTCTATCCCAGGCCGGCCCTTCCTCTAACATCATTGGCCAGTCTGTCGAAGAGGCCATCAGGTAATTGGATTGAAAACAACAAAAAAAACAATCAGCATGTGCACAAATCTATATTTGTATTTACTTTGATGTTCATTTATGAAGGGGTGTGTTTGACGCCTCTCTGAAAATGGCGGGTTTTTATGGCCTCTACACGTGGCTGACTCACACCGTCTTTGGCATCAACATCGTGTTCATTCCCTCCGGTGAGCAGATTGTTATGTTTGCACATCAGCAGCTGTACTCTGTGCTGTCTGCGTCTCTCTGTGAACTCTGCCTCTGTTTTCTTAAAAGCTCTGGCTGCCATCCTGGGGGCGGTGCCTTTCCTCGGGACGTACTGGGCGGCGCTGCCGGCCGTGTGTGACTTGTGGTTGGCTCAGGATGAAGGAGTGAAGGCCGTGCTGCTGCTCGTGTGTCATCTACTGCCCACATACTTTGTGGATACAGCCATTTACTCTGATATATCAGGGTATGTTCATGCAGAGCATGTTGTTGTGGTGGCCTCCTCTCACTGCAAAGAGTTTAAGACTTTTCTTTAGGTTGATTTTGTATTAATAGCATTGATTTATGAAAGTAGATATGTTGCAAAATGGGAGAGCTTGTAGAATGTGATGTGAGCTTGTGTATAAAAAAAGTCACAGAAAACATTCACAAATGTGTAGACTGATATTTGCACAAATAAAATAACAGCTCCAAACTTTTAATCCAACATTTACTTGCATTTTTTTTTGTTTTTATGACTCATGCCATTTATCGTTTACTAATCTAAGTTTTGCAACATATTTTGTGAGACGTCTGTTGCTAAACAGATTTGTACCTGTAGAAATACCCATCACATTCTACAAGCTCTCCCATTTTGCAACATAACTACCTCCACATTCATCCATTGCATAAACCTTTATTAATATGAACTATTGAATGACTGTCATGGCTCAGAGTTGTTCCCCAGTGCTCATGCTCGTTGTCGTCTCCCTGCTCAGTGGAGGACATCCGTATCTGACGGGTCTGGCGGTCGCAGGCGGAGCCTACTACTTGGGTCTGGAGGGGGCGATCATCGGGCCCATTCTGCTGTGCATCCTGGTGGTGGCGGGAAACATATACAGCGCCATGCTGATGAGCCCCAGCTCCACGGTGCCAACACCAGTGCAGTCCCACTGGCCGCTCACTTCCATGAGGTAGATATCCCACAGAGGGATTTACTAAAGGTTTGCACCTGTAAAAACAGGTGCTGATAAACAGTGCAAATGCATCGCAATCAGGATTTGTCTCACGTATGCAACAAAGCGTGCATGATCCATTTAGCGTGTTTGCCTCTGAATATGCAATGTGGGTGGATCAGCTGTGTGAACCAAAATATTTGGAGGATTAAAGGCAAATACATTAATGCAGCGTGCGCTATCAAATTGATCAAACCTGGAACTGTTTAGTGCCTGTTTTTGCGCAGAAATGTGACACTCAATGCATTTGCAGAGTGTTTGACTTTGGTATAAACCTCAGGAAACTTCATTAAACTTTGGTACAGAGTGTGACTAAAATAAAGAAGGGGCTCTTTATATCTAATACAGCGACAGAGAGCACCTTATCCAGCCCAATTCGTCATCTTCAAATTAAATTTTATGCTCTCGACCACTCAACTTTCTCGTCATTCTCCATGTTGAACACTTTGCACGTGCAAAATGTCTATTAAAATAGGCGGCTTGCTGAGTAGATGCGTGTAAGACTGCTCTGCTACTCAACCCTTTAAATCCTTTCTGAAAGCTTCATTCTAAGCACCTCTCAGCTCAACTGCAACGTCAAGGCTCAAGAAAACACTGATGAAACAAAGAAAGACAAATCGCGGCCGGACACAACAAACCGACCTAACGAACTTCACGACTTCATCCGTTAATGCTAAGCTTGCCGTTAACAACAAGACCATGGAAGCTAGCACTGGCACTAGCTCTGGCCCCGAGAAACAGCCGGAGGGAGACACTACTGGGCGACTGTGGCTCAGGTGCTAGAGGGGTCGTCTTCTGATAAAGAGGTTGGGGGTTCGATCCCCGTCTATGTGTCGAAGTGTCCTGGGCAAGACACTGAACCCCAAGTTGCTCCTAGCGCCTTGCATAGCAGCCCTGTCCCATTGGTGTGTGAGTGTGAGTGTGACCTCTGTCTGTGAAAGGCGCTATATAAATAAACATCACTTCCTACTACTACTGGGTAAGAGTCTGGCACCTCTTTGACAACAATACTGGCAGCTATTGACACTATGAAGACTAAGGTCTCATCCAAATTTGACAACATCATGACAAGAAACCTACAAGAAGACCAAAATCATTAGGAGCAGAAATAAAGATACTAGAAGACGAATACTACAGCAGTGACGTGCAGTCACGGTAGGCAAGGTAGGCAGTGCCTACCTAAGGGTGAATTGATATTTAGATAATTTATTTCCATTATAATATAATATAATTATAATATAGTTTTACGTAAAAAGGCAGCTCTCTACGCTGCCTTTGGACGTAACCGTGCTATGCTAAATGCTATACGTAAGTTCAGAGTGCTTTGGTGAATTGATCCATCGTGGACTCTGCTATGTTCTCTAGCTAGTGGGCGGGATGACAGCGCTAAAGATGGTAAAGGAACTTTTTTTTGAGGAAAAAAACGACAGCTTTTAAAAGATGGGAGACCAACACCTGAGCTACCAGACCTTCAGCAAAGGAAAGGTCAGAAAATTGTTCGTACTTTCCACAGTGAATGGTACAAAAGGAAGGATTGGCTTTGTGGATGTGCCTCACTGAGGCTGTTCTGAGTTGTTGTTGTCATTTTCTCTGTTTTTCTGTGTTTCCAACACAAACAACAAATGCGCTGCCGTGTCATGAGATATATCATGTTGGGAGAGTATGGAGGCTATATTCAATTATTCTTTATGTTTATTTGTAGTGTGTTAGTGGCAAAGTGAGTAATAGCCCTCTCATTTATAAACACCAGAATTCCAAGTGTAAGCAGGTGGTTGTCTGAATAAATTACTTACACAATAAAACAACAACAACATATCTGGGACCCCTTCATCTGCTATGTATTGAGGACAGATTTGTCACAAGTGATTGAAGAGCTTGGGGACATGTAAACGGTGGCTTTTTGCAGTCCCTAAAATTGCAGAAATATGTTTGTTCCATGGATGCTTCACCTGTGTCCCGTTTCTGTCTGCAGGGCCTTTGCAGAGTCCACGCCCTCCCTCTTAAAGAAAACTGGTGAGTAAGAACCAGGATGTGTTCCTGTTTTTGTGTTGATTCCTACCAGAGAAGAGGTCCTCACTGGGAATGTCATCCCTACAGAGCACACACCGACAACAGTCTCGTAAGGAGAAAGTCTCCCTAAGGACTCAAACCTGGACCAGTACCATGACAGCTGGTTTTTATTTATATACATGGGAGAGCTTGATCCCCTTTGAACACAGTGCCTAAAATGATTCCTTCTGATTTAGTGATTGTATGAAATCAGTGTGTGGTTTGGAGCTGAGGCTGTGGCTGTGGCTGATGGTGGCTGTTTCCTCTGTGATTCTATTACAGAATAGTGACTGAGATCAGATTGGAGATTACACAGATGATCTGTTTCAGCCCCTGATGTCTTTTCCACATCCTGTGTGTGTGCGTGTGCGTGCTGCACTGTTCGTGCTCTATCAAGGCAGAGCTTCAGGTTTATGGTGAACCGTTGTTTCACTCAAACACAAACTTCCTCAGGATATTTATCCACTGCATCCACTCAGATCAACTACTGACTAGTTTTAAGGTCAGTCAGAGCAAAAAAAGTCCTTATTTCACAAAGAGTGAGCAATGCATGTCAAACTAATGGAAATTAGTTTTACAAAGTTGTACACATCCTCCAATTAAAAAAAAGAAAAGAGAGTATTTGCACAAATAATTTTAGCTCTAAAACGCTTTATTCGGCTAAAATAAAAATGAAGTGACAGGAGGTCAATACATTTTCATATTATGTAGGACTGTTTTATGAAAACAACCCATTTTTATGCATCTTTTCAGTGTTTTGGCTTGACTGTAAATAGGAAACACTGCCTGTGCTATGAACAGGCTCCACTTCTAAAGGTCACACATTTGTTTCAATCACTGATGATAGGATCGAATGTTGACAACGTCCATCAGTCAAGCCTTTCACCCAAAGGTCAGTAGTTGGACATGCTGAATTTCAGTGTTTTTTTTTTTTATCGACCGGAGACAAAAACAGTTACATTACTAACGTGCATCTTTATTCACTCTTTAGCTTCTATGTGTGAATCTTATTTTTATTCTTT